>NC_139726.1:9438036-9648036 GCF_964211835.1 Anser anser
GCAATCACTGCTGAATGAACTGACAAGCAAAGCCAAGTTCTCAGCTGAACTGGCGGAGCTCCACCGATTTCAGTGGATATGTGGTGTTTCGTGCTAGCCAGGAATTTGGCCCACTGTGTTTGAAAGGGATGAAATTGTTTTGAGCTCCTTTCTTTAATGTGCCACAGGTCAAAAAAAAAAAAAAGTCTTGCATTGTGCAGCAAGTACGAGCACACAGCAGAATCTGCCTGTCCCTCTTTTCTTTCACCGCTGATGAAAAGTGTCATTTTCAGTGATTTACACTGTGTGCCTTTTATATGCTATATCTGCTCTTCAGGGGGACAGACTTACAAAAATCAGATCTGGCAGATCAGATTAATAATGATGCAAATGCAAAATGTTGGCCACTGATGGGCTTGTTGTCATAAAGGCTTGCCACAATCCTGTGTGTTGTGTCCAGTATTTCACTTGTAGGAAATTCCGCTGATGATTTGTTTTGGACCCGTGCCTGTTCTGATTAAACTGCAGAGAGTGAAATAATCCTGCTTTGTGGGGTTTCAGGCCCCTCGTACCAACCAGTTTCCTCAAACCAGCGTAACAAGCAGAAATGCAACGGGAGAAGTGGCTTAAGGAAGATAAATTGGAAGCTCCTGAAGACTGATGTTTCAAGGACGTGAATCAATGTAGTGATGTATCCACTGTAGTGATAAGTAGTACAAGAGATGATAGAAATGTAGTATTATGTACGTAATAAATGTAGAAGTGTAGTGTAAGAAACCGTGAAGCTCGTAGAAAGAGGTATGCACGCCTTGCTGGGGAATTTGCTCAGATTTACTTGGCTTTGGCTGTGCCACTGCTGCAGCAGCAAAGGGCAGTGGGCAGAGGGGGCACGTGGAAAGCTGGCTCCAGGCAAATAAAAACAACGAAGTTTAAGCAGGAGCAGTTCCACGGTCTCCTCCTGCCTATAGCAGCACCAATGTCAGTGCAAAGGGTGCTTGTCAGTGCAGTATTGGTGTGTCCTGCCTTCAACTAGCCATAAAAGCAAGGTACCAGAGAAGCTGTGCAATCAGGAAGGGAACCATTTGCTGCCAGAAAACCCCACACAATCTCATTAGGGAAGTTTCAAAGCCACGGGGGACACGTGCTTTCTGGTGGGATTTCATCTAAATCAGCTTTTGGTGGAATACTGTCAGACTTCGATAGTCCATTTGTGATTTCTAAGGTGGTGGTAAATAACGAAACCCAGAGAGGTGGGGTGAAGTGGGTGGTGTGGCTGCTACATGTCAGAATATCAGAGATGTGAGCTGGAAAAGGGATCGTGTACACATCCCCTGATGTCTCTTGCACAGCTGCTGTGAGGTGCACACAGAGACTTCACTGCGGGAGGAAACAAAGACAACTGACGCTTGTACAGATGAATTGTTATGGGATTTGATACCCTACCTGATGCTCTCTGATGCTAAAGGGACTTAACGGGTAAGAAAAAAATGCTAAAAACGTTTCCACCCAGATAATTAGAGATAAGTAGTACTGAGAATCTGGTGTCTGCAATGAAGATTGACCTACATTCATCACTTTAGCATCACTTAGATGATTAAGGCCTATTCGTTCTGCTATCTAAAATTTTCAAGAACAACATCTTAGCACCTGTTGCACTGTTCCCTGAGATGGTTCTCAATACTGTTTGTCATAAACACTCACAGTTGACTAAAATGGTAACTTCCAACTTAATCTTCCCAGGGGAGGAAAGTGGTTTAGGCACTTGTTTTCCCATACTACTTCAGTACCAGGCTTCTCTTCATCACAATACTACTTCCAATTAAATCTGCCAACCCTTTTTTTTCTTTTGTCAATTCTGATGTAAAACACGCTTACTGACGCCCAGACGCACTACCTGCTTCTCAAAGCGCCTGCATTTCACCCTGCCAGCCAGCCAACATCTAACACGTACACCTCCAAACATTTACATACGTCCCTTAGCTCTCGGGATGTCTTCATCGAGCCGATGAGCCCGGGGCCTGACACAAGTCATTAGATGACGCTGGCTGCGTCGGCGGGAGGATGGCGTCGTGCTGCCGGGAGAGAAGAAGCTGATGCTGAGGTCTGGCCGTGGTTGGGTCGCAAAGGCTGCCGGGGGCAGGAGGAGATGGGGACGGACCCACCTGAACTTCATCCCTGCCGCTTCAAAGGGCACCTCCAGAGCCTCCCTCTGAGCCGCGCGATAATTGTACAGTTTTGCTTTACAGTTAACCGAGTGGTGAAAAAAAGTGGTTTCTTTTCAACGCTGCCTTGTCAAAATGCCCGGCGCCGCTTGTTTTTGACATTTCCAGCTACTGTTAAATAATAGTCTTGCTTCTGTCATAGCTAATGTTGACTTGAAGGCAGTTGTGCATTTCTCAACTCAAATGTTAAGCAGACAGACTTGGGTCTTGACAAATATTTTCCTGGCTTGCCCAAGGCAAGTAAAAAATGAGATTCTAGTTAATCGTTTGTTTTAAAATTCAAATTGGTGAAATAGGCAATTAAAAAAAAATGACAATTTTCATCAAAATTTGCAAATTAAATGTCTCTTTGCAGTCAGAGCAGGTTCAAGAAACTGCAATAGATAATTGCTATTTGAAATCAGTGAAGTATCCAGCATTTTAGGGCCGCGAGGACTGTGGCTGTTCTGCCTTAGTAAACCTTGATTGATTTGGTAAATAAGCATTTCAACTTCTCTCTTTAAAATAAATAAGCAATTTTATTGCTTTATTGCTTACCCCTGTATGGGAGGTAAACAAGCTCTGGAGCAGGAACCCTGCAATATCATGCGCCCAAGTGCCATCTGTCACAGAGAATTTCGTCCCTTTATGCACAATAGCTTCTTATGGCATTAGGTCCATTGTAGGTTAATTGATTAGCAGAGATCCTCCTTTCAGTTGTTCCTGCTTTTCTTCGCTAAAGGACCATATCTCTCATCTCCATTTCCTTTTCTCTCTCCTATATTAGCATACTAATCACACTGAGCTCCCACTGCTAAAAAACTCTATCCATTTCATACTGGGGGAGGGGAGAGGAATAAACTGGCATTTCCTGAGAGATTAACAGATGCTGTTTTATGGCAGCAAGAAAGGAGGAAAAGAAAAAAAGAAGTGGTGGCAGAGGTGAGCAGCGCATTATGCTGGCTGCAGTATGCCACTGAAAGCTGAGACGATAGCCACATAAATATTAAATGCACTTGAGAAGCACTATTAAAATAAATATCAAAGACGAAGTTGCTCACACATCTGTTTCTCCTCAGATTTTGCCACAGCTCTCTATATTTGTTTTCTCTCCAGCTGTTAACACCTGTCTTTCTGTCAGTGGTAATAATACAATGTTAGGTGGGCTACAGAGCTGACAGTAACATGAAAGAATTCTCTATTTTTGATATAAGAAACTCCTTTTTCAGAAATAAAAAGGTCTCTGTGAACAAAGATATATCCTCGTGCTGATCCTTCGGAGCACTAGATGGTGGATTTCTGTAATAGCCTTTTTTAAATCAAACTACAGAGAGCTAGACTTGTACTGCACAGCTGAACTAGAGCTGGGTGAGACATCCTACAGTGGGCAGCTACTGCTTGCCTTTGTAGTTCTCATTTTATTGCTGACATATTCAGAAGGGTGTGTGTGCGTGGTACTCCTCTCTCCATGTGAGGCTTGTTATCTAACCTCATCAAAAGTGTATGCTGTGCATTGATTGCTACCAGAGGACGTATCCAGCGGTGGTCTTCTTTACTTATATCTTAAATGAGCACAATATTCACAGGGCTGCCTGAAGAAAGCTTTTTATGCCTTTGCTGTAGTCATCTCAACAGAAGGATGATAAGACATGCCTGGATATCTTGCCATTGAAGGTGATGGGACAGATCCTCAACCAGCATAAAATGGGAGAGTCCATTTACTGTGCTTGTTTAACTAATGCGGAAGAAAAATCTATTTATTTCTTTTGGCCTACAGCAACACAGCCTGAGATTTTGTGCAAAATATTGATGAACCACACCAGAAACATCCCAGATAAGTAAGAATAATTATGTAAAAGTGAGTATTAGCAGCAAATTAATACTCTTCACCCAACACAAGGTTAGTTCTCTAGCTGGGATGCTATAGGAATAGGCTCAAGGCTATCAAGCCCATATTTACTTCTCCTGGGAGGTAGCCCATGGGTGAGGAAGCAGTGGGAATGCAAGTTGACATCCACAGTCTCTGTCCTGTTTGTGAGTCAAAGGAGAAAAATGTGTGATTTTTGCAGGTCTTTCAGCACAGATTGCCTTTGATACCTGGCTGAGATCAAGCTGGCTCCCAGACATTTTTTGACAAAAAATTGCTAGGTGTGGCTGACATGGCAAATAGACATCCCTTTCACCACAGCCTTATCTCCAAATATAGTTTGTCTTTGAGTGATAACAGCTATTAACAATATTAACCAAATTAATATTTGAGTGATAACAGGTAGTGACAGCTATTTCCAATCAGCAGTAGATTCCTCTCCTTCTGAAGGTCATAGGTAACAATTTGTGGCTATTTCCATTAATGAATGCAATGTGTTGATTTTCAAAAATACTACCTTACATCAAAATTTGCAATGAGGGGACCAAAATTCACTGTAAAATAGTTTGGTTTTTCCCATCTCCACAGCCCTGAAGTTCGGAAGTGAGGGTCTGTGTTGGCTGTATAAGGGGACAGAAGTATGAACCACGTCCTGGCGATACCCGTCCCACAAGCCTACTCTTGTAGAGCTTTGTGGACATTGGTCAAATGACCACCTGTAGAGGTCCAGGCTCCCCCAGGAGGGTAGCAACGTTCCCAAAAATTATGCCGGTCCACAAGCAGCCACAGCTAACACCAAGAGGTCGCAGTGGTTGCGCTGGCCCTTGGCAGAGCGCCTTCAGCTCCCCACCATGGCTCCTTGTGCAATGCTGCTCATTCAGACTTCACACGCGGATGAAAGGTTTGACCCACTGTGAAGGATGCGGCGCGAGGGCAGGGATTTCCCGAAGCGCTCCGTGTTGGCTTCGCTCTTCTGCCATTAAAGCCGTGGGGGAGAGGGGGACTCATTGTTCCCAACAGGAGAGGATTTAGGCCAAGTCTTCAATGCTTCAAAAAAATCCCACCCAAAACCTCGGTCATAATAGAAAATTGAACCCAACTGTAACTCTGAAAAAAGGAAATAGTGTGACTGCATAAGACATCTCTGTGCTTTCTGTTTGCCACAGGGGCAGCACGTGCTTTGGGGAAATCTTTTTACATGTTTATTTCATGCTGGAACATTTTCCACTGCCTAGGGAAAAATCTGAAGGTGCCAAAATTTGCTGTCGGCCCCGAGTCAGCTCTCCCATGTTTTATGTGCTGTTGGTGCTGGTGGGCAACCACACCATACCGGAGCTTGTGGTAACTCAGAAACTCAAATACTGTGCAGATTACAGCCAGGATGTTCAGGGAGCAGAATGTCCCTCCTTTAGCAGATGGCTGCAGCCCACAGTGTCCTATAATCACAACATAAAATATTACAACTTTTGCATGCTGTGTTTGGGAAAAGATGCCAAAGTGTAGCTAGGTTTCATAGGATCAGGAAACTTTCTTTGCTAGGAAATAATTTGTTCGTAGGGTTTAGCTTTGGGTTTCTTTTTTTTTTTTTCCTCCCTTATTTTGTTATTACCAAATAGATCTGTCTTCAATCTGCAAGTACAATAGGTCTCTGAACACAGCACTGTCACAGAGGTAGCCTGAAAAAGACCAT
Organism: Anser anser; assembly: GCF_964211835.1. Classification (NCBI taxonomy): domain Eukaryota; kingdom Metazoa; phylum Chordata; class Aves; order Anseriformes; family Anatidae; genus Anser; species Anser anser. The sequence goes on from NC_139726.1 coordinate 9,443,774, forward strand.
TCTTTGCTATGGCAGTGGCCAAGAGTTTAAAAAGTCCTGTAGGCCTACTTGGGCTGACTGATTTGGCATCACTTTAGAGGTCTTTGCCCTGGGAAAGTCTTAGGGCTGGGCTGCTAACAGGACAGGAGCCCGTAAGAAGGCAGCTGGCCTCGGGTGACTTCAGCATAGCATTGTTCTGCTGCCTCCAGGCAATTCTCAGCCATGATAAATGATGCTGTAAACAGGGTGCGCAGAAAAGAGCAACCTTCCTCCTACAGACAAATTGCTGTCTTGTTCCTGCTGGCTGCATGGTTGTGATTTTTCCCCCAGAGCAATCTGTATTGGGATTAATGTTACATAATAAGCGACTAAAGATCAGTGATGACTGAGAAGGTAAGCGATCAAATGTTTTAGCTGATGGACATGTACACATCATTTATCTCACTTTTCTCACAGAAGAAACTAAAACGGATTCCACAGCTGTTAGTCCAAGGCAAATGAAGTCCTGGATTTGATGAAGTGTTGATCCTTCTGCCTTGAATTCTCCTGGAGATGTTGTTCGAATGTCGGGATAACGGAGGGGAGGTGAGCCCTTTTATTGCTCTCATCAAGTCCCAGTCCATGTGGTTACTTTTGTGGAGCAAAGGAATCAAGTCAGCTGTGCCATTTTAGAGACTGTAATGTCATGGAGAGGAATTTCTTGTGCTTCACTGTGAGGTTTACTGGCCAAAATATTCTACTGTTCTAGACATGACTGAGAAAATTCCTATTTTTTATGTCATGGCAGCACCTACCATATTTATCCAAATCATGGCTCTGTTACACTGCCATTTTTATGCATGTGTAAGTCACAAACAATCTGCCAGTATAAAAGATAAACCACACCAAATAGGTGAAACAAGAAAAACATCAGGAGAACTCCCTTGGATGACAGAAAACCAGACCAGTGAGAGGTTTTAGTATAAGCTGGCCACACAATCCCCATCTGTCCATGGGCAATGATGAGGATGCTTCTGTCTAAGCCCTGATCCCTGCCTTTTCCTAGTACTACTCAACTGTTTCTTGAGTAGTTTGGGAAAATGCAAATCTGTATAAAATCAACTTAATTCAACATCAGCACGTTAGCCTGAAGAGTTTCCCATAGATGGGATTGTTCCCAAGGTTGGCTAGATACCCCAAAGCTTCCTACTCTTTGTACTTTGCCAAAAAATTTGTAAATTTAGTGTCAAATCCAAAAAATTTCCAGCATGAGAGCTGCCATTCCAGCCTCTCCACAGTCCCACGACATGCAACAGCTTCTTCATGCAAATGTAGGAGAGATTTGTGCCAAGGAGTGGGACATTTAAAAGGAGTATTCACATTTGCTGCTTTTTTTTTTTTTTTTTTTTTTTTTTTTTTTTAATGTGCAATGAATTACAGGTTTCCAGCCAAATTCAGAGCATTGAATTTCCTTGTCACAAAAGCCACCAGCACAGCTGGCAACAGCCACCCTGCCTCGTACCATGGGGAGGGCTGTAAATAACCCCGCAGCCAAACTGCGGGTGAACAGCGCGAGCCCAAGGGGCTGCAGGTCAACGGCAAAACACTGTGTGAGGGAGGGGGGGCTCAGCACAGCAAACAAACAGGGTGGGGCATTTAATGTCATACATGTAACAAATATATTAGAAGTGCAGTCAGCCCACAGATCATGAATAAGAATTAAAAAATTCCCAAAGTTTGGGGATATTTATATCAGTATCAGCATTCAAAACTTTCGAAAGAATGCCCAAAGTTTTTGGATTTCCCCAGCATGTATTAGAGGATGTGCAATGACCAGTTTTTCTAGCCTTTGCAACATGTCCCCTCACAAAAATGTCCTATGCCTTCTCCCTTCACAACTTTGACATTTTGACTGTGGCGTGCTGGCAGCGTTCGGCGAGCAGACAGCCCCAGCCTAGGCCTGGGGTACTCAACCACCGTGTTTTTGCTGTGTTAAAATTTCATCCCGCTTTGGATGAAATATGAGGTGTTAAAAATTGCCATTTCCCTCCTTCCAGTTGCATTCCTGAGGGAAACTTTGGATGCTGGCCAAAAGCAATCCAAAGCAAAAGTCTGGTGGAAGAGTGCTGCGGCCCAGGCAGCAGGAACAGGCCGGACTGCTAGGCCGGGAGGTGGGGAGAGGAGCAGCAACAGCGCCCTTTCTTTCTCCCCCAACACCTGCTCTTTATGGTTCATGTTTTTTCCTCTCTGTCATCTAGAGTCAAATCATGGGGCAGGAGGGCTTGGGGTTTGGGGGAGAAGGAGCCAACAGTTGCCAAGCTCAAGGCCCAGCACCAGAATGGCAGAGAAGGGCAGGAGAGGGAGTGACAGGGGAAGACGGAGGAATTTTCTCTTTCCCCTTGACCACAGGCATCCCGAATACAGATCCACTCTCCCTCTGCTCAGCATCCACTCCCTTGCACTACAAAACATGACCATTAGCACAGCAGTAACACAGCCTGCCACTGCAGGGCATAAATGCACATGGAAGAGAGAAGCACTGTCACACTTGTTGCAGTAAGAAGTTGCCCTTTTAAGAAGTTGTGCAGACTCTCTTTTCTGTTTGTTTTTGTTGTTGTTGTTGTTTTTCCCCCATATTTATTATGAAAAGAAAAAAAGAAGAAAAAAAAATACAAAGAAAAAGACCAGAAAGCACAGGGAAGATTGCAATGCATGAGGGCTTGGTTGCTCAGAGACAATAGTACACACAAAACCACACTTCAGTGGTTACATCTTTTAAACAAAAAAACAAAAAGGTCATGGAGACATTCATGGAAAAGGTATTAGTGAAACAAGCATCCTTATGAAGAGGTGGCAGAGACTCCAGGGCTTCAAGGTCTGACAAGTGATGCCCGTCCCTCCTGCAGAGGAAGCTGATTCTCCTTCACTATTTTGAGGGTCCACCAGAGCAGAGATACTTAGGGGCATATGCACACCATGGCTAGGGTCCAAGTCCAGCTTCTGCTCTGGAAGGCTGCTGTAGAACAGCCTCCTGTCATATTAATAGTTTTCAAACCGTAGGAGAGCTTGGACAAGTTTTAGCTGCTTCTGAGGAGATACCATAACACATGTGCCCATGCTCCTTCTGACTTGCTCAGCTGCCAGTCCGGGCCTCCACTAAAGGAGATGGAGAAGCCCTCCTCATATAGGGTTCCTCTCCTATCTGCCAACCCCTTATTGACATCTCCTCAGGTTCCCCAGAGCATCCCACAAGGCACTGGAGGCTTATGTTTCAGCAGCTGAGCTTCATCCTCAGGCTCTAATTCCTCCACATACACATTGGCAAACTGTGCCTGGCTTGGAAAGCTGCTGTGAGGGGTAATTCAGTAGCAGAGATGAAAGGCTTTATGGTCTTTGTTGCAAAATACAGTACTTAGGAGAAGACAACACACCCAGATGCTACGATATGTGGCTGTCTTCCTAGTCCAAACAGGGCAGTATTGAGTCCGGATGTAATTGCATTCCTTTGGTATTATCCAGAATAACACGTAATGGGACTACCTGGAAAGACATCATTAGGACTGTGCCAGGAAAACATTCGGCACAGATTTGGGTGAAATTTAATCTAAATATTTTAGGTTCAAGAGTTGTGTTCCTGTGGTTCCTCTCTCACTGGTGTTTTAATAGAGCTGTTTCTCCCAGGGATCTGGCCCTCAGTTCTTTCCCCTGAAGCCACTTTGAGCACCAGATTCTGCTTGAGGCAGGGATGAAATGTCATGAAAAACCCTGCTCCACTGGGCACAATGCTCCTTTCAGCAGCATGGCCAAGGAACATTTCTTAGAAAGGCTTCTCCTTCTTCCGCATGGGAGTGTTTTCATTGTACCATCTCCAAAAAAACTCAGCTCCAGCTCTGTTTAGCTCTACCTTTCCTCAAATACGCAATACATCATATGCTGTCAGGGTGTCTTGCTCACAAAATGGGCAGTTTTCTTTGTTTTTCCTGGCAGGAATGTCTGCCTAGACCTGATGAACAGGGACGAGGCCTTCAGAGAGGAGCACTAGGGGGCTTGCAATGGATTGGTGGCAAATATTGAACTTTGAGGAATTTTAAACTTTCAGAAACATGATGTAGGCAATGCACTGCATGGTTTTATTACAAGTTTGTATATCCTTAGCTGTTTTTGAAAGTTCAAATTGTTTCCTCAGACCCTGTGTTAAATATACATATATACGTATAGATATTGTTGAATTTAAATAACTTGTATCTCAATGATGCAGTGTGTTGTTTTGCGAATCTGAATTATTTCAAGATAACAGTAAGCCTATGTTTTACTATATCTCATTATAGTAACCAATGCAATTTTAAAGAAGTTTATTTCTCTAAAAAAGTCTGTGCAATTTAAATGAAAATGATCTCCACAATCCAAATGGAACAACCCCTTCCCATCCACCCCAATTTAGTCTGCTGTCAAGTGCAATGGAATCCAACTCATTTCTGAAGTCAGGAAGTCCCAGAGATTTTTTTTTATTATTATTAATTTTCATCATTAATAATTTCCAGCTTATTTTTAGTCCAATTGTTACTAAAATTACAAATGTTACTAAATTACATGGACTGAACTCCTTACTACGAAACAGGTTCTCCAAACACTGGATCATTTCCGTGGCTCTCTTTTGGAGCCACTTTCAGGCTGCCCATATGGTCCTGGTTAGTCCGGAGGGCAGGAGCCCCCCTTCCCTCTCCGGGCAGGCACAGGAGGAGCAGGAGGCATTGCTGGGGAGAATGCCAGTTTGGGACAGGCTGTCAAGGGAAAATATCCACCCACCTCAAGCATCCACCAGTCATCCCCCATGCCTCTCAGCTTTGGCTTTGAAGTCTGCTTGAATAACCCCCACCTCAGTCCTCAGCCCTGTTTTACGGAGTCTATGTGTGATTTCCAATGTGCTATGAGGCTGGGACAGCCCCAGACATTTGGCTGTATTAAAGGATTCTTCTTTGGAAACTCATTATTTCTTAAAAACAAGAAAAGAGAAAGATGAGCAAAATCGGCAATTTCCTTAGATCCTAAAATTTCCAGATCTCACGCTCTTCTTATAACCACAGCTCCCACGTAGGCTGCCCAAAGCACTGTCCAGCATGACTGCATTTAATGAAACCTTTTTATTTGAAGATGTGAGATGGGAGAAAAAAGCAAGACATTTTCTCCAATTCAAATCTCTGTTCTCCTTTTTAAGAGAAGCATGGAAATTTCTGGCATGTGAGTTCATGGCATGTGTTTCCTATAATATCATCACTGAGAGAAGTGCACAATAAGTGAAGGGGAAGTCATTTATTGTGGTACCTTCAAAAAAGTGGTCTGGAGCTCTGTTCATATCTCCTTCAGTAATTACTCATGAAAACAATATGCATGAATTATACAGCCTGGCAAGCACCCATGTGTTTAGCTTTCGTCCCCCCTTGGTTTGGGGGACTACTGGCACACTGTAGGTTAACCATGGGGGTTTGAGGCATCACCATCTCTGACATTTGATGGATCCATCTATATCATGAGGGGTCACACCTTCAGTGGTCTAAAGCCAAATCCTACAAGCACAGTAAAGGCAAAGTCTCCAGGAAAATGCCCTGTGAGCCTCACGTACCGCGTGCGTACAGTGAGGTGTGCAGATTATTTAGAATGAACTTTAATAGAGTTGAGAGCACTTTCGCACTGTGTGTGACATCTAACAATTAGGGTACTCGGTATGCCTGTATGAATCATTAACTTCCAAACCTGCTAGTTCAGCCTCTGACACAGAGCCATGCATCACTGCTAGCTGGTGCTCACCTCAACAGAGCAGTAGAGCTGTTTGGATAAAAGTTATAATTCATCTTACTTGGGCAGCGTGTGCTTTAATCTGGCTGAAGTGGCTCTAAAAAACTGAAGATTACAAAACACTGGAAGCAAGCTAACAGCTAGGTAACTTTTAGGAAGGTTTCTTTCCTTAGGATTTTTCAATACTCAGACGTGAAACGTTTTTATTCATGTTAGGGTTTGTCTAGGCATATCTGAACTGTAAAAGTTTAATATTTTTGTGTCAAAAATGATTTTCCTAAAGTTAACTTTTCCCATACTTTGACTTATCTGTTTCAGTTGTGGTGGTGTGCATTTCAGTTGAAGTTTTATTACATTATGTTGGCAGCACATTATGTTTTTTTACACATGGATTTGATTGAGAAATGAAACTGGAATAAGAATGAGGTAGCAGCAGCATCTGCTGGGAGACTCGGCTATTGCTGGTGTCAATCAATCTGATTGATTAAATATGGTGGCACACACTTTATTAAAACAAAATGCTCTCCCAGAAGAGGACTATTATGCCACTATAATATACAGCTTTCCTAAAGAACGTTACAAAAGAGGTGGTCTGTTTATGAAATACAATGCTTGTAAATAACTGGAAAGAACTGAGAGTTCAAATTACATTTGGCTGCTCGTGGAAGCAGCTCTTTTATTGTTTTGGCATGTGGTAGCTGGTATTGTTACACAGGCAGCAGCAGCAGCAGCACTGATGGAAGTTTAATTATTCTGCAGGATCACAAAAAAAGGTTTTACGCACTCGCTGTTGCTATTACACAGGTCCTAGGCTTGAAAGTGCTCGGTGGCCTGGCACCAGGACATGGGACAGGCTGGCCAAAGCCTGGGGACCTGCTCAGCCACACTTCAGGGCATCTCCCACAGCCCCTGGCTCTCCCTTTGCAGGGCTGGGGTTGGCTGGGAGGTGAAGTCCTCGGGGAACAGGCGGTCATCAAAGGTGCAAAACCTCCCCTGGCAGGTACAAGGTGCAGGCTTCTTAGCCGTTGCCTTCTCTGCCAGAGGAACAACGCAGGTCTGCATAAAGCGCACCCCCAAGTTCCAAGCAGGGCAAGGAAACCATTTCGTGGTGCGGCCCCAACTCTCCCTGGGGGAAAAGTCAAGAGAAACAATGAGACATGTTATTTGGGAAGTGCTTACAGACTGTAGTGAGGGGGAACTTAGGAGACAATAAATCTCCTAAGTTCTCTTAGGAGATTTTCCTATCCACCTAAAATTATGGCTTCTACTGGATTTCTTAAAGATTTGATAGTAGCTTTGCATTGCCTTCAACAGAGCTGAGGTTTTACTCACATCCGTTTATATTCTACACAATCAGATGAATTATGAAAATTCTTAACAAATGTCAATATTTTACTCGCTTTCCTCCAAATGCAGACATTTACAATTTAACACAGCTGCCTGCTTGCCACCTTCATCCTCGGTTAAGTGTATCAGAGTAACATTTGCCTCACTTAGTTTCCAAAGTCCTGACATCTAGTTTCTAACTTTCATCAAGACAAGCCCATGAGGAAGTTATAAGGATTTTTCCTGTATTTAAATGCCAAAATCTGTCACCCACTACCCACACGCTTTTACGTCCTGTGATGCTACCAGCCACTTCCATGTCCCATTTGTTCACAGCTCAGTAAAAACCAGGATGTATTTGCAGGCATCCCAAACCAACGCAAAGCTGAGCACACGGGACTCTCACAAAATAAACATCCGTGCCACAGAGGGGTGCTGCGCCTAGGAGAACAATGACAGGGGATCAACAAAATGTTTGGTCCAGTTGGACACGACATAGCAGAAGCAGAATAACAGGGTGTTTCTGCCCTCAGGGCTTCTGCTGCTGGCCGTCATCCAGCCACTACATTACAGTAGAAAGAAGTTTAATATGTAAACTACATAGATGGAGCAATAGTCTGCATGAGGGCAACAGCCTACGCAATTTACTATCTGGTTTCCCCTCCTGTTTTCATGATGAGGGTGCTCTTCACCAAAGTCTGTGGTTCTTGAGATCCTGCGAGACGAGGAGAGGATCCAGGAGAGGGCAGGGAGCGGGGCAGGCCACTGATGGGATGGGCAGTGCGAAAGGAGACAAGTGGGGAGAGGAAGATTAGATGGAGTTAGAGCTAATTTGTACAGAGAACACCCAGTTTCCAGAGGGGAAAAAGATGAAAAGAAAAATAGGACATGGCAAGAATTATTAATTTGCTTCTGGAAAAGGGAGAAGAGCAACAGTGAGAGTCACAGTATATATCATACATATCACAGTGTAGAGGAGAAGCACAGAAAACATCAGGTTCCAGCCCATTCCCTCACCATTTATATTGCTGGGGCTTCTCAAGGTAGCCCCTCTGGACCTCCCCAGCCCAATTCCTCATCCACTTATTGCGTTAGGCAGACCCTGTGCCCCCATACCCCTTCAGCCCTGTGGCACCCGGGCACCGCCGTACCCTTTGGCATCTCGTTCGGCGAAACACTGGGGTGGGTGCTGAGCATTACAAACAAGCCCAGCGGAGAATTTCAGCACGTTTCCAGTCACGGCATCAGAACAGCATGAGAGCAAATGGCTTAGACAATATCTGTGTTGAATTTTTAATCGCGGGTTTGGAACTATTTTTAAGGTCCTGCTGTTATTTCTCCTGAGAGATCTTTTCTGAGCAATCTAAGTAGAAAATAATAATGAGGAAAAAGTCTTGCTAGGCAACCTCTTTGGCATGCAGATGGTTTCTGCAGTGACACTTCTGCTGAAGCTAATCTTTCAGGATTGAGATATTTTCAGAAACATCCACTCGTAGTTTATTTTTTAATTTACTCCGGAAGACACAGCTTTGTATACAAATCTTTTCTCCATCCCCACCCGCTCGTTTGGTGGTTTGAGGCTTGCTAACAACTTTTTGCATGAACAGAAGTATGAGGTCGTACTTTGCAGATCTCAGAAATGTGGATAACTGTGGGTTTTGTCCTGACACATGCTTCACCTGCCTCCACAGCCCTTCATCCTACATGCCGCCCACTGGCCTGATCCCAGGCTCATACCGCCCATGGACCCTTGCCCTGCAAATGCACCCCACTGCAGAGCTGCTCTGAAGAGCTGCAGAGCTCTCATCCTTTTTAAGCAGGGGTGGTTTCTCTGCTAATGTCCTCCCAATGAGAATCCCTGAGGCCATTCTGAGCATGCAGGGCTTTGGCAGGTGAATCCCCCATTTTTATTTTTTTTTTCTAAGGTTGTCCCCTTTTCCTGCTCATTAATCTTCTGTTGATGCCTTTGGGGGAACGTCTCCATCAAACCTCCTTGCTGCCTGGGTGCCCCTGGGCTGGGGGACTGCTTGGTTTGTAGCACTCATGCTGTGACACACTTTTATGGTGTCTGTTTATGGTTACTGTGCAAAGAAAGGAAAGCAGGTGGGCTTGGGGTTAAAGCCTCAAGTTCGTTATACAAGCAGACATAAAGAATAGTAGTTTTGGGTTTTGGTAAGCACCTGAATTAAAACAAATGCAGTGACACAACCGCTCTGAGCATTCCCTGACAGTGCAAAAACTGACTCACAACAGAATTTGATTTCATGCTGAAATGCCAGGCTGTGCACAGCAGTGCTGCGAGCCCTGCGCAGCTTCACTTGCAGCAAGCCCCAGGAGATCCTTGGCGAGAGAAACCACTGCAGCCGTAATGGTTTAATAAGCTGCTGAACAGGCACCAATATTGAAGAAGCACAGGGTGAAATATAACATCTCCAAAAAATTTGGAAACAGACTAAATGTTGCTGAAGGAGTAAAAATGGTTTTGCTGCACGAGACATAGATTTTCAAGCCCTTTCTTTATATGTTTGTTAATCTACTGATTTTTTTTTTTTAGTAGGTGTTCATAGTTACAAACATTAACTAAAGATTCTCCTTATAAAGAACCGAAGGGCACCATAGCACTTTGACACATCTGCATATTTTGACGCATCTGCAAATGCTGCTGAGGAAAGGACTTTCTGCTAGCTGTGATCAGTCCTAAGACAAATATTTTTTATAATGTTTCTGAAAAATCGTAAAATTAATATATATTAAAACATAACTAAAATCCAATGGTTAGGTTTTTGCATAGGACAAAGCATGGACCTACATTTACTAAAGTACTATCTGCTCTGGGGATCCTGACCTGAGACACTGCATGAAACCGGGACCTACAGACCTTGGCACAGTCAGGATTTTGCTTATCATGATCTGAATAAAACCCACAGTAAGGTGTAAACATTTCTAAGACTATTAAGCAGTTGTGCATCACATCAGAAGTGCTTTTGCTGGACACAACAGAAATTAATTTCTTTTTTTGCTTCTTAGGGCTCAGAAGCTGTTTCTTGATAAGTAAAACACCCCTGAACAATGCACTGGGAGAGACGACCAGCTGGAGCTCTGCGTTGTGGTTAGTTATATTTTGGAATCCTAAGTAGGATGACATGCCTATGTCTGTGTTCATTAGGCAAGGATTTAAAGTAAAAAGTACACCATTCATTATTCTTACCACAGCACAGACCTCCACAACAAGCCCTATCGAATAATGCAAACCAAGTGAACAAACAACCAACATAATTTATTGTCAACTTCTGCAAAAACCTGAAAAAAAAATCCCTACAGTCCAAAATATTGTGGGTGGTTTTAAAAACGTTGTCCACAGTGCATGAAATGCAATATTTTGGGGGTAGTAATTGCCGTTATTTAAACCTCAGAAAGCCGCAGATTTATATTTGTTCGGTTTCCCTTTAAGCTGGATAATAAATCTGTACGGCTTCTTCTGGGCTTTTTGTGTCTTTTTTTTTTTTTTAGAAAGACTTCTGAGAAGATAATATTTGCCTATGCCATTCTATTTTTTGGCTTCTTAAAAATCACAGGAAAGATTTTAACTCCCAAGTTGTACTGTATGGAGCAAATTGTGTCTTTAGCCATGCTGTACTGTAATTACTGAAGATAGCATCATGGATACATATGCAGAAACCAGCAGTCAATTTTGACTCAGAAGATAATACACCAACTGTGTATTAAGTTTAATGTAGATTAATGTGAGTTGCTTTCCTTTGCATGTATGTACACAGGTACAAATAATTAAGATTAATTCCGCTGTATATAATGGCCTTCACTGTGCACAGTGCCATAAAATTCTTCTTTAATAGCTGTTAATTGGATGTATTTGCTTTGATGGTGAAGTTGTGATTAGTCTTGTTACCCTACAACCCTTTCCCCCTCCCTTTGCCCACTTTTGTGCTTAGGAAAAGATTTATAAGAAGAGAAACACATCTATGCAGTTTGTTAGAAAAAAAATCAATTCATATTTACATGTACTAAAGGCTTAGCCAAACAGGGGGTGCTTTGCATAGTATTTGAAGGGTAGAGGTGATCCGTGTTTTCATCTGCTCTTCTTTTCACCACACTGCATTTTCACAGGTAATAACTCAGGGTTCTTGCTGGATTTCTTTTTGCATCTTTGTTTTCTTGCTTTGGCTTCTGCCCTGAACCTGCGGAGCTGCTCGGTGGTGACGTGAGAACCAGGGTACCTTCAGCATGCCCCAGTGCCGGGATGGCAGGCGGCTGCCTGAAGTTAGGAACTGCCTTCATCTGATGATTCCATGTATGTTTTTTTTTTTCCTGGAAAATAGTAAGTATTTTGCCATCTCTGTTCTCTGAAATACTGTAAGTCTAAACATAAGGGATTCAGGCTTCCATGTGTGCAAATTGGCACAGCTTCCCTGAAATCTATGCAGATATTTGATTTGTGCTGAAGTTCTGGCCCCATTTTTTTTACACAGCACATTTTTAGCAGTAATTCTTTACATTTGTTATCTCCCAGGAGCACAACCCTTTTTAAGAACTTAATGAATGGCGGGTATATAGAGGAAGGAATGAAAGGCACAACTGCAGCCTGAGCCACTGTCTCAGATGTGGGCTCCCTGCACTCCATGCAGCACGCTCATGGCACGCATGGAGCAGGAGGCAAAAGAAGAGCTGCAGGAGGTTCTCCTGGGACATTAGCCCAGCAGCACATGGGGCTGGGGAGCTTTTTCCTGCCTGGAAAAATTTTAGGTACCTGAGTCCAGCCACCCAGGGAGTGATATATTGGCCTGGAGACTTTTCTTGTATGGGTATGAACTCCTCAGCTTACTGCATTTCCCACTCCTGGTGGTCTCCATGTAGCCCACTGAAGAGCTTTGCCCTTCTCTTGTCTTTGCTATCTGCCTCAACCCCCTGGGTGCTGCTGGACACAGCCCCACACAGAACGGGGGACCCCAGTTTGGGTAGTTTGAACTCTTAAAAATAGGTTCTCCCTCTAGATAAAATGGAATTAAATGTCTGTGGGATCTAGTCTACCACCAGGGAGGCTTTGGTAGCTACAAGCAGCCAGGGGTGGGCTTCTGCCTTCCTGCTCCTCCACCGCTGTGTTGAGTGAGTCAGCATGCTCCAGCAGCCAAATAGGAGTCTTTAAAATGTATGGGTTAGAAACGATCAACCTCATTAAAAATTACTGCATAAAGTGCTCCACGGGACAGGCAAGCACTGCTAGTTGCACGAATCACTGCTATTTATGTTCTTTAATTAGGAAAATAAGCTGCTGTACAACGCAGGACTTGGAAGATGTGTTGTGACAGATCTTCAGTGCTACCTCCGACTTTGTCTCTGCATCCACATCTGCTGCTTATATTTTTTTTTTGGAGAAGCATATACGTGGCCAATTCCTAAAGTATTTAAATCCAAGAAGCTCCGTCATTATGCCCAATTACACCATCATCTGAGGATCTGGTTGAATGATTTGAGGACTGAAGGAGCAGGTTTTTTACAAGATAAATAATCTATGGAACATTAATATGTAATTCTATTCCCTCCTCCAAAAAGAAAAAAGGCTATGCATAATAATGACAATTAAAAGTTTTAAAAAAGAAGGCCATTTCTTTGTAATTATTTAAACGTGTTCAGCAATTATACATTCATTGTCAGTATAAAATGAACAATTTAGAAAAAGCTGGGTATCAGCAGAAGCAATTAAGAAAGGTGTTTATTTTACCAAGGCCTCTCCATTTTAATTTCAGAAGTAAAGCTCTATCATCGAGTTTCCAGTTGTTTTATTCATGTTTTTAATTACAGCCCATTTCCAAACCTGACGACATCTGCCCTAGGCAGGGCTACATTTACATGTACTTCTGCCTTGAGACCCCTCTAGCACGGGGAGGGTTAAAACCAATATTTGTAGATAAAGAGGTAAACATATTTACATTCAGTTTTTCACACTTTATGCATATGTCATGCAGTGAATAGTTTTAGAGGTATGTTTGTACTATCTCTCCAGAATTTTTACAGTCTGCAGGACACAAAATCTCTATAAAGTGACTTATTGAAATAGAAGCAGATTGGTAAAACCGTTTCTCTCTTATGAACTGTGAAGAATGATCCTCTAAATGAAATCAGGAAGGAACTGGACAGAATCTTGTTTAATGGTGTGACAAAATGAATCACAACTATTCCAAGCATCCATCACTGCTAAAAGGGGACCACAAATGATCTGTGAACTACTATATATTGATTACTCATGTACTACAAGTGTCGGATTTAATGTTCACACACCATGGAAAGGCGGCAGGGACAGATGGTGCCTTAACTCTTCTTTGATAGATTTTAATGGTGAAATATTGATTTCTATCTGGCCAAGGCCTGTTGTTAGGGGCCAAAGTCATTTGTTGGGTATAGCCGGACACCCAGTCTGCTCGGGGTAATCAATCATTTTTGGCAAGGCAGGTGAAATTCTGAAGAGAAGCACCTTGGTTCCCAAACTGTATCACGATGAGGCTGAGCCCAACATTTGCGCATGCACACCCCCTCCTCCCCCACGCAGGCAGACAGAAAGCCTCCATGAAATTGTGCTTGTAAAGAATTATTAATGATAAGACATGTTTACTGAGGAGAGTCACAGCGAATCACAGCTGACATGAAATAGTCTGGGAGCCTCGGAGAGAAAATGAGCTTCTCGCTAAAAGGGACTATATTTTATTTAAACATCCGTCTGGGGCTGAAAACTCAGGTAATCTGTTGTGTTACAAGCCACTGGCTGTTCTTGCCATCCAGAGAGATAACAGTGAGGAGCTAATAGGAACACATCAATCACAATCAGGCTGCAATTCCACCGGTGTCTCCTCTTCCCGGCTCCTTTTTAAGCTCCTTAATAACGATGATAACATAGTTCTGGGCTTGCGAGAGGGCTGCTTCCCTTTGAGGGTCATATTCATAAAGCGAACGGCTTGCAAAGTCAGCATCTCACTCCAATGGCAAAGGCGGTAGGAGGGGAGGGGGAAGGCTGAGCAGAGGGAAGGGGCTGCGGGCTGGGGAGGACGAGAGCGGGTGGGTTCAACCCCCCGGCAATAAATCCACGGACACCCGTCTTTCCCCTGACACCCTTCCCAGGAGAGGATTCCTGTTAGGAAGCGGGCGGGAAAGGGCAGCCTCTGCCCAGATGTGCCCCAGATGTGGGAAGCCAGTTGAGGCTGATTTTTCGTTTAGATTATCTTGCTTACCTAATGATTTTTGCTTCACTGCTCAGCTCGATTGTGTTCACTAGGACGGCAGGCTATTAAAATGTCAAGGCGCATTGAATTGTTGTTATCAAGGAAGGAGACCTTTCCAATCAGCCTGCGTTCCCCAGGTTGCATAAAGGCAAGGAAGGGTATAGGAGGAGGAGGAGGAAGAGCTTCATATCGGGGGGGGGGGGGGGGGGGGAGAGAGGTGCAGGGGGTGTGCGTGTGCATGAGTGTGTTCGTGCATGTGCACGTACACAGATATGTGCCTGTGCCTGCTGGAGTGCAGTGCGATAATTAAAATGCCACCTTTTATAAGAGGTATTAGACATTTCTCTCATTCGCATCATACAGGGGGAGATGAAACTTCTCCCCATTGTGCTTTTCGTTGCAATCCTTGCAAAGAAAATACTGGGAGGAGGAAACTTGTGTGGCTGAATCACTGGCCCCGCATACTAAGGAGCTGCTGGGCTGGGCTGAAGGAGAAAAACAAAGGCAAATGCCTTCCTCATGTCTGCACCTGCCTTAAGGCTTGATAAGAAAATAAGTTCACTGACCTACTGGGAAAAACACTGGAGATTGTCCGGTATCACAATATTGAACAATTGGTGACAGGATGATACAAACCCAGCACATTTGGAGACACAAAATCCCTTACCTCTCGTCACCACCACCACCTTGTTCATATAATTGCAGAGCAGTTTATTACACAGAGGCACATCAGATATTGCCATGGATTGATTTTTTTCTTTCTTCTCTTGTAAACTATACAGTACATCATATCGGTGGGGAAAAAATATATTCCTTGGATTTACTTCTTTTTGTTTAAATCATTTCACAAATATTTTCCTTTTCCCCTGCCACTTCTCTTTCATTTTTATTTAAAAAAGATGGCTTTGTTTTTGCTTGTATATGGTTTTGTAGAATAATGACATCTATCCTGTCCCCCATGCATCAAGCATCATTGATTGGCCAGAACATCATTGTCACTACTGGGTGTTCATCTTCACACTTGCCGCTGGCAGGTCCCTCATCTGCTTTCCCTCTCCCTTTCTGTCTCACACATGCCCCTTTCCACGGCCGCATGCTCGCTCCCAGCAGGCATGCCTGCTTTCTCTCTTCCCCTCATACACATTTTTCTCAGCATGCTCCTATTCTGCGTCTCCTCCTCGCACTCCCACATTTTCCCTCCCTCCGGCCTTGGGCTTTGTGCGAGTCCACCGGCACAGGCCGCGGCAAACCGCTCAGTCACACAGCCATCCTCAGCTTTGTCTGCATTAAGAAGTCAGGACAAAGCAGACCCTTCCGTCTCTTTCCATGTTGCCTACCCAATTCATGAAAGTTTCATAAGATTTGGCTCCCTGACATATTCAGGCACAGTTTTTTGAGGGAAGAGAGAGTGCTGAAGGGACTGCAGGAGTCCCTGCTAGTCCTGCACGTGGCAGAGGACAAGGGTATGCAGCCTCCTTGCCCCACAGTGTTGTTCCAGCTGGCCTTAATTCCTCTTCTGCAGTCCGTTGCCACTCTTACGTCTGTCCTGGGGCTTGTCTCTGGAAAAATTATTACACGCAGTGCTGGGATGTGAATTAAGAGCCCTGTGGGTGCAGTGAGGACTTGTATGCACAAGGACGGCTCTGTGGAGCCAGCCCCAGCCTACACACCCTGTGCTGTGGCTCTGACAGAGCACACGGCTATGTGGATCACGCATGCTTATGGCACGAGTGCTTCTCAACAAGAAAAGCCCTGATGCATTTGTTGGTCTACAGCATTTGTTGGTGCTCCTTACAGCCCTTGCTTTATTTGTTCTTGCAGCTTGCTCAAGAGATAAGAAAATGGTAGTCCTCCCTGTCCCAGAAGGGACATTGAGGCATGAAGGCTCATTAAATGCCTAAATAAAGGCTCCTTAAATGCCTAATACTTCAGATGGTGGCATCTGAAGTAATTTGCCCTAGGACATAAGAAAGTATGTGGCAGATAAGAAACTGGCACCCAGTCCCTGAATATTGTACTCTGGTTATTAGTACTCCAGTTATTAGACCAGCTTTCCTTTCTCCTGTTAATATTTATCTCATCTCATCACTGCACTTCTCCATACTAGCAGGGAGATCTTTTGGGAAATATCTAGCATTTTCTGTATTTTTCCTCATGCAGTTGCATTTGGCTCCACCACCCTTCTGCTGAGCGGGGCAGAAGACCATCCATACTCCAAGCAGAGTAGGTTATATAAATGACTCTTCCCTTAACACCGTAAGGGCTATGGAAAACAAACTAACTAAAAAACAACAACAAGAACAACAACAAAAAACAGTAGTGCTGTAATCCACAGGGTCCTAGACAGTGAAAAGGATGATCAATTAAAAGCAGAAAGCTAACTTAGCTTTTCTTTCCAGGATGGCCAAAGACAAAAGGCTCAACAGAGCCAAACCTCAAAAGGCAGAACACCTCATCAGGGAGAGATCGCAGATGGAAGAAGTCACAGATTGATGGGGAGGGCTCTTCACAGCTTGGCTTGAGGCTGCCTCAGGATTTGTGTGAGCCTCAATTCTCCAGCATCTGTGCTATGGCAGTGGGCAGGCGATAACACCATCCTGCTCCATGCCGATGGGGACGGCTCTCAGCCTGCCGGCTGGTCCCAGCTATGCAGGGTACTGCAAGCACTTGTGCCGTTGTAGCTGCGGTCAGGTAAAGGGAGATTGGGATTTTTGTTCTTAGCACAGTGGCGTCTTGGGTTACAGCTGTGGCACCTCGGCACTGATGTGCTGCAAAAATAATGAAAAGAGGTGTATAAAGGGGTGCAGGAAATGCACAACTTGTGTCCCTCCATGCGCAGTATTAATCAGTTTCTCTCACTAAGTTCTCCAAACGCTGAGCAACTACTGTTGTGGTCAGTAGTGTCAGTACTAGGCCTCGGCTGAACTCCCATCCAGTGTGAAACCCCTCATGCTTCAGCAGCATCTCCCAACATGAATAGCTGTGCCTGTTCTTTTACTGCCCACTCTGTACCCCATTAAACTGTTCTCAAAGCACTGAGGCTGCTCTCAGTTTCAAAGAGGGCTTTATTAGCAGCTACGTCTGACTGCAAAGGCATTTATTCACATCAGTATGGGCAAATTTCTGATCTGGGTGCCCACTACGTAACACAACAGTCACAGCATTCACTCATGTGGGGGCACCAGTGCTGACACCCCCATCAGCAGAGGGGAGACAAACCCTGTGTGCAGGTCATGTACAGGGAAAGGGATAGAAGCCACATCCTTGCTAGGGACCCTGCTCTGCTGCAGTGGCCTGCAGTTTCACCACATCCCAGTGCATAGCCAAATATAGTCCTAACACCTAACACAGTGTGTCCTTCCAGGGCTGGCTGGGGTAAAATGCTTGTTTTCCTCTCTGAGGGATGAAGATCCTTCTCTGGATGCAGCAGATGAAATGGATGGCAGAAGGACTGGAATTCCCAGCACCCTTTGGAAGTGGGTAGGCCGCTACCAGGCCTACCACTGCGCTGAGCCCTCCCTGTCAGTCCTTCGGCAGCCATTTGCTGCTCCTGCTGCTCCTCCACCTCTCACCCCATGAGCTTCAGAGGCTTTGTGAAATGACTGACATTCAAGAGGATCTAAGTTTAAGATTCAAGATCTAAAATCTGATTTTAGGCTTACTTCTGCATCTGGCCTTTTGTGCAAGGAAAAAGCCCTGGTACTGGCTATTAGGTTTAACTGTAAATTCTTCAGCAATTTGTTCCTGAACTCTGCCAAAACCCCCATACTAGGAAGAAGTTAAGGCTGATATATATATCAATCACTCCATCATAAGGCACATCAAACAGATGTAATTATCCCCTAAGCAAGCCTTATAATTCACAGAAAACTCAGCTGAAGATAGCTCAGTTAAAATAGCTCCTAAGAAAAAGACACTGGAAACTTCCCCAAGATCTCTTGCAATGCCATGCAATAACCTTGTAATTATGACTAAACCTTTATTTTCTTTGGCTTCAGAGCTCACGTTCTTCCCTTTCCACACCCTGTGGGGCAGAGGACAAAGATTTTTGAGGTGCTGAAATGAGGCAGCTTCTTCCCATCAGAAGGTAGATCTATGTGCTAGCAAAGTAGCTGTGTAGGGAATGGGAGCAGAGGGCATGGTGGTTGTTTGAGATGGAGCACCTTGAAGAAACTAAACTAGTTTCAAAGCAGAATAATTGGTGTAGCAGGGGGCTGTGCCCATGCTAATAGTTTTTACTGAGATGAAGCTTATTAACATGTGCACTGGTGCATCTGTATTGCCTCTGGGACTCCAACTCTGCATGGTTCCCTGCCACGCTGCACAGAGGTTTTACCTTCCTCTGACCTTGCTCTGGCTTCTTTGTCCTGTTCTGTGCTCTGAGTTACCTCTTGTCTGCTTAGGCTGATATCCTATATTTTAAATCCAGGCCAACTTTTCAAGTTTCTCCTAAGCTAAATATTTTGGTTATGCTGGAAATATTTTGTGTCCCATAGTTATGATGTGTTAGGTTTGTGGAAAGTTTGTTGTGCATTGCACATTTTAAATAATGCCCATCTCTAAGCTGCAATTTTAAGCTATGACGAGCGATCACAAAGCCTCACTGTGCTTGCCCTGATGTTGTACATAGGGGAAAGTTGTGTGTGTTTACTCTGTATGAGAGCACAAACTCAAGCCCTGTTTGAAAGAAAAAAGAAAAATTCGGCATTGCTT
The DNA here is from genome assembly GCF_964211835.1 of Anser anser. Taxonomy (NCBI): domain Eukaryota; kingdom Metazoa; phylum Chordata; class Aves; order Anseriformes; family Anatidae; genus Anser; species Anser anser. The sequence continues at coordinate 9,462,793 of NC_139726.1, forward strand.
GTATCCAAACCATGCTCTTATTTCATCTACTGGTAAAGAAGAACAGAAGTGTCACTTCTTGGGCCTAAAACGAAATAGGTCAGGAGACAAAACTTGGTCTCCCTCTGCATCTGATCTCTGGTGTGCATTGGAAAGCAAACCCAGTGTCTACCTTCTGATTTACGGCTGCTAGCACAGCTGAGGCGGAGCACAGATTTGCCAGGGTGTTACCTCTTATCACTGGTTGCGAAGACCGTAACAAAGTCTAGGTAAGGTATGTGACAAGCATAGCTTATCGCATTCAGCATCCAACCCTAAGCTATTAAAGGCCCCAAAGGCGTGGATCTTTTAACACATATTATTACACTGGGGGGTTCCAGAGGGGAGGAAAAAAGAAAGGTGAAGTAGATCTGTCAAGACACTGGGCTAGCACCAGTCCTGCTATGCAAACCAGCCCTCTGCCTTGGTGCACGAACAACTTCATGTACATAGTCAGATTGTAACCCAGCAATTGCCTCCTCCCCATCACAGACAATTCATCTGGGGCAGGTGCGAGCCCCAGCAAACACCAGCAGGCAGGCTTGGGTAGTGTTTTGCCAACAGGGCCAACAACCCTCATCTGCAAGTTTTGTCTCAAAATACCCTCTGCTTAGCCATAGCTAGAGGTTCTCCCAGCCGAGGGCGTCATTTCAGTAATAGTGTTCTGCATCAAAACTCAACACCTGCTAATTAAGTAGGTGTATTTTGGCCCTGGACATTCTTAAGACACCATTTGAAGACTCATAACTTGCTAGCTTCCACTCACCGCTGCACTGCTGGGAGTGTCTCAGCACAACCCTGCGAGATTTCCACGGGCAGAGTTGCCACACTGAGAATTAGCAGATTTTCCTAGCTCATTTCTTTTGTGAAATCTGGTTGTTTTGCACCGAATGTAGTACATCTCTGGCATATGTGATTTAAATCAGGCAATCATCCTACACACTGTAAATCAATGAGACGAAATGTAGCCATTGACAGCACTTACAATTTTGCCCATTACTATGAAATCCTCTTTCTTTAAATGGAGGTGCTTTTATAAGTCCATTGAAGCATAGCTGACAAAGCCTTCAATACTGGCTATTGCCTAAATAGCGCAAAACATAACAGTTATAAAAGATACATGTGGTGCATATTTATAAGGATTAGAATAAGCACTTTGTTAAATTGCTGCAGTGCATTTGTCCCTTTTCCAGGATACTTAGAAACCCTGGATATTTTGGTCTTCCCATGAGTAAAATAAACACTTGCCTGTGGGCTTACCAAACCTCTCTGCCTTCCCATGTGCTGACAGTGCAGAAAATGTACCTCTACAGCTCTGTTAAAAAAATTAAGGTAGTGTAATTATTCTTTATGCTAATATAATGGGCTAGTAAATGTTCCCGTACTTCTTGTAAGACTAATTACATTTCAGTAATGTGAATGATCCCTGGAGCCGCTGCTGTTAAATATTTTTTGGAGCAGCAGTGAGGGAGTTTGTTATTTGTACACACTAGAGGAGTGTGGATTTGTGAAACAGAATGGCAAGGCTCTAAGGCAGCAATGCTGCTTCTGATGTTACCATGCTAAGTCACGGCAGATGTAACAAGGAACCCATTAAGCAGTGGATTTTCTGCTTCCCATCCGATACACCAAGTCTGCACATTCAGAACCCAGCTTCTGCAATGTCTGAAATAAGTTTCACTTCAAACACCAGTTGCAAGAGGTCGATAGGAGCTGCTGACTAAAATGTAAATTCAAAAGATTATGTGCATTTAAAAGAAATGCAGGAGACCTGCAAAAAGGACCTTTTTGGTTTTACAAGTACTTGAAAAATTTTTGTGCCAGTCATAGCTTCAATTGATACAGGCCATCTGGAGGAGCTGGAGATGAAGGCTATCACTACCCTTGTGCTTTATGGCAGCTCCATGAAGCTGAACGAAAGCTCGGCAGATAGGGCTATCTGCCAAGGCCATATCCTCTTCCTGCCCAGTGCTTTAGCTTGAGCATAGCTCGAGGATCTTGCTGTTCTTCTGACCAGACTGCTGGAAACCTTGGGCAGCTGGGGATACACGTGAAGCTACTCTGATGTACGTGGGATATACCAGCCCTGCTGCCTGGGTGCTAAGCAGATGGTCTGCAGGAACACATTAAATCTGAGCATGCACACATCATCTCAAAATCAGCTCAAGTCTTGCTACTTATTTAGGCAAACTTGAGGTTTGCCCTTCTATTGACTTTTGCTGGGCCTCAGATGCTTTTCCAGAAAGGACTGGAGGGAGAAAAAGGGGTTTAACTGAGAGAGCTCTGGGTATTTAGGGTGCTTTTACAGAACTATGCATATATATAAGAGTTTTTGTTTGTTTGTTTTTTACAAAAGAAAAATTAAACAAGATAATTGGCTTTTTTGGTGGTTTAGGTTGGATTCACAAAATCAGTCTGCATAGTTCAAACATCAAATCAAATACTGTTATGGCATTATGGCTATTGCATTTCTGAAAGCCATGAGCTGGTAAAAAAGAGACTGTGGTATCACTTTTGAGAACAAAATAATAAATCTGAGTCCATGACTATCCTAGCAAAACTGCTAATTTTTGTTTGTTTGTTAAGCTTTTGGCTATTCCCATAGAGATGCTGGTTTACAGATCTGCTCTGCTGCCATGTTATACATTACTGCCCCTTCTCAAACATCACAGGGAGCCTTGAACCTGCCCTTCTTGCAGCTCTGGTCCAGGTGCAGCCATTGCCATTCTGCACTGGGGCAGATCAATCTGGCTTCATTAGATATATGTGTGAGCAGCTACTGGTGTGGCCAGCTTGGGCTGTTTATTCTGAATTACACCCGAGGTGGGTTGCTGCAAAACAGGTAGTTTGGGCTGGGGTTAGGAACAGCAGTATAATAAAGCTGGCTGCTGCTGAAGGGAGATAATGAAAGGTTGGGTGTAGAGTGAGGTCCCATTAGGGAAGGGCCCCTAGAGGAGCTGGGTGTGACAGCAGTGAGATAAAGGAGTGAAGGAAGGGAAATCAGGGTCAGGAAAAGAGGGATTAAGAGAAGGGAGAGAAGAAAGACTGGAAAAAAAAAAAGTGAAATCTGAAGACAGAAAGTGTGAAATTTTTGAATAAGTTAGTAGCTGCTATAGGAAATTAGAGTATCTGAGGACAAACTGTATAGGAGACACACAGAATTAAGAATACCCATCTTCCCTCTATTCTTTTTGTCCACTACAAGTTTCAGTTTTACCTTACACGTGGTCACTGAAGATGGTTGATTAGAGTCAAGTACAAACAGCCCTATTTTATGCCAGCTTGCACTGCTGGTAGCCTCTTGTTGAAATGTCTCTGATCTGCAAGCAAACCACTTCTTTGGGTTTTGAGTTTCCCGTGCAACACCAGATTGCCCCCAAACCTGTAGCTGTTCTAAGGTCATATCTTTTACAGATCATTTGTCTTGCTGGTAGGAAAAGAATAAAAGCTTCCTTCCTTGGAAAGCTGGGATGCAATCACTCTACTTGCAGTCAGCAAGCCCTTCCCCACAAGGGTTAATGTCTCTGACATGAAAATAAGGAATAATAATAATAACTAACTTCTCAATTGGATGTTTACCTGTTTCCATAGAGATGGAGCTAAGCTCTCCAGGGTACTTGCTAAATGACCACTGAATAGCCCACACCAAGGACGTGTGAAGGGATGTGGCAAAGAGAACAGGCTGTCTCTGCAGCCTGTCCCATGTGGAACCCGACTGAAATGTTAGGAAATAAAATACAGACATTTGCTCAGACATTGTCTCAGCCAAAGAAGCTGTGAAATAGTTTTTTGAGCTGTGCTCAAGTCCTCTCTTATGGAAGCTGCCAGCTCATGGCTGAGATGGCATATTTTTCCTGTCTCCACACCCCCTTTCTCCTCGTGATCCCTTTCTCCTCCTTAAATTCTTCTTCCTGATAGAAAGGGATCTGAGCCAAAAGTTCTCTAATTCTGGAAACTGCCTGGGTCTGAGGTTTTGACTTAATTTATCTTTACCTGATGATGTGAGTGAACTACAGCCCTGTTGACTTCTGCAGTGTTATCCGAGGCTAAAATCAGGATATACCTGATCCACAAAGGAACCATTGTACCACATGTTGGCATTTGATCATGCTGGAGAATGAAAGCCATATTTGAGCGAGGCCTACGAGTGCCTCATTACTGCACTGTAAACAACTGGATATTACAGTAATGGACAAGGCTTTGAGTGCTACGAACGGCTTCACATTCACTTTATTGATTTGCAATGTGCACTGTGATGGTCTGCTGTAATAAATACAAATGCCATAGTGTAGAAATGTCAGAACAACTTATTAAAAATGTGTCTCTTCCCTGCTCGTGCAGTTCAGCGTGTACTCCTGCACAGCTGCAGGATTGTGGCTAGGTGGGGATGAAGCTGTGGCTCAAAATTCAGCGTTGCAAGAATATAAATTCAGCATATCAACAGAATATGTACCGGCCAGCTCCTTCCTTTTGCTTTGTGCTTCTGTATAACAGACAAGACTTCTCCTGTGTCTCAGAACATATTTCACTCTGCAGAAGAGAATATGCTATTCTTACATCTCAGGAGGGTTGAGGTGGTACCAGGTCTCAGTTCACATACCAGAGGCAGTTCTTTGACCACACAGAGAAACAGGAAGTACTGCTGGAATCATTTCTTTCAACAATGAAATAGTTTTATCTAAGCAGGGAAAGCCTTCAGCCTTTGACAGGATTGTAGCAGAAACAAGAGACCTTTGTAGAAGATTACACAAGTACTGCTGCTGGATGCACCTACATGTATGCATGTATGAGTATGTGTGCTCAGTCACATACATTATCCCCTGCCCCCAAGTATATACATATATAAGCTAATATTCTTTGACAGATTAGCTGTTCCATGTGCCAGTTGTGCTCTGAACCATTTTGCACTAAGACTGCTGTGTAAGTGCTGAGCCTTGAATGTGGGCTTAGCTCTGGAGCAGATCATCTGGCCCTCAGCAGCTCCAGGTCCCTGGGTAAGCTGGTTGATGACATCAAGAAGGAAAATGTGTGATCTGTTAGGGACCCTTAATTCCACCACTGCTAACAGGGGTTGTTGCCTTGTGGAGTGTTACTTGTGAATGCTGCATATACTTCTTTAAATATCCAATTATGTCGTCATCCTGTCCACTGCTTGGGGTAGAACAGTAGTTTTCTCACTTATTAGTGCCTGTTTTTACCACCTTCTCTAGTAAATGTGTCCACTACAGCATTAGAAAAGGTGTTTGACAGAAACTGTAGGAAGCATGGCATTATTTCAGAAAATATAACTTCAAGCCTTTCTCAGAGGTGTTTACTTCTGGATCCCAATATTTTTGTTTGTTTGCTTCAGAAGAGATTAGGTCCACGTGTTATTAAGATCCAGATCTCAAATGGTCCTAAACCCTTATATAGTTATCTGTCTTGTTGATTTCAGTGAAATTACACATTAAATTAACCACCTGATGAGGCACAAAGTGCTTTCGGATTATTGGGGCATATAGAGATGCTCAAAATGTAAAGCCTTGACATATAGTATTGGCTATTCAGCACATTAAATGTGAGCTTTTCTTACTAACTTTCCTGCAGAAACCATTGCCACCTGGTGAAAACTGTCTGCAGTCAGCATCAGAGGTTCTGAGCAGTGCTGAAGAGCCATAATATGACACTGAGATGTCTCTGCAGTTGAAGTCAATGAAGCAAGTGTAAATCTGGGGAGAAGAGAACCAAACCTGAAAACCGACTTCATTATCATGCTGTAATACTCGCTCACAAGGGCACAGAACCAGAATGCTTATTTGCCAAGAGACTTGTAGGCAACAAGAGGTTTTCTCAAATATATGTTTCAGAGTTGGTATCTTCCATCTGTCAGGATGGATTTAATACAAGTCTGGTACTTCTAAGAAGTATTTTATTTTTTTAAACAATTTTAGTGGCAGGGTGAGGGTTTACTGATGGAAAACTCTCACCTGCCCCAAACTCTAGCTAGTGGAAGAAAGTGAGACTGGAACTGGAGAAATTGCACTGATTGCTGTAAAGGAGGGACCATACAGTATTCATTGTAACAAAAATAAACATGAGTTTATGAATGATTGTGGAGTGTGAAGGGGACTGTGGAAAGGCTGGGAAGAGAAGTGAATGGAAATCTCTTGCTGGAAACCCCATTCTGTTTCCACAATCATGTACAAAAACATTGCCTGGACTCCAAGAATGTACACTCTGTACAAACATTGAGATAGATATTTCCATGGTAGCCACCAACCTTAGCACCCTGCAGATGACGACTGAATTAACCCCCATGCTACATGAGTCAAAGGAGCATTACTATACTCATCATGCGGACTGAAAAAAGGAAAGGTTAGGTGACTAAGCACAAATATAGGGCTTGTGGCAAAACCAAATCCATAAGCCCTGATTCCAGGTAGCTGTTCTTTGTCCTTGCATTTATAAAAGAGTCCTTTAGAGATTAAGAACAGACAAGATCTCTGGAATCTCACAAAACTCTGTAGACCTAACTACAGAAATCTCCAGGACCCCTTCCTTATTTTTCTGCATTGTTGAACAACAAAGAGAATATTGTTGTTCAGGTCATCCTATGAATTTAGAGATTTCCTAACATGTTCTGCTGTGGATACCACAGAAAATGGGTGAGTCTTGAACAAGGTAATGAAAGCGCAATGCTTTCTCCCTAAAGTCCCACATTTGGTAGGCATGTCAGGAGAGAGGAGGAGAGCCTGCTGTTAACCTCTTCTGATGGATAGTCCCTGAGGCACCACTGCCATCTGGTGAAAGCTAGAGCAGCCCATGGGGATGTGTGAGGGAGCCATAAACTGACACTCTACTAAGCTCAGTAGAAAGTGAACACAGTCTGGTCCACAGAATTGTATTGAGAGTTTTTCTTTGTAGTTTTTCTTTCTAAATCTGCTTTAGATTTCTACAGCAAATCCATAATCCCTTACACAATCTTTCTTCTGGCTTGGCACAGTCATCCAAAGTTATTGTTATTAAACTCCGAGGACCATCTCTATGGGGAAATCACAGTGACGTCTACGCTGACTTGGGAAGGTTTTTGTAGGTTTGCCACTTTTGTCTGAACAGACCCATTTTCTGAAGCATGCGAGCAGGAAGTGCCCTGCTGATGTTGTATAAGTGCCCTGTTGAGGAGCAGTCAGTAGTGATTACTCCTGCAACACCAAACCCACTTCATGGCCAGGTTTGTCAAGTAAGAAAGCAAAGTGCTTGTGTTCAGTACGCGAGGAGCTGTTGTCTTTTCATTTCCCTGGGCTTTGGAAAAAAAGCTCATTCATATCAAGGATGCTCAAAACTTGTTTTGGCCAGGCTGACTATCCAGACTCAGAGGAAGGGAAGGGGGTGCTGGCAAGAGCAAGCTGGTACAGGTATATACGCGTTGTGTGGAGCCAGGCTGAAGGAGGTAGAATTTGCTCCCAAGAGCCAGTGGGTGTTTTTCTGTGCTGACCTGATACCACACATGGAATAGAGGAAACTAACAGGCAGGGTCCCTCCTGGGGGTTGATCCAATTCGATCTGTAGGCTGAAATGAGGAGAGTAGAACACTGCTGACTAAATAGACCTTGGATCAAGCACCAACCTCCTGTTGTCAGAGTTCAGTGCAAGTGATATGAGGATGAACAAAATCTCTTCAGCAGAACTGTACTAGTTTAAATGTCACAATCTGCTGGGGGGGTGGATATATACTAACATTTGCTTTCTCCTTCCACTCTTACTTTTAGAATCAAAAATGTTTATATTGTCATACGTACCTTCAAAATTAAAGTGCTTATTTGTGTGGTTTTTTTTTTCTTTTTCATTGAAAATCTAAGAATCATATTATAAATATTATCAACAGCTGTTTTTACGAGAGCTTACATTACAATCAATATAATACATTATAACCTGGAGTCTGTTGTGAGCAAATAGTATTAAGACATACATAATTTATTAACGATCTCAGTAGTGGCCCAGAGTATTCAGTGAGGATCAAGTCAAGTTTTGGCCAAGCTTTGGTCAAGGTTTTAATGACTTTGTAGCTGCTAGGTTAACTTCACTGTAGTGCAAACCCATTAACTTCACTGGATTTAAATAGCCATAGTTTAAGGGAAGTGGAAAATGCAGGGACTTAAAACCCAATAGGTTTTTCAACAACAACCAAAACAAAGGAAACGAAGAGATTTCTATTTTGGATAATCAATTCTGCATCCTGAAGAACATCCTGGGTAAAGTACTGGAAGCTATGAGAAGCCCATTCGTTACACTTCCAGCCAGAACCTAGCTAGAGGCCTGAATACAGCATGTCATTATGATTAATTATGGGTAATGAGTGTTTTATGAACCTAAGAAAGAAAAGCATTTATTTTTCTGGTATTATGGTGGTAGCGTCTTGTTTTGTTTTAAAGCTGAGAGTGCGAAGCCAAACAGATGATGAAACCCCTTTATTAGCTCTTTTGTTTTGCTCTCTACTGTGACTAGACTTATGGGGCCAAGTCCCCATCACACAGTGGCTCTGTCAGTGCAAGAGAGGATTCAGTTCGAGCACTCTGGGATTTTATTTTGCTTTTTTTTTCTTTCTTTTTGTTCTGTTTGAATCATTTTCTGTAGCAGAAACCCCAGAGGCCCATCCAGGGTGCTGTTCAACCAACATAACAGGAGGCGGGATGAGCCCATCTCCATTTTTGCAAGCCTTCATCCCAGGCCGTGGTTGGGGCTCATGAGAAAAGCTCAGGATGATAAAACCTTGAGAGCAGCTATGGAGGAGGAGACAGGGCTGTGACAAAGGGACAGCACAAACACTCCTGCCTAGACCTGGCACCTTAGGGGGCTCTCGGCACCCATGGCCTCATGCTGCCAGCCCAGCACCGCCAGTCCTGAGCACGTCTCGCAATGCAGGCTTGGAGAGTCTATCTCTGTAGGGTCCCCATGCTTTCCAGACCAGGGGCTGTGTTAAATCAGCAATGTGTATGTTGTTGGTTTGTCCACGGAGGTGTGGGGAGGATGGATGCACAAACCCTTTGCTCCATCCATGTGTTTTAGGGGGCTGGGGACAGCAGAGCAATAAGAGGGCTTCTGGCACTACTGGGGCACTAAGTTTTAAAGAGAGGTTAAAAAATTAGGGGAGAAAGTGAGGGACAAAACCAAACAAAAAACCCACCACCACCACCAAAACACAACCAAACCAAACCAAAAATAAAAAATAAAAATAAAAATAAAAAAAAATAAAATAAAAAAGGAAGAGTCAGAGAGCCCTGGTCTCTGGCGTTTCCCCCGTGCACCAGGAGGTGGTGCAAAGCCCTTGCTCATCCTGCAGACAGGAGACAAATTTCATTTTTCCAGGGACTACTTTCCAACTTGTACTCCCCAGGAAAAATACTAGAGGTTTAACCCTCCCAGCATGCCGCTGTAACGCTGGTATTTTGGTATGTATTTAAGGCTGACAATATTAAATGTGTGAAAGGAAGAAAATGCAGAGGAACTTTATACTGCTAAACGCTATTATCGTACTGCAGTAACGGTAATAAAAAAAGGTATTACCAAATGACTTCTGAAGTGTTATATTTATAGGGCAAACAATTCTTGCTGTGCAGAATGTAGACAAAAAATAGGATCAGATTTTAGATGTTTTGTGCTTGCTTTTTCCCATTTTGTACAATCGATTTTCTTTTTAAAACTTCCAGACACTAATACTAAAAATGATTAATCTGCAAAATAAATAGATATTCATAAACCACTGTTTCCATGTGTAATAATGAGAAACAATTGAAAATCTCTGTCATGAAAGTGTGTTGTCAATTATCTCTTAGTTAAAACAGGAACTAGCAAACAATTCCCCCTTCTCCGTACTGAAACATAATATATTTGTAATAAATAGTTTGTAAATTCATTGGATGGCCTTTGGTGGTAATTTAACAAAACAACTAATTTGTTTGTGTGACAAAACTGTATAAAGCATGGCTTGATTGATGGATTGTTGAAACATTAGCAAAATAAATACATTAGTTTCAGGTAAACTGAAGTTTTTATTTAATTTTAAAAATCTCAGTGCATCTTTACAAAGCTGCCAAATGAAAACTTGTTTTACACTGTAAGAAAAAAAAATTGTATGGGCACAAGCTCAGCTTACACCAAAAATAAAAAAATAGACTCAGCTTATTGTTCCTCATATTACAGTTCTGTTTTGTTGTTGTCTCTATTGTTGTTGTTTTAAAGAACAAAGGTTTGTAAAAGAAGCATTAATTTCAGCTTCTCAATTGGCAATGATTAGTAATGCCTGTTGTGGGATAGTTTAGAAAGCCAGTATACAGAAAACAGAAAAAAAAAAAAAAGACATTTTTAACTTTTTCCTCTCCTGCCTAGCCAATATTTTTTCACACATTTTTTGCATATGCTCCAGCTACAAGAGCCTGCATTGTACGAATGCAAACTTCATCAGGTAATACATATATGTATTACAATAGGTGTATCTCAGTTACACATGTTTTAAAACAATCTTTTTTAAGGCATGTGTGAAATTAAGTTTAAAAGGCTAAAGGAAAATACTGGATTACCTGTGTGCTAACTTTCATGCTTTTTAAAAGTCTGAGAAATTATAGATTTATTTTTTTTATCCCTACCTTAAAAATAGAACAAACACATTTTCATTTTTAATTTTGCTTTGGACATGGGCATCGTTTTGGAAGTGAGTGGTTAGAGAGGAATAATGGTGGAGAGCTGTAAATGTAAATATCCAAATCTAATCCGAAAGACTCAATAGTATACTGTTCTAAATTTTGAATCTAAAAGCTTTTAGAAGGTTGGATCTGAATCTCTGTTGCTTTAAAACAGTGTGACTCCACTAGCTTATAGGAATTTGTGCCGTTGTTCTGAATCTTATTTTAAGAGCAAGTGCTTTTCTACAAACCTTAAAAAGTTCAGCTTTGCTAATTCAAGAAAAATAACATTTTGAACTGTGAGTTAGATATTAAAAAAGCCATTTCAGAATATAGCCAGATTTTCTGTTCTTGATAATTTGACTTTCCCTTATTATCCTTAGTGAATGTCATTTTTGCAGCCTGCTAACTCAGAAAACTTTTATAAAATCATTAAGGTTCACATTTTATTGGATTTCATCTGACTACTCAAGCAAGCATTTGGTTAGTGACACTTTTAAATACTAGATTGTACTAAAAATATCAGAATTGTTGTTTGAAAATTTATGAGTAAAAACTTTGTTTCTTTTAAGACAATGTCAGAAATAAATGAAAATTAGATTTCTCTGCAATGCTATTAGAAAGCTATTTGGTTCTTAGGATTTTTTTCAAGATTATTATGTGACAGAAACAAAATTTGTAATTAAGTTTGGCAAAAACATGCATTGCAGTACAGATTCATAACTCAGGCATTGTGGACACAGGTGTATATCTATCATCCTTAAGCAATCATTTTCTTTGACGGCTCTTGATATCAACAATTGAATGTACAACATTCTAACATCACAATGACTTTATCTGGGTTTTCATGTCGATAGTCTACTGGGAAGTTTTCTATTTTATTCTCTTCCTTCTGATCTTTTTTTCTGTTGTTTAGTTGATCACAAAAAAAAAAAAAAGTGGAGGAAAGTGCTTTTGCACTTTCTTATAACCATTGCTGAAAGTCTGTCACAGCTACCAAGGAAAGCTAAAGAAAACCAGAAACAGAAAGACTATTATTTATAGCTAGCAAGATACAGTATGGCACCATATGGTAGAATTTATCAAATTCTTTCCTTTCTCATGCAGGGCGAATAGGGGCCGTAGACAGCTCCCCCCTGTAGTCCTTGCTTTGCTAGCCCCTCATTCATTTATACCATGGGCTAAATCCTGCTTTTCCTCGTGCTTTTACACCCACAAAGCTACTCATGAGAGTGTGGTGAGCAGGGTTTGGCCCTCTGTTTATTTCTTCTTTCTGCAGACGCAGTTCTGCTAGGAATGCTGTTTGCATTTCAATCAACCAAAACAAGAGGACAGAGAAATTAATGCCCGAGTTAGCTCTGCACATCTGAGACTGCAACGTTACATTGCTCTTCCGAGGGTTTAAGTTTGCGGGGTGACACTTACCAGGTGTAAGGTGCTGTAAGGTTAAGAAGCATCAAACCTATAATAAGAGTCTGACTTCCTCTTCATTTTGTCTCCTTTTGTGTTACATACTAGGGCAAGGAAGGTCTGCCAATCACTATCATTTCTTTTTCTTGTTCTGTAAAGACTGGGTCGTCACAGCAACAGGCCTGTGACAGGCTGGTATCCATTTAGAGCTCCAGGGGGGTCCTAATAGGATTGAACCAAAAGATCAAGTGAATAGCTTCCTATTTTAGATTTGTAATAACTCTGAACTGCTTGCATATACATGGACCTTACGGTGTTATGAGGAGACTTTTTACCACAGAAAAGATCTGTCTAACAGTGCTGTACTTTCCAAAAGACGGCCCTCAGCCTATTCTATCTTTGGAAAAAGGGGGAAAAAAGGAAAAAAAAGTAAATAAAAAAAAATTAAGCCCACTTCCCTTTCTCTTGCGCACACAAAATTGGAAGGTGTCATTTCCTTTCATTAATTCATTTTACCAGATCAAAGTAAATAGTCTGTTTATGGAGAACAAAGAAGACCCTTTTTGGTATTCTGCTGAAGTCGCTATCAGATTCAGAAGTTTACTCATCTTTCTGAAATCTGGCAAAGCTGCATGCTGCTGAGATTATAGCCAAACAACTCATGCAAAACAGGCAAATAAATTCTATGCAAAACAAATTCTAGCAGAGAAAGAATTAGGAGGGGAGATTTTGTTGATTTGGGAGACTCTCGAGAGGTTAAGGCTCTCATTGCAGAGGGGTTTTGGTAGACCCATAATACTCGACACACAGAGGAAGAACTGCCGGGAGAAGGGGGCCTGTATTATCTTAAGGTTATTTTCAGTGATTATGTAATCCGTTATGAAATAGGTGATGCTTCATACATTTTATTCCCAGACAAATTCTTGTATCTATTATGTGTTAGGAACAGCACTTTATGTGGAACTTCTTGTAGGGTAAGATCATGGGAGTAAACTTGTCAAGATCTACATCTAGGAACTATAAAACTTTATTTATTTATTTATTTTATTTATTTATTTATTTATTTATTTAATACTAAATTCTAGTAGCTTGTTTGGTTTCTTAAAGCAGGACTGTCTGACATGTCTCATTCAGAGAGGAATAGCAGGTGAGGTAGTCACGTGAGCTGGCCCAAAGGTTTTGGAGTCTTCACTCAAGGCAAAGAGAGCTAGCTCTGACCCACCTTACAAAGGCAGTTGGGTGCCATGTTAGTTGAAGACCCCGACATTGTCTTGCTAGGATGCCTCATTATGGAAGTGTGCGTGGAGGTACCTCAACTTCTGTAGTACTCTATGCCAAGTTATAATACTTGTCCTGGAGAAGCTGTCTTCTGGACACTCTCCTTGTACTCATTTTTTGGAGGCTTAGATCATAATCAAAGTTGCTCATGTTGCAACCAACTTTAGACCATCTCTCCACTACCTCCAAACCTGTCCTTCAGCAAACAGAATTCTCTGTCATCTCCACCCTTCCCACCAAATGTTTTCTTTTTAGCCACTGAATGCCTTCAGCATCTTAAAACAAATACAAGAATCTTCCACAACTTATTTTTAAATAGCATACTGTTTCTATACTAAAAGCACAAGATTCATTCATGGCAAGAAATATTCACAAGGCCTGTGCCTGGACAAGTAAATTCTTGTATTTTCCGTGTAGGATCTTGTCATGTACATACCTAACCGGTACTTTTATCAGTACAAATTTTGAAAAGGGTTTTGCATAGATTAGGGACCCAAAGGCACTCAGTTAATTAGAATTAGGGGCATCCCTCTGTGAGAAAGGATTAGGCAGGTAAAAGACTAGGACTGTGATCCATCAACCTATAGGGACAATGGCAAAACTGCAGTTCATTCGTTTGGACCCTGTGTGTGGAGTTGAGATACATGACAATGAGTACCAAGATGAAGGGAGTGCAGGGGGAGGGACCATATAGCAAAACCCAGGGGCTTCTGAAATGGGCTTTTGAATGGATCTTCCTAGGCACATTTGCCCTAAACCCAAATTTCTTAAACTTCCCTTTTAAATTCAGTCAAATCAAAAGACAGACATGCCAATCAGATTTTTATAAAGGTCTTTACATGGATTTCTGTTAGTTTTTACTCAGATTTCTTAATGAATGCAGTGTAAAACATTCTTAAAAAGTGGAAGAGATTTTGAAGTTATACACATATTTCTATATGAAATTTAGTTTCCTTCCAATGGAAACTTTTCGCATGTTTTCTAAGATTCAAAAAAGAGGACATTTTTTCTTTTCTATAACTTAGCTTTGAAAGACCTGTGTTACGAAGACTTTTATTCTGGCTAAGCAAGTACTAAATGATCTCTTCAACAGAACACAAAGAACAACCTTATTTATCTCTAAGATCTGAAGTTTTGATGAAATTATTCTGGAGGTTTTGAAAGTTGCCGTCCAGTTGTCAAGAAGGCAGAAAGCCTCTATGGCAAAGATGATAAAAATCAAGTTCCAAACCCCAACTCTGTTGCTAATCATTTTGAGACTCCTCTAGAGTTTTAAACTTTAAAATCTGGAAATTGCATTCCAGAAAAAAAAAAAGTCAAGCACATTATTTGAATGTTTCCATGTTCCATTTCCCCCATTCAGACAGCTGTTACCAGCCTGACATCAGTGTCACTGTCAAGTCCCTGAAGAAACAGGTTTGTTTTCCTTTGTTAATTTATCCCAGGTTAGTTTTTCATCCACATCTGAAGTATTGTCCTATGTCATAGCAACGTCCTCTCCAGAAAAATAAGAAATACTTCCTTTTCCTTTTCCTATTCCTATTTTTTTTTCACTTGGCTTTGCTCCTGTTTAAATGTAGGTCTTGTTCTGCGTTGCTTTGCAGTCATTTTGGGTCTGCACACTTCCTGGCTGCTGCAGATGGTGAAGCCATACTCACAGATGTACAGACAGTTAATAAATTACAGTTTTGACCTTAAAAAATAAATAATAATAATAATAATAATAATAATAATAAAAACCACTCTAAACCTAATATGTTGATTTTATTTATTTATTTATTTATTTATTTATTTTTAACTTTCAGGCCTCAAAAAACAAACAAACAAACAAACAAACAACACTAGATGTGACATCCTGAAACTCTGTGTTTAAAGGACTATTTAGCCCATATCCATGCAGAAGCCACCTGACAGTGCGGAAGCCTCACCTAGCATACAAGTGCTTACCAGAACCTAGTTGGCTGCTGGAGGGCAGGTTCTTCCATCATCATGGGCAGAAAAAACAACTTTACAGGACTTATATTTGTAATGTTTGTTTTTTAAGTGCATGAGCATGAGCTAGGCAGTGGTTTGCATGTGTGTTTGTAGATGAAGAATTTGCTTATTTACAGGACTAAACTTTTCCCAGCTGGCTTCTGTGTCAGACTCTTCAGCAGTTTGGTATCTCTGCTAAAGCATTTCAGAAAGGACCCTGAATAAACGTGGTGTGATAAAGGTGTCCCTTCTCACCTTGCCTTCTGACTGTCTCCAAGTGTTGTAATCCTGACTCGTGTTAGAAAAAAAACACCTTTCCATGAGGAAAACAAATATTTTATTTAAGTGTGACATCTGATACATGTTTTCTTTTGTCTTGATCTAGACTAAGCTGTCCAGGTAAGGAGTGGTCACCTTTGCTATTACTCTGTAACCTGTCCAGAGAGGAGAATTACTTTTTGTTTTATGTGGTACAGCACCTGGCTCCTGGCACAGTGCTAGTACAAATAATGATAATGTACAGTACCTGGCACAGCAGCACCTTATGCTCTCCATACTTGGCACTGCCATAAATGTGATAGTGCAATACCTCCAGTCACAACGAAGAATTACCTCTTATTGAAACTAAATGGATGTGGATGCTGTTGATGATAAATCTGCCCTCTCTGGTCTATGCTTTTCTTCATGCAATTAGCTGGAGTGAAGGATGGAATTTCTCCTGACAAAAGACCTGCTTTTCAGCTGCAAGCACAAGAAGATACTTCCCCAGGCTTTGCTTGATGATGACATGGCAGAGAACCGAGCTACCACCCTGCCTGATGGATCCCCTGGAGCTTCCTGACCTGGCTCTGGCTGTGGCTTTTTACATGAGCCCGGCTTGAAGCAAAAGCTCCATGCTTATCACACGTCTTACTTCCCCGTCACCAAGGCTGTCTTGTCACCCTTTCTGTCCTGTGACACCCATGTACACCCTGCTATCTCCTCTGCAACAGGATTTGAACAGGACCATGGGCAGGCTCAGGTATAACTGCAAGGGGTGTGAAAGGGATAAAGACTAGAAGGTTGTCAGTGTGCAAGCAAAAATTTGAAGAAGCAGTAAGGATTAGAACAAGCATTTTCCCCGTCCACATGGCCAGACATCCATGCAGCCCTTTAATGGTACCACTAAGACCAGAACGCAGGGATGCCAGAGCAGCTATGGCCCTGACTGGCGCTATGCAGCCTCCCCCTTCCCAAGGGCCTGGATGTCCCTCCAGTCCACGCTAGGGCCCTCCGTCCCTATCCCAGCAAGGCCATGGGATGCCAGTCTGCAGCTCCATCGCAGTCCTGCCCTGCCCAGTGTGCCTGGCCTTGCTTCGGCTTTGCTTCATCCCTGTGAACCTGCCCAAGGGCCTGGGCTTGGTCTAGGCCTGGCTGCCATCCTCAGGCCTGCCCACAGCCTGGCAGGGCCCCGCTCCACCTCTCCGCTCCCAGATCCCCTCATGTGTGGGGTGAACTGCTGGACAGGGATGTTAATCCAGAAAGAAGTGATGGGAAAAGGGGAATTGTGCAGACGTCCATCTCTGGAGAATCTCATATACACTGGCCTGGTTTGATGGCCAAGAGCCGGCTCCCCTGAGCAGCCAATACAGGCTTCCTGCCACTTTGCACTGCTTTGCCTCTGTTTGTTTGTTTTGGTACACTTGATGTTCCTCCCAAGTATGGCATTTTTTACATTATTCTAGCATGACAGGCATGGGTGATGAGTCCTCATGCTCTGCAAAAACCTGCTAGGATGTGGGCCTCATCCTGAGGAGGTGAAGGAAAGAGGGCGGGAGGACAGCCCTCAGTTTCTCACCTGCAGATCTGAGGATAATCCTGAGTTATTTATCCCTTATGAGATTAAAAGTTGAAAATCATAATTTAAAAATATGAAATAATATTTTCTGATGTGTTTTGAAAGTCCTCAGACAAAATAAAAGTTCAGCTAAATTTACCAGCTTTCGCAAAGTGAAACTGCATTTTTATGGTGAAACTGCATTTTTCCAATGGAAACAGCCCTATCAAAGTTCTTGGACTCACTCTCCTCTTTTGCTTGTAGGCCCAGAAGGCTTTGGCTCCATCAGCCTGGTGTGGAATATTGAAATATATTTCACTTTGTCAGAATAAACCACAGCAGTAGGCCTCGGTCTGCCAGACTTCTGAAGCAGCTACACCTAGAAAAGGCCTAGAGCTTTCTGAGCAGAAAGGAAAGAGTAGGAAAGAGGAAGGTTGAATCTTAAGACTTGAATTTTTTTTTTTCTCTCAGCTAGTTCAATCAGAGTTTGTCTATGCTAATTTTAACCAGAAAAAAGTTAGCCTGTGGCATGGGAGGCTGTGAATTGTATATAACTTCTCTGCACCAAATTCCAACCACATATTCTTTCAGAGTGCCTCACAAAAAAAGTAACAATACAAGGCCCTAAAAGCATGCATTCAGAGCATTAGTATGGAAAAGCATGTCTGCTAAAAATCTGTGGCTTGGCTTACTGCAAACCAAATTTCCCACATAGACAAGCCCTCCGTGTGAGAGTAAGAGGACAATTGGGGCATAAATCTTTTAAATGAGTAAAATGATAGCTGTCTTGGCAATAGCAGATCTGATAAAGCATATTCCACCTGTTGTGGAAAGACAGCATATGGCCACAGTAATCTGCAATTCAATCAGAAGTGCAAGGATTTAAGTTCTAGCCTGGAAAGATTTCTTGTCACTGCCTCTCCTCAGCCCTGTCTACAGATGAGTCTGTTCATGTGAACGGACAAAGAATGGGGACGTTGTTTGGTGGTTGTGCTCTGGATACGAGGAGTGCTGGGCTTGGCTGAACTTTACAGACATTCCCTTCCAGATTTTCAGTACAGAGAGGAAACCTGTAAGTGGTTTTCGATCTAGCCCACCTGCTAGATCTCAGGCACCTCCAAACCTTTATGCAAAAGCTTTAATCTCTAGAACCCACATAATTTATAACACTTTTGCTTATTAGTATGGCATGCATGGGTACAGGAGTTAACTACATGGAGAATCTGTAAATAGCTCCTCTAACCCTCCTCTTTCTAGGAGGAACAGAGCCTTTAATTCAAAAGCGTTCTGTAGGAATTAACTCTTATTTTACTCCATGTAGTTATAAACCTTTTCCACCTTGGATTTATGTATTTTTCCTTTTTATTAGACAAGTATACTGAGCAATCCACAAGTTAGAATGAGATGGGAACATTTGTACAGCAGATCAGGAAATTTGTTTTCATAACCAGATTGAAAGGGTCTACCTAAGCTTCCATTCAACCAGACATAGGCTATGAATAAGTTCTGTGGAGCAAGACAATGTTACTGCTGAGAATCTGAAAAAGTAATTTTAATGGAGTAAGGAAAATCGCTCTGAGATCAATATAGGAAAGAGAGGCTAAAGGTTTCATTATTCATTATCTTCTATTTAAAGAGCTATTTAGGAGTATTCCACATAGCTCCTAAAATTTGGGGGAGGTATTGATAAATTTATGCTTGATGTTTATGACCCTTAAGATAGTTTTATATTAATTATATTATATTAAAGTCACTGTTTGTGTGAGCCCAGTGAGGTGGAGGGTGCATCATTATAAATCCCTGAGCCCAGGGGTCCGTGCAGTTGAGCAAGGGAGGCAACTAATTCTCTCTCCCACTGCTTGGGTGCAGGGTCTCAATGCCAGTCTAGATGCCCCCATTTCTTTACCCGTTGTAATACTATAGAGAACAGGGACCGTTAGTACTTGTGAGTGAATTACTCCAAAAAGAAATGGGTCTTATGGGAGCGAACAAATCCATACTCCTCCCCTAATTTAAATAAAATAAACTAACAACATGAGTTAGGACCACTTTTGGCTGCAGTTTAAAGCCAGCTTGAGCCATTCTCCATGAAATCAGCTTCTGCTTTTTTAAACAATATTAGGCCAAGGACAATCTTCTGTCATTACTACTTAATCTTAACCACCCAAAGGTCACTCAGTGGTACCACTAGGTTTTCGGCATGTCATTAAAAATGGAGAAAAAATGTTCTTATATGGTGATAGTGTAATGAAACACAACCATCCACTGGCCAGTGGGACTCTTGAGGCAGAGATATGTGGGGGTTTTATAGTGTTTGTGAAGGATACTTTATGTTCTGTAACATATGGTATTGTTGTTACTCTTTGATTTGTAGTTTTGGGCAGACACATTCTCATAACCTTTGTACGCCTTCGGCTTTGGAGGTCCTAAAGCTGCTATTGTTCAGTCAGTTTCCAAGCTCAAGAAGAATGTTTTCTTCATAAAGAACATGTTAAATATTACCAGAATTTCAGCATCAGTTTTATATTTCAGGCATATGATTTGACATGTTCTGTGGATGACGAAACATAGCTTTTAAGTTATGATTTAATTTAGATTTTTAAATTAAAAAAGCAGCTGTTTCTCTACATATGAAATGTGAGTCCACTGTAACTTTACTTATATAAGCGCCATTTTCAAGGTATAATATATTAGATAACCCAAGAGCAGAATAAGGTCTGGATTCAGTATAAGTACCTGTCTAGCTGCTTCCTACCATTGAGTGAGTGCAAGGCTCGGGTGAGCTTGACAAATCATTGTCAGTGGCTTGGATAAAGTTTATTTCTCTCTCTTTTCAGTTTTCATTCTTTTGCCAGACATACCTGCTTTCTTAGCTGAGCTGAGTCTGAAGACTGGTAATTTGATTTATGGGAATTACGGTGGTGTAGCAAGTTTCAGTAAAGGGTAAACGGGAAGATTACAGAGGGGAAGGCACATCCCTTGGATTACATGCCGGACAACACTTGTGATGGGTGAAAAGCTCCCGTGCAGAGAGAGAATGAAAGATAATGTATTATTTAAGTTGTGTTTCAAGAAGGTAAGGAATCAGCGTGTGGTGCTGTGAAGAAGGTAAAATTCCCCTCATGTTTAGATGTGTTGCTGATGTCATGGTAAACCATGCACAATATAGGCTGAACGATGCCATACAGAGAGCTGAAGGATCAATTCCTCTAGCAGTGCCTGGATTTTTTCAAAGGCATAAGGCCCTGATGCCTTTAAACAGTATTTTGCACTTTTTTTTTTCCCTCCGCCCAGGATTCTACCCCCCCACCCCCCACATCTTTTCTTTTGTGCTTTCATGAACTTCTAAAAAGCAATGACTGATTTATATGGATAATATGAGAGAAGAATACAACCAGGTTATGCAGACGTGTTAATAGCTGTGTGTTGTCAACAGTACGCTGTGTTTGTAGGCATGAAAAGTCACTGCTCTAGGAGTGCAGTAATGGGAAATAACTTCGGACAGAGTTTTGCCACACTAAACAAAACTGCTCTAACTCTGATAATAAACAGCCACTAAACATTGTCGTTGTCATTCAACATCCTTCTTTGCTTCCTTCATTCCAGGTATTGCACATCATCTATATGCAGTCTCACAATGGAACAATTTTTAAAGTTACTATGGGTGGCTGAAATATGTGGAACCACTTAAATGAGGACAAATTTCAGTTTAAAACTTAACGCTGTGTGCTCTGTGTGTGGTATGTTTTCTTCCTTTTCTCTTCTCTTTTACATCAAATTCTTTCCATGTGCACCAGTCCTTGGTTAGAGCTTCGTGCACTTTTCCAGCCCCAGATAGTTCCTGGCCACTACTGCCGCGTTGGTTCGGCACTGTGATAGCCCCACATCTGCACCTGCCTAGCACCGCACCACAGGGAGACCCAGCCCGCAGCAATACCTAGCAGAGAGCCTCACTGCTTCCCCGCCTCCTGTTAAGGCACCAAATCAGGACATCAAAGGATGCGGGAAGTTCAGTATGTTCCATAATGACATCCTGCAGTCTTTTTAAAAATCTTTCTTCTATGTGATTGGCTAAAATAATTATTTGAGTTCAACACCTGTACTATAAAGTAAGCGATTTCATTTTTTTAACGTTTTACCCTTAAAATGTAGTTAAAATGTTTCTTTAAGAGGTAGCTAATTTCATAAGATATAGCAGTAATTTGATATAAGCTGTTGAAATGTTTCATTCAGAAAATATTTAAATAAAGTGTTCAGGCATTATTTTCCAATTCCATTTTGCTGTTTTCAAATTATTTGAAGAATTTGACCTGAATTTTCGAATGTCTCTATGTGTCCCAGCATGACATTTCCTGACGAAGATATTATTTGTCTGAAAATTTTTACCCCGTTGCACTGCAAATACCTTGTGTGACTGTAAAACTCTGGCAGAAAATGGATGTTGAAAGAAGAGACCGATTAATTCTTCACATAAGGAATCTCCACCAAGAAATTCTGCTAAGAAAAGTGCAATTGTTAATGCAAAGTCTTTCACTGGGATAGTGTTCAGGATAGAATGTGCAGGATAGAATGAAAGTGATAAATCAGTGACTTAAATCAAAACTAGAAGTCCATAAATTCCTTTTTCAGCAGTAGGTTAAACTGTCAGGTTTAACAAAAGCTTACAACGCTCGCCTGCTCTCTGGTTCTGATTCTGCAAGTGCTATTGCTACCAGGTGTCACGCTCGCTGCTGAGACCTGCCACAAGGCGGAAACAGCCTGTTCGGGGCTAGCTGGGACCTTGCTTAGCTGGGGCAATGCGTCAAACATGTTATTCATATGTAGGTTTCCAGTGCTGCCATGCAAGTCCTTTGATAATAAATACTAAGCCTGACAGATTTTCCATGATCATGTGTGATAGACTCACTAAAAGGAGTGACTCATTCTGCGACTACCATTCCCATGTTTTTTTCTGAATGATCAGACTAAAAAGTCCCATAATTATAAAATTCTTGGTATTTCATTTGGTTTTGGTTTAAAACCAGCTTGTCGAAATGCTCAGTGGTAAAATATGTTTTTGCTTGTCAAGTGAATTGTTTGAATTGTTTTATTTCTTCAAACAATCTTTCAGTCCCACTTTTACCGCACCAGCTCCTGCTGTGCTGGTTGCCAGTCTCTCAGCGTACCTTGTACAAATCCTTCTTTTGGGGTTTTATAGTTCAGTCTTCAAATTAAATCTGGGGCATTACTGTTTCTTGAGATAGAAGCAGCTCTGCGGAAAGCATGATGACAAACCAGCTGCTCCTTGAAAAAGACAAGAAAGTTGATAGGGATGGTGGGGGACTTGTGAACTTCATCGAGGTGTGTTTGTGTGAAGTATAGAAGGACCCAAAACTGACTGTTGGTGAGAAATCAGAGCAGGTCAGAGAGGACTTACACAGTTTGTAACTCCTCTGAGTCTGTTTTTGTGCATCCACAACACCTCCCTGGCAGCTCTTTCACATGGTGGGGCTGGCACCTTGCGTTTTAAGTGAGTCGCCCTCTAAGCTCTGCCTGTTATTCTTACTGCCTGTGGCACCTGCTGAGTGCAGCGCATGTCCTGAAACCTTCCATCGAGGGTAAGCAAGAAAGATAACCTTAATACTATCAGCAGCAGAACTGAAAGCTGGGTTAAGTCTTATGGTCTTCTCAGACCCTCGAAAAGGAATGTTAAGTTAATTTTAAGTGTTGCAAATGCCTTTTGCAGGGCATCTGCTGTGCAGAAATTTCCTCTGCACAAAATCTGGTTTAGACAGGTTAATAAATCTCTGCCTCTCTTCAGCTGCATAGGGTTGGCATTTTATAGCTAGAGAAGGTGAAGAAGAGAAAGCTACATCTAGTACAAAAAGATAATTCTAGGGCAGCACCAAAGAAGTACACAGTCTTCTGCACTCCTAGTGCTCTCTGCTAAGTAGCTGAGCATGTTGTTTTAATGAAAAACAAAGGCTCGGAGTGTGGAAAGACTAAGAACTGAGAAGGCTGAGTGGACAGAGAGGAAACAGATTTGTTTGCAGAGGAGGCAGGGGAGATGTAAGGAAATCTGTATGCGTGTACATGATTTGTGGTTGTCACTGAAGCTACAGAGTGGCCTAAATCAGATTCTACAAGCTGTAATTTGTTTTATATCACTGACAAATGAATTTAAATAATATTTTTTCAATACATTTTCAAACTTTTTAAATTGTAAGTTGTTGTGTATACTCAGCTTGAAATTTTCAGCAAATTAATAAAACTGTACAATCAAGTTTATATACTTCTAAGTTGTGATTAATTTGATTTACAAAAGACAAAGTCTAAAAAGAATGGGAACATTCATAACTCAGTGATTTAGTATAATACATAAAATTACTGGCAAAATAATAAAGTTATGTGTTTAAAAATGTAAGAAATAAGTTCCAGTGATGCCATAAATTCCAGGAAAATATTTTAGGAACTACAACATAGAAATTTATTATGGCTTGGCTGGAATAATGATTTCTCCTTGGCCAAAAAAACACTTCACAGCTTTAAATCTGTGAATGAGTATCAAAGCCATTTTTATCAGAGGGGCATCTTTTAGATCTACATGTTATTCCCTACATTTAAAATACTAAAATGACAGCTAAAACCAGGTCAATCATTATTTTATCATTAAAATGTAATAAATTAAATTCAAAATATGAAGTTTTATAATTTGTATGGCACTTGCAAGGATCTTTTTTTTTCCACCCATGAGACAACGTCGAGAGCGCCATGTGAGCAGTGCATTGTTTGGATCTCCATGCAGAGCTGCAGGGACTGGTACAGCTATGACAGTCACCATCTTGCCTGATAGTTCAGAGGCTCACAATTCAAGCAGCACGCTTCTCTGAGTAGCATAGCCATGCACACAGACCTAGTGTTTTCTCTGGTTTCTGTATGCTGGCACAGGGTGCTTCAGTTACATCCTCTGCTCACGTGGTTCCTTCGGCTGAAAAGAACCTCATCCAAAATGTCTGAGGCCTATGGCTGGGCCTTTACTCAGCTTATGATCACTTTTGGCTGAGGAATCGGGAATCTTTATTGCCTTCTAAATTCATACACTTGACTTCTGTCATTATAAAAGCCTCCTGTCCTCTGCGTTTGGGTGCGTTGTTGGCCTACGAAGCGCTGAGCCTGGGTTACCTCACCAAGGAGCGATTCTTCCCTGTGCCACCGCTGTGCAGCCCAGGGGAGCTGGGGAGAGGAATCTCTGAGTCTTCTGGGTCCGTTTCCTACTTGGCCCCCCACCTTGGGCTTTTTATTTGCTGGCAGGTGTGACCTTGGTGCCTGGGTTCTATTAATATGGCCGAGTTTTGACTCTGGTGAACCTTTAATTCATCTGAGCCGTGGCCAGAGATACTAATGTTCAAAGGCAGAGTGCTGCAGCACTGAGATCCTCACACTAATCATTTCTGGAGTGATCCAAGAGAAAGGGGGTGGAGGTTTAAGTGACTGCCAGATTAATAAAAACTTGATGTTCCTGCCCTAAGGATTTTACTGTCCAAAGTTCAGCTGTACATTATGACCCAGATTCAAGGACTTTTGAAATCAATTAAAATGCTTCCATTCATGTCACTCTTGCTGAAAAACTTCTGAGCTGTGTAGAGCCATCACTGAAAGTGTGCCAGGGAGAGGCAGAGATGATGTTCGCTCCTTCATCCTCCAGGCTGATGACACCTCAATGCACCCGGGTTAGTTAATCTTAAGGGCAGCTCCAGATGCCCTGTGGCTCACCCCCTTCTTGGCTGAAGTCTGGTGTTCTGCATGAATTTGTGAGGCCATTCAGTGCAGATATTTCATGTCTGCATGGATCTGTGAGACCCTGCTTCTCTCTGCCTTCTTTGTGGTGACATAGAGGGATATAGGCTGCATGCAGCATAGACATATCCATTCTGCCATTAAACTGCCTGACCTGTGTTGGGGTTTCTGTCCCACTGGATCAGCACAGAGCTCTGGGCAAATAAAGAATCTGCTCAAGGAGAGAAATAAGTGTCTGAGTCGTGACCTTCCAGATACGTCCAGTTCTGCTCAAAATTTTTACCAAAGATCTGGCTTCAGGAGTTGCATGCATCCTTAACAAGATTGCTGATGGTACTAAATTGGGAGGTGCTGTTGGATGCTTTGAGGGATGAGAGGATTTAGATAGATTGGGCAATCATCAATGACATAAGTTGAACAAAAGTGGATGCTGGGCTCTGCACCTGGAACGGAGTAATGCCAGACACAGGTACAGATTAGGAGATGAATGGCTGGAGAGCAGCTTTGCAGAAAGGGATCTGGGGGTGCTGGTCAACAGCAGGCTCGACATGAGCCAGCAGTGTGCCCTGGCAGCCTGGTGCCTGCCAATGGGATGCACAGAAACAGCAGGGTCAGACTGGGCATGAGGAAAAGTTTCTTTACCATGAGGGTGGGCAGACACTAGCACAGGCTTCCTTGCAAGGTGGTTGATGCCCTATACCGGTTCAAGAGGTGTTTGGATAATGCCCTTACTAATATGCATTACATTATTTTAGCCCTGAGGTGGTCAGGCAGTTGGACTGGTGGATCTTTGTACGTCCTTTCCGATTAATGTATGACATAATTTTCCAATCAGACGTATGAGGAGCTGCTGAGGTGACTCGACCTTTTCAGCCTGGAAAAGAGGAGGCTGAGGGGAGACCTCATCGTGGTCTACAGCTTCCTCATGAGGGGGAGTGGAGGGGCAGGTGCTGATCTATTCTCCTTAGTCACCAGTGATAGGACCCGCAGGAATGGTGTCAAGCTGAGGCAGGGGAGGTTTAGGCTAGACATCAGGAAGAGGTTCTTCACCGAGAGGGTGGTCGCACACTGGAACAGGCTCCCCAGGGAAGTAGTCACTGCACCAACCCTGTTAGAGTTTAAGAAGCGTTTCGACTGTGCACTTAGTCACATGGTCTAAAATTTTGGGTAGACCTGTGTGGTGCCGGGAGTTGGACTCGATGATCCTTGTGGGTCCCTTCCAACTCGGGATATTCTATGATTCTATGAGTCTAATTGAACTATTCTAATTCTGTTCTGTTCTGTTCTATTCTATTCTAATCTAGTCTAGTCTAGTCTAGTCTAGTCTAGTATATTCTAAACACTAACAGTACTCTGTCCAACCACGTTACAAGTAGGTATGTCTGCACTGGACATCTCAGGCACAGCAGCCACTTGAAGACGTGTACAGCTATTGCTAAGGATTATGCAGGTAGCTGCATCTGTAGTGCAGTACTCAACCTGCAGGATTTGCAAAAAAAAGAACCGAAAAGCATACGGGCTGGCTGCCTTCTCGTTTAATGTTGTTGTTTTCTTATAGGATTATTCACATTGGAAAGGACCCCTAGATTTAAAAAGATTTATCTCCTTTGTACTGAAAGTGCTCATCTGGGACCAGCTTTTATCTGTCCAGCATCTCTTCTCTTCAATGGGGGTTATGCATATGTGACCAATGACCAAAGAGATTTCACTGTGGCTATGTGAGAAAGGAAAGATAAATCGAAGGGCTTGTTTTTGGAGGGAGCAGCCTATTCTCTTGTAAGAGGTCTTCTCTTTCATGTAGAGAATCATCCCAGAGTTCTGGCAAAACAAGTGAGTTTTTTTTTCTGGGTTATTTGCTGGGAAAATGCCAATAATGCAATTTAAAACCTCGCAGAGCCCAAATCTTGTTTTTTTCCTAAATTTCCCAAATGTGCTGTTTTTTGTATTCATATCACTTAATAATTCAGTCCTGATCTTCCAGTCTGTCTTCTTTTTCTGTCCCATTTTGGGGTTTCGAATACACTCCCTTTTCCCCAAACATTCTGTCACATACCAGAGGTGTAACCATATCCACAGTCTTAACTCCAGGTGGCTGGAAGCTGATTCTGCATAAATTAGAGAGAAAAGCTACATTCTTCTCTTCCTTCCCAGAAAATTGCCCTAAATTAAACTTATAGACCATAAATCTAGTCAGAATAAAGCTGTATCCACCTCTAGTTCAGCAGTGCTCCATATTTAGCAGTCATACAACATTTGCTTCCAACCACTGCTGAATCTTATTCCTTTGCCTTCCTCTGTAGTCCGCAAAGCTCGGTGGCTGTGCCTAGATTCTGGCATAACCCATACATGTGAGGGGAGTGGACAACCCCACACTTACTTATAACTGTCAGAAAAGAAATGCGGTGGAGCTTGACTATAGAAATAGAGCCTAAGAATAGGTCAGACTTTATTCCCACTTCCAAATGAAAATTATTTTGGGGTCATGTAACACAAATACATGAAGAAAATGAACACATTGAATCCAGGTTTTTTTTCTAACGTATGCTTGAAGGTGTCTGGAACTATTGCAGTGGAGACAACTGCTCCAGAAGCTAGATGGTCATTCTGCACATGGGTAAGGTTGTTGAGGATGGAGGATTCATTGGCATGACAGCTGCTGAACCCTTTGATTAGCACTAAATGCTAATCAGCATCATTTGATTAACATCAGTGGCACGCTGAGGTTCTGTCCCTTTACTTTTTCAATGAAAAGTGTATGGTTAGAGATAAGACCAAACTTCTACATATCCAAAGTTTCTAAAAAACAAAACAAAACAAAAAAACCTCACAAAATCCCTTATGGACAAAAGCAGGATATTTTATAGATTCAGTTGACAGGAGCTGATGTGTATTTTGTACTTTCAACTGGTTTTGGCTCTAGATAGAAATGTAGTGAGATCAGATCTCACAGATGACTGCTATCATTAGTCTTGTGAGATTCCTCCATTTTGGTACTGAAAGTTTTCAAAATTGTCAGTTAGAAATTTGCAGCTCTGACTTAAAGATGAAACCAGCTTCACCATCAGACTTTTAGTCTGAAATCAGTACCTTCTGAAATCATGTGAAGCAGCTGTAAAAGAGGTCCATACAAATCTCTTTCTGTTTCCAGCCAGAAAAACTACCTGCTTTCTGTTCATATTCATATGTTACTCATGTAGCAATGAAGACACATTTTTTCAAGGAAAAATAACACTGGATGAGTATTTCTAATATATCTAGTTCTGGGATACAGAAACCAAATAAAGTGAAAGGGTTGGCTGTGGCCAGGGCTCTAAATAATCACATAATATTTTTGGAGAAAAAAACAGCATTCAATTCCACCTTATCCATGGGCTGATTTGAGAAAACTACAGAAGTCATTACCAATGTAGAATACTGCTGTCATTAAATATACCAGGAAATACACCTACTCTCATATTTTCGTAGTGGTTTCATACGTGCTTATTCTTTGCTATGAAATCAACACTGCTAAACGAATCCAGCACAACTTCTTTAAAACTAAGTGACAACTTTCTGGATTTCTAGTTTTCTCCATGGCAAGTCCAGATAGTCTCTGATTTAATAAGGGTATCTATCATTAGCTAAAAAGAAAAGGTTTGTAGGAGTATTGTCCTGACACTTTATTATTTTCAGAAAATGCATTACAAGTTTGATATCTACTGTCAGGGATGAGATAAGCAAAAAATGAGCGCAGTATGCTCTGGCCCTGGGTGAGCTTGCTGCAATACCGGTCAATTATAAGACCTTTTCATGGCTCCTACACTCCTTTCTGAAATGTTAAAGGTCTCACTAATCTTATCAGGTTGTTGATTACCACCTGCTGAGCACAACAAAGAGACAAAGAATGTGTAGTTGCATCACATTCAATACATATCGGTTTATTTTTACTCTTTCCCCAACTGCAAAACTATTCTGTTTCTTTAAGTGAGGTGAATATTGAAATTGCTTTGCTCAAAATGTATGTCATGTGCCTCTTCTAACCAGCATCTGTTTCAGCATCAACCCAGGTGAATCGGCACACTGTAATATCATTGCAACAATGGGATTTTTGGTGCCAGGGATGCGGCTTTCACCCACGCTGACTACAATGGCCAGCAAAGGGGAAGTTTCCATGGAGCTTCATCCCTTTCCCTTAGCTCTCAGGCTCAGGAAACAAAGCCATAAAGGGGGTGTTTGTTGCTGGGAAGGACGTGGAAAAGTTTTACCTCTGCAGTGGAGTCAGTAGTAGCACAGAAGATTCCCTCATTAATATAATAAATGAGGTGAGAATTAGGAAGAGAAAAGATGCTGTTTTCCAGAGCTGAAAATTGAACCGTGTGAGACACTCCGGAAGCTCCGAGTATAAATCTTCCTTATACAGACATCAAAGCAGCAGCACTGGAAGAAGCCCCAAGGGTTTTGTGGAGCTGAGTTTTGACTAAAAATGGGTATAACCAATATGGGTCAAAGCTCGCATTCAGTGGATAAGAATTCAAAGTTGGGCTGCCAGAATTTGGCAGGAGTTATCAAGAAGATAATCTCTATTAGGCAGTTTTTAGAATTTCCTGCTTTGGTTCAGCCTGGAAATGCTTCAGAATCTGTGGTGTTTTGTTTTGTTTTGTTTTTATATATATATTTTGTCTTTTTTTTTTTTTTTTTTTTTTTTTGTACTTTGGCATTCCTTTTTCACTAGCTGAAGCCTGAACTAAAACCTTTGTATAGGATAAGGCAAGACAAGGCTAGCTGAACTGGACAGTGAGATTAGAGAAGAGCTTGATGAGTGGAAATTAAAGGAATATGTTGCTATTATCAGGGTGGCATCAGCTGAAGAAATGGAACTCGAATGGTTTCACAGCCAGCAGCAAAATCTGAGAGAAAAGTGTAACCCAGCATAAGCTTGTGTATCCATCAGTGATGGAGAAATAACTGTGTGGCCTTCCTTAGTGTCTGAGTGTCTCTGAGTATCTCTGCACTTGGACCACTGGAGATGATTTGTTTCAGCTTCATATATGGCTCTTCTTAGGTACCCTTTAAACACCCCCATATCTGCCTCCCAGTGCTCTGTGATGATATTCATCAACATGCTCTGCAGCTCCTGCCAGCTAAAACAACCTTCCCAGATCAGTCCACCTCCCTGATGTTCCATTTCTTTTCAAATGTTGTTTGAAAACATCTCCTTTTCCACCATCCTGTGCCCCTGAAATTTTCTTTTGCTCTTTGTATGGTTAATATAGATTACTCTCTGCTGCACCCCTTCTGCAATAGGCTTTTGCTCTATTTTGGCTTGGACATGGATGTTGGCTGGGTCTGTGCCGTATGCAGTAAAGCATTGTTGGGCTCACTGTCTGCCTTTTATGCGATACAGATTAAAAGTTGGGCTGAAATCACAGAAGCTAAAGTACTGCTATAAGGCATTTTTCCTCCAGGACTGGCCTACTGTGCCAAGGATTCCAGCACTGTATCTTGTTAGTGGAGTAGCATTGAGCCAAACCCTCAGATCAACAGATAACGAAAATCAACCCAATCATCTCTTTTATACTTTTCCCATGTGGACAATTCTCAGTGTCCGAGGACCTTCTCCAGTTGAAAATCAATGTGATTAGGGATCGCTGTGCGATGTGTTTCAGCAGGCATCCCTACATGCATGCACTTTCTCACAGTGCTTCATACAAATGAGGTGTTGATTACTGGCTAACTGACAGATGATCAAAGATAACTCTTCCAGATGCTGCTAGCTAGTGTCACAAGTGACACCTCACTCAGGGAAGTTTTCAAGAAGGAGCTGCCAAACTGGAAATGTCTTTCATGATATGTCTTAAACTAGTGGAAACAGCTGTTTTGAACTCTGTTTTAAGGGTGAGGTTAGTGAAAGGGACAGGTTTTTGGAGGTGGTGAATTTGTTGATGCATTAGGGATACTTAGAAAATGTAAACCTGCCTTTTTCTAGAAATTCTTTGCCTGCTGACGTTTGTTCAAGGCTGTGAGATACCATCATGACAGAAAATCTGGCTTGAGATGTTTTAGAATCACACACTTACTTATGCCTTTGGCGCTTCACAGGCTTTAGGATCCCACCTTTGGATTCCACCAGGAAATCCATACACTGATCCCACTTCTAGCGCCCTTAAACTGTGAGCTACTTGCTGCATTGATTTGTCCAGAGAAAGAGTGCTAAAAGGACTTAGCAGAAGAAGCTGTTACCATAAGCAGCACTTTATTTAAATTTAATAAAGGGTGTCAGTCAAAAGAACATGTTAGTGCAAAGTTTTGCTTCTAACAGATTAAAAAAAAATGTGGGTTTTAATGATGTTGACATGTCACAGGTCTTCGGACTTGGTCCATTGCTCACTGAAAGCACTGGAAAGACTCTCACTGACTTTAATGGGCTTTAGATCAGTCCTGGAGTGATGAGGGAAGTGTTTTGTGAGGATTAATTCTTCTACTTAAAGAGCCTTCCCCTCAGCGAGAATTCCTTCTGAACACAGAGGTAATGGACCATTTTCTTCATTCTATAGCTTTAAGAAAGATAACTGAAAGATTAATTTGGTAATGCTTGTGGAGTTATCTAAAATTCTAACATATCAATGCAGAACCACAACTCGGCTCCATATTATCTCTTGTTCCTCACCTATAGATACATTTCACATGTTCTAAAAGCTGCAGATACTCCTCATTTTAAAAAGACCAGTAATTTAATTGACAAAAAGTTTACTAATTTCAAAACACTTTTTAAAATGACTTTTTTTTTTTAATCATTAAAGATTTCCTGTCCTGTTTTTCTTATTTCAATGAAATGACAACCAGTGAAATAAGAACAAAATAACAGTCCAATCTTTGTGTTTTGTAATGAATAATAAAGTGTTTTAACCTCTTTAGGGACTTAACACCACGTTAATCCTTTAATCCCCAGAAAAACCAATTTTGTTGACATGAAAAGGGGATATTTAACTTCATCCAATTAATTTTCTACCTTGGAGATACTATGATTATGAAGATTAGATAGAATAGATTCATTAGAATAGCCTTAATGTGTACAAAGTGATAGTTTTTCCAGTAGATAATTGTATCAGAAAAGAAATTTTATATCACAATTATGCTTAATTTTCCTCAATTTAAGAAGAGAAATGCCAATACTTTGAAACCCAGAGAACTCTACCACTTCTGTAACAGTCAGATATTAGGCAGCTGTTAAATTCAGGCAAACTTCTCCTTTTTATTTAGTGTTTTTCTTCTCATACTTCAAGTGTCTACTGAGAAAATACGTTGTAGCAGTAAAAGGCTGATAAAATGTGTTCAGCAGATTAATCTGTGTGGGGATTGGAGAGTAAATCTTCTTTTTAATCATATTTTACAATTAGAGATGGAGGACATTAGAATATTTGCTATTTTCCCTGTCTTTGTCGCTGGCTTTCCAAATTTTGGGCTTCTGAAGAGTTTTACCTAAGTAATAGAGCAGATATTCTATGTTGTTTTTCCATGGTGTATGTAAATCAAGCTAGGTTTTTCTCTTTTCACTTAAACATTCACAAAAAGGTCAGATTTTCCAACATGTTTTGTGGTACATCAAAAGGATGAGGCTTTTTTGAAAAATCCTGCCTTATAGTTTGCTGTCTCTGGAGTGAAAAGGCTGTGTATACAAGTGAGGAAGGGTGGTTATACGGTTAAGACATCAAAGTGAGATTTGGAAAATCCAGATTAAATTCCCCTCTCAGCCGTAGACTTGACGTGCTGTCTTGGTCAGGTCACTTGACCTTACACCTTCCACTGAAAATAGGTAGATAATACATCCTTTCTTCTAGCCCATTTTTACTTGCCTTTTCAATCTGAAAGTATTTTGGGGTACAGACTGAGGCCATAGTTCAATGATACAATAAATTTGTGTTTGGTCTTGTAGTCCTGGATCAAAACACTTTGTGACTAAATGAAGCAAAACACCAAGGCTGGATAGACTTTATCTGTTAGGCCAAAGCTGTCACTTCTGATGATTTTGTACCAGTGATCTTTATGCTGTAAGAGATATCATTGCCTATACTACTCAAAGAGTGTGGTTTATCAACCAGTTTAAGCCAAAGAAAGCCTAGGCTCCTGCTGTGTTTTCTCTCTCTTCTCTGTCTTAGCATTAACAAATGACAGCTGTGCAGTCGGCTGGATCGGTGGGTTGATCCAACTCAAAAGAAATCTTACAAACCCTCCAAAATGTCAGTGTTTTGCTCGCAGGCAGATGCATGATCACTGATTCTGTCACAAGGGAGAAGATGGGAATGTAAGGCAAGAAGATGGGATAGACAATGAGGGACCACAGTGCAGATGCACAGGCCTTCGTCATGTTGGTTAAGGGCTCTGTGATGTGCAATTTATGACCAACACAAACACGCTGGCAAAATTTCCAGCTGTACTGGCAAAACAGAAGTACAGTATGGAGATACCAGATCACCTACACTGAAAGAAGTCTCTAAGCATGGTCTTGCCTCTATCTTTGAATGCGGGCATTGAAATCAAAGAAGTGATCTGCATCTAATTGTTGTCACAGGCACAAAGCATACCATGGTGTTGGTGACTGGTTACTCTCATCTCTTTCTGAGCAATGCTGGGCATTTGCTCACAGTTGTACTTGCTCAGGAACTTTGGAGATGAAACACGTCACAAACACGTTAAATGCTAGGCAGATTTTTTACTGATCTTTCTTCTGGTGATAATATTTTGTTTTCATTATGCAGGCAGACAAAACTCTGTACACAGCATGAATTATTGCAATCCTTTGGTGGATATTTTGCTGCCTGTAGTATTGATTTTGAAATTATGGTGCTGTAGTATTGCAGTATTTTTTAGTATCTTCTGCAGCACTCTTACTTATCACTAAAGCATGGAATTGTTTGGAGTATCACTCTGGGTAGGCAGGAAAACTTGCTTTGATGCCATGAAACACAATAGTTTCCCAGGAGCCATTTCATTCTGTCATGTCAACAACCAGCCAATTATAGCTGCCTAAAAAGATGCTAACAGTGTTGAGTGTAATTAAAATTAGAATTAGAATAGAATGGTTCAGTTGGAAGGGACATACAGAGATCCACGAGTCAACCTCCTGACCACTTCAGGGCTAAACAGAAGTTAAAGCGTATTAGTGAGGGCATTATCCAAACACCTCTTGGCCAGGCATGGGGCATCAACCACCTTGCAAGGAAGCCTTTGCTTCTGTGTGGAAGCCCTCACGGAAAATAATGGATGGGTCTCAAAGCCAGCAATCCAGAAGCAAAACTCACTTGGCTGATATCTTATTAGTAACCCAGTTTTGGTGAGAATACTGTTTTCTGCCTTGTAAGTAACACTCAATGACTTGTTGGTTTTGATCTAAGAAAGAAATGATAACTTTTAGGGAATAAGAAGTCCCCAGAATGATTTTCAGTCTGGCTGAGGCATACTTCAAGCTGTGGCTTGAGTGCAGTATTGCTACTCAGAAGTTCATTCATCAAAGCACATTAACACATGTTAAGCACCAAGTTCAGTGAAATGTATGGACATCCCAACCATTCTTCTCTGAACTGTAGTCACGGTAAGGTTTTATTCAATATGAGCAAAGAAATGAACACCAAATCTTTCATGTTTTACTTTTTCTGCAGAGATCAGTGCCTGATCTGTTGAGATATTTTTTGTTGTTGCCTTGGATGACCAATGTCTGTTCAATGGCTTTAGGAGGTTTTAAAAGTCTCCAGCTGTCAGCAGTTCAAGAGAAATAGCAAAATATCTATTGTCTGAATCCTTTTGCTGACCTTGGGTGGAGTCAGTGTGGTTTTGTATGATGGAAGTGGGGAGGAAGATTAAGGAGGAGATAATTTTCCTTTTTAATTCTGAATTCCATCCAGAAAATATCTGGGGGGAAAAAAAAAAAAAAAAAGTTAATATTGAAAAGTCAAGGATTCAGCATGTTCTGCTTATATGGTATTAGCAGGGTTGTATGCATTATAATGTCTTTAAGTACGTGAGCACATACTATACAGGAGAATATGCTGCTTCCTGAGCTCACTAATCAAAATTACTCAATTAGCAGAGCACTAAGTGCTCCTGTCATCACAAGATTTTTGGGGATTGTTGCACAGAATTAAAAGATCATTATTTCATTGTAAACCAGAATATCCATTTCCATTGGCAAAGCAAACAAGATTTAGCATCCTTAAGGAACACATACAGTAAGAATACAGTAAGAACCTCTGTGTCGCAGTAATATGCATTTTCAGTAATCTGAATAGTGATCTGTCCCCAGATACTTCATATGAGGAAGATTTCACCATTCCTCACCAGAATCCTGCCTTAGTCAGTGTATAAAGCAGACAGTGCCCTTGGAATGAGTTAGCACTGTGCAATCAACGCAGCCCTTGCCTATGCAGATCTTCAGCCCACTCTTTCCATTGCCAGAAGGCACGCAGCAGAAGCGATGGGGCAATAGCAGGAGAAGCTGTGTTCTGCAAAGAGGCTGGATTCCACCGCTGCTTCTGTCTCATGCTGTCTGCCCTGGAAATTTAGGCAGAGCCTTAGTCTCATCACAGTTGGGCCTTAAAGATGAGTCTCATTTTCTGGATGCCCGATGCAGATCATCTGTGGCTACATTTAGAGAGATGCTGCGTTCTTACGTCTGTAACAGAAGTCAACTTCAGGTGTGATTGCAAAGTAAAAAGTGTTATAACAGATACGCCAGATACTCAAAAAAGGAACCCAAGAACAATAATAACAATAAAACCCAAACTGATTGCAAATATCTGGGATTAGTGGGCACTTTTAGATAGCTGTGGTGCTGGCTGCTCTATGCCTCTGTTCTGTAAGTTGGGGATATCATGGGAATATCAGAATATCAGTTCTGCAGAGTGCTATAAGTGCACTGGGCTGCATGTTTGTGGTACTACTGGTTACTCTAGAGAGTGCTGCATAGAAACCTAGTGGGAAAAATATATTTACTGAATAGGTAGACAGTATTAGTGTGGTGCTGTATCAAGTAAAGAAGTAAAAAGATTTGTTGAAACAAAATGAAGCCAGATTCTACATACTGATATAGTTACATCCTGTACACATTCCCAATGTTTTTAGAGCTTGACTTTGTCATTTTGGCATCCACGTGGTGTTATTTGGTAGCAGTTTCAATGCATCTGTTTGTATGCAACTGTGCTCTGATAATGCCAAGAGGCTTTTTCCGCGTCTTGTGTGAAACTATAACCTGAGCTGTGGCAGAGATCAGCTGTGGTGCAAGCAGAACTGATGAAACCTGCTTCCTATGGACTTTGCCTACAGACCTGTGCACTGCACATGTACTCGCTGATGTGGGATCTAGCCCTGGTACTCATAGTGTCTCTCACCCACATGGCTTCTTCCATAGCTAGTAGAAAATATGTTCAAGATGTAATCTTCTCTTCCATGGGGCCACTAACATAATCTCTCAGCTTTCTCAGGTGCAATATTTCAGGAAATTTGAAGAGACTTAATACACACCCCTCTGACAAATTTGGCTGCGATTGCCTAGTAGGCTCTAAAATCATTTGCAAAATGAAAAGGTGAGGGAGGAGGGAACATTCAGACACGACATGATTGCATATGCTTCATTCCCTTAAGAGGAAAAGGAAAAAGCAACATGCAAAAGGCAGCATGCAAGAAGCAGAAACTCCCTCTCCACCCTGCCAAGCTGTTCCCCAGAGGACTTGTAGTCTTAAAGCAGGAATGGATCTTGCAACCACTCTTACCCTGGTGTAGTTTCCCAATTGCAACTTCTAGAACAGTGTGACCAAAGGAAAAAAAAAAAAAAAAGAAAGAAAAAAAATCATCCCCACACTTCCAGGCCGATGTACTTTATCCAAAAATAAATATTCATAAATTCAAACCATGGGTCAGAAGCCTGTGTGCATCTGGCAGACTGTCAAAACAGCTTCTCAGTGGGCATGTTGCTATAAGTATTCTCTTTTTAGAACTACTGCTGTGTAATAGCCTTTCCTCATTTTAATCTTCTAAACTTGGCTCAGGAGGCAGATAGGAAGAAAGTATTACAGGAGTGTGTGACCCTTGAAATTTGCCTCTTCCTATCCCCCTCCCCAGAAATTCACACTTATATTCTAGAAGACAGAAGTCTATTGTCCCAATTCATTCAAGTGATGTATATGTTTCATGCTCTAAAACTGAACACTATGCACATTCAAAATCATATTTGCATCAAAATAGAGGAAATGTCTTGAGCTTTTATTTAATATCTAATGACGAGTGCCCAAATTTTCTAAGTGAAAACCTGACCCCCAGGACTCCTTTAGTGTGGAATGTATTGTTCATTAAGAAGGTGCTGTGTATGAGGAAACAGAGCAGAAAAAAGTACTTTCCATCTATTCATACTTTGAAGAGCTTTAAACAATTTCCAGAAATAGAAACAGCACCTGCTAAGGGCAGAGGTATAATTGTTTGCATGCCCTCAAACGTTGCTTTACTGCACCACTTTTCATCTTGTTCTCAAAAGGATTAACAACTGAACACTAAGGATTAGAGTGGTGCAAGATTGGAAAAGAAGAGGAGATCAGAGCAGGCCAGGCAGAGTAGGGCAAAGTGATTATTTGCAATGCAGTAATTTATAACTCCAATGGCCTCTGAATTCTGTGAGGGTTTTTGCTTGCATGATAAATGGAAGTAGGTTGGAGCAGATCTGCTTGCTTTTGTGCCCTTCTGATCTAACAATGCTGGTCAAGTCTTGCGGCTTCATTTTTAGAACTAGACCAGGGTGCTGTATAGAAATGCACTGTGGACAAAAAGACGTTGGGTTACACCTGTGGACTGAAGGGTGCTGGGATCATGGGGTTAGCACCACGTGCTAAGTTTAATTTCTGATGGGGAAGAAGGCACCTGTTGTCCCTAGTGTTGTTCAAATTATACTTCTGAAGCACAGAAAGAGAGCAGCAATGCACTTGAGGTTGACAATTTAGCTTTTAATGACATTATCTTGACTTTGTGTATGTCCTTTATGTACAAAGTCTAGAAAAGTGGAGTATTGCTGGCTTGTAGACCCAATCTTGTCATACCAAGGCTGGGTTTTTGAGTGGTCTGAAGGTGGTTATGGGCTAGAAGAAGAGTACATGGAACAGAAGCAGGTGGGTAAAGATAGTTCACAGGATCAAATGCTCTTTTGTTGTTTCTCAAGGAAAGCAGAAGAAAAAAATAGAAAAAATATGTTCAAAACTGTCTATATATCACATAAAAAAGACAATATTTTATGCCATAAGACAGTCAAGCTCTTAAGAAGTTTCAAAATGGACATAAAACTGTTGGCTCTAGAGGGCAGTCATTCAAACTTACAGCAGAAGTGGATGGAATCTGCTGCTTTCATCTCTCCCTTCAGAGATGCTTTTCAACTTGACTGGAGTTATAGAGCTAAAATGGGAATGTGGGTGGTGTAATAACAAAATACGCTGAGTACAGCTTATGGTAATGTTTCTTTTCTGTCTAGGGAAAGATCTGATCTCTAACAGGTTGGGGTTTTTGGGTAGAGGAAGCTGTTTCAGATCTGGCTTAGCTTTGGGAAAACCAAAGTGACTCTCTCTGAATAGCTGAAAGTGGGCACTGCAAAAAACCAGAAGGAATGATGCCAGCAGCAGGCAGTGACAGGATGTGCTTTCTGTCGTGGCTAAGGGTGGAACAGATACAGTCGGCTCGTCCAATGCTGGTCCCTCATCACTGAGGCAGGTGGCATAGGGAAGCTGAGACTTCCCAAATCCACACAATGCCTATCTGGGGAATACTTACAAGACTCCCTTTTATTATGATTTTAACTCAGTATCTTCCTATAGAATCATATATGTGATTCTATAGGAACAAACCACATACATATGTGTGGTTTCAAATTTAATGGAAGTATTACAGCTTTAGCAACTAAAAAGGAAAGAAAAAAGTAAAGAATATATCTCTCCTGATGGAGCAACTCCAGATTATGCACTGCACGGTATGGCCCAAGGGATGTCCAATGCTTGATCCATTTGTGTCCTTTGACATAGATATGCAAGTCAACCAATATATATATATTAAAAATTAAGTAAGTTTCTTCAAAGGAATGATATCTTTTCTCTACCAGTTTATTTCCTTTGCATGTATATTTTATGGG
Organism: Anser anser; assembly: GCF_964211835.1. Classification (NCBI taxonomy): domain Eukaryota; kingdom Metazoa; phylum Chordata; class Aves; order Anseriformes; family Anatidae; genus Anser; species Anser anser. The sequence continues at coordinate 9,501,854 of NC_139726.1, forward strand.
GAAGAAATAACAAATCTGTTACCCTGTAATTAAATTGGATTACAGAATAATTACAGTCTTGTTTGCTTTCTGCAGATTACATGGTAATTATACTTGGTATTACCATGAAAAACCAAGAATTTCTAACTATGTCATTACATGGTTATTTCTACAATACAATACAACTGTTTAATTATACATGCAGTTTCTTTACTTCAATGGAAAAATGATTAAAATAATGCCAAAGCCTCAAAGTTCTGAACAAGTGCCAGCATATTATATAACATTTATAGTATTGGTAGGCATTTGTTTGTGTATTTGTAAATATGTATTTACATATACAGGAATCCCTTTAATTCTTCCAGGCTCTCCTTTGTGCCTAAGATACACAATTCCACTTTTGCAATAGGTGATAATATTCCATGCGTATTGATCTTCTGTATGCACAGAAAAACTTGGTCGAGAAGCAATGACTTTTTCCTAGTTCAAAAGTCTATTTCAAAATAGCCATGACAAAGATGAAAAAAAAAAGAAAAAAAGAAAAAAAAAAAAAAGATGAGTGTCTGACAGGTACTTCAAGCTGTACGAGCTTAGTTTTGACAAGTTTGCTTTACTTGTCAGATTATTTGTTGGCATGAAATCCAGCTGCTGAAGGACTGGGATCTTCTGAGATTCTTTACTGAATTATCCTCTGCTGTTAAATAAGCTTCTTTAGTGGGCTCTTGTTTGAAACAGTAAGATCGTCAAGGTCACACGTTCGTTGTAATGAGAGGATAGAATCAACTGGATCCAACAAAAATCAGTGTCTATCTTCTCTAGCAACATAGAATAGCCATATTACTTGTTGCAACCATGTATGGTAAAGTCTGTTCTTTTGATGCTTGGGTCTAGCATTCAGAGTCCTGCTTTGCAACAGACCTCACTGATGAAAGAACTTGAATGAAACCATGGAAGAAGAGAAGAAGTAAGAAGAAAATATATATATATATATTTTTTCAATGTAGTGACCTCTACTTTAAAGTAGAAATACAACTTCTAAACTTCCTACAACCATACTTCAAAATCTTTTTGTTAGTCTCAATCACAGATCCTTCTAAAATTAGTAAATTAATTACTGAATGAGTCATGAACTGTGGACCCATGAGAACCACAGCAAGAGACATTCGTGGTGGAAGGTCTTCCTCTGCAGAAAGAGCAAAAAACAACATAAAACCACACCAAAGCAAATAACAACAAACAACAACAACTTTTGCACGTTTTTCCAAGATAGGCAAAACACACTATGGTTGCCGTCGTACAAGTCTCTCTCCCATACTGCATGAGGAAAGCTCCTTTTCTCAGAAAAGCTGTACATCCACCAGCGTGATGTACATCTAGCTAATACAACTGGAATAACACAAAATTTAGAAGCCTCAGAGAGACTAGCACCTTAGTCATCTAGGTGATGATAAAGTGTCACATGCTATCTTCCTGGAAAGCTGCAGAGGCTTGTTTAATACCTATTAGCAGGGAATTAAATAAAGAGCAAAAAAATAGGGTGAAAAAAAATCAGAAGAATTGCTTAAATTAGTCGTTAAATCTACAAAAGAATCTGCAAGGGTAGAGCTAAGTCAGAACTTATACTGTTTTTATTTCCCAGATAATCAAACAGTTGGATTTGAGAAGGAATAGTAATAATTTTTCTTTTCTGTAGGTTTCTCTTTTATATATTTTTGCTTTAATTAACAATGGAGCATTGCTTACAGACTGTTGTCCTGTTGTGCAAGTTGCTGTACAAAGAGAGAACTACGAGGCACTTCTGATCTCTTCATATGACAACAGATATTGGATGAATACAGACATCTGGAAGAGACAGAAGCTGACATTTAGGCTGTGGCAAGGAAAGTGTAGGTAAAATAGGGCAAGCTGGGAAGATCCTTGAAAGTAAATACTTCTGTTAGATACAGTTGTGACAGATGAGTTAAAGGATGGCCAATACCGTGGGGGTCAGAGAGGCTTTTAGGATGATATCAGGATCACTGCTGTTCTCCATCTTTATCCATTCTGGATCTGGTCATGCGAATCATTTGTGCCTTTTAAATCAAGGGAAATCAATGGGAGTTCGGTCTCCGGAGGTCTTGTAAGGCTGTGCCCTGAGAAGAGGTATATTTTATACTCCGTCCAAATTAGTTTGAATTTGTTTTGTCTGGCAGTAGATAGCAATAGCTGCCAATGCAATCAGAGTTACTGGCTGCTGAAGATATAGCATGAAAACTCTGTCATTGGACAAGACATTTTGCGTCTTGTTCCTGTTGCAAAAAGCTGCTTGCAACGCTAGTGAATTCAGCAAAGCCATTTCCCCAGGTTTAATTGCAAAGTCTCTCGGTGTGAGTACAGAGCAAGCCAGCTTGATAACCTTATTCACAACCTTGAAACCCAAAGGGAGAGTTCAATGTTAACAAAGGGTACCTGGATCCTGAAGCTGTATATTCAAGTGCTTATATTAAAATGCAGTTCTACCATTAGCTTTCTCTAGATGGTTGTTCTGGGATTCATACATGGATAGTGAAACTCGTAAAGAAGGAGCACATCATAAATGAAGGTTGCTTATTAGTCATCATACAGGGAAGATGAAGTGAATGATTAAATTTTGCTACATCACATATATTTCATGAGTTGCTGTGGCAGAGGTTTCAGCACAGTGTGATCTGTGAAAGCCTCTGTGCTCAGATCAAAGGCTGTTTTGTGTTAGGATCATTATGTGCTGTAGTTAAGCATTTTGTTAACTGCAGTATTGACAGACAAAACATTTTTCAGGTAAGTACAACTGGTAAATACAGCACGGCTTTAAGACTGGGAAAATACAGTCATTAAGCTATCTTAATAGGGGAAAAAGAAAGCCATTATTTGCTGTCATTATGCACTGTTTGCTAATTATGCTCATCAGGTGATAAAAATTAATAAGTTAATTTAGTTTTTTATTGTTCTGCCTGAAATCCTTAGAGAATCTTAGGGAAGTAATTCTTCTGCCTTTTGTTCCTTCCCTCCCTCTACCTTCAGCCTTATACATTAAGGATCAAAATATGAAGCTGATAGCAAGCACCAGTTGCTTTTAATGGATATGGTGTTGATTTGTGCCTTAAATTTGCAAACATTCACGTCATGTTATAGTAATTGTGTCCTATAAATTACTGTAACTGTCCTTCCCTGGTGTGAGACTCTTCCACTGAACATCTCCAGGAACCCCATAGGCCCCAGGCTGAAATTCCCTAAGAGCACTCAGCCCAAAGAGGGTCCAATTGAGCCTTGGCCTCTGGTGGAGCCTCTTGAAAAGAGGTGCTGCAGGTTTCCTTCTGCCTGAGCTTCTTATTCTGCTTAATGCCCATATATTAACTCTGCTTCAGAAACACCCAGTATTATGGATCTCCCATTTTGCAAAGGAAAAAATGACACAGGTGGTTTGATCCTCAGGCCAGTGTGAGCTGCAGTCTTGCTCCAGCAAAGCAGGTGGCTGAATGCTGTAAGTTATCCACACTGGGGCTGGCCTGGATCAAGGCCATAGGTGTTCATGGTCATGTGGCAATCAGGAAAGCCTCCATGCAACCACATTCTAGCTATCCACCCCGTAAATGAAAGTTCTGTGTACAACCCATCTTTCTACAGGAAAGAGTTACAGATGGTTTTGCTACTGTTTTCCTATTGTTGTGGTGTATTCATGTTAGATAGGGCCTGAGGGCCCAAGCTACCGGCTCCCCGGTGTTTCTTTCAGAAGGCAGGGGCAAACTGCTTGGACACTGATTATTTTGGGTTGGTTCCTACAACATGGAAGGCTTTTTACTGTTACTCTGCTCTCAGTTTTCCTATTTCTTCATCCATAAAATAGGTTTCTGACTTCAGGTGAAATGCTGTATATAATGGTAGTGATGTCAACTATTTCTGAAGATGTTATGAGACGTAGGCCACTATAACCTAGTTGCCCTTGGTTTGATCTATAGATAAGGTGCCTACAAATTAAACTGCCTCTTTTTGTTTGAATTTCCCTGTGAATTAAACAGGGAGAAGAATTACATAAGTTTGTCTCTCAGAAGGGAAGATATGAGAATTCATTACTATATTGGAGTTGCTTTGAGAGCCTCTAAGAAGGGAAGAAGGTCAAGTCCAAACTGTCACGAAATCCAAAGTTAGAAGGCCATATCCTCAGCTAGGTTTAAATCAGTGTTGCTCCATCATGTAGCAGGACTATATCAGTAGTTTGTTGGAGTGTTCTACCCACTTTTTAGAGAAACTTGTTTTAAATACTTCACTATTAATGTGGTTTGATTAATGAAATTCCAATCGAAAATGAAACACTGTGCTGGGTCTGTCTGGGATGGAGTCACAGATGGGACAGACCCAGCACAAACACATATTTGTTTATAGAACATGGCTTATGCACTACCAAGGAACATATTACAGTAGTAGTACAACTTAAAGAAAGCTACAAAAGTGTTTTCAGATCTTCTCATATTTTGATTCAATCAACTGTAGATGTACAAAGTTTTTGTTTGTTGGTTTGTTTTTGTTTGTTTGTTTTTATGGATGTGTAATAGAAAAAGAATATACACATGAATTCTGATGAGCTTTTTGTTTCTGCTATTTAAAGTATTTATAGAACCATTTGCATTTAGCTAGATGATTCTAGAAATTTTCTTTGTGTATTGAAATGCCAATTCTAAATCACAAAAGCACATTGAAGTAATATACAGTGCCTTTTTCTTAATGATTTTTCATTTTGTGGTTGAGCCAAGTATCTATATGGGTTAAAATCTATAATTCCCAGAACTGATAGACAATTCTAAAGGCTTAACAGACTTCATGCATCGCTTGCTATTGAAACTGTATATCTAGAGGAAAACTAATATATTGACCTTAGAAGACCATTTACTGTTATTTGAGATAAACCCATTGCTTATAAGTCTATGGAGTGCCTATTTTTGACAGTTAAAAGGCAAACATGAATCCTGTGAGCATTTGGCATTTTTTTGGAAAGCCCATTTTCAGATCCAAGAATAGCCCATGTATCTGATCTAGAGCTAAGTATTAGATCCAGTGGGAGCTCTACAAAAATACCTGTTGTACCTGAGGTTATATTTATTCCTTGTAGGATGCTGCTACCTAACCATTTCAGAAATTTTCTTTTATTTTGATGTGTGTATAACACAACTTTTGAAAGGAATAACAGAAGTTCTTCATGTTTTCTGCAGATATAAACAACTATTTACACAAGACAGAATTGTAAATACACTTACGTCCTTTAAGAGTCATTGTTCCCTTCATCTAAAATGACTGGATGCTTCCTAGGGCAATTTGGGGAAAGGAACAGGAGGACAATGGTGTGTTTTTATATCTCTAAGAGACTTACCTGTCTACAGTCTTTTGTTGGTGAGATATTTAAACTCCATGTAACAGTTGCACATCACAAGGAAAATTTTGAAAGCATCGAAATCCAACAGCTCCAATAGCTACCATATATAGTAAATTACCAAACATAACCTCTGAATTGGGAATGTGTTATGACTATTTGATCAAATATTATTGGGTTAGCTTTAATCATCAAAATAAATTAATAGTTAGTGATCCTTGCTAGATCATAACTGGGGGTAATAGAATAAAAATAGATGGATGCAAATACTGGCAAGCACTTTCTAAGTGTGAGCTTTAATAAATAAGGAAATAGCACCCCTAGGGAAATTTTGGAAGCTGCCTTCTTTGATATTTAAAAATGTACTAGACAACACATTAATAAATTTGATATCCTGCACACAAGCCAAATGCCCCCTCCTTCCTCTAGCTTGTCTGGGTGTATGAAAAGACCTTAGATTTCTGAAAAAAATAAACTTAATTAGAAAAATATTTCATTTCAGACAGACAAGATTTGGTTATTACTTGTATTCAAAGAGCTGTATTTGAAATCATTCATCAACAGCAAGCAAAAATAACAAGAAGATTGAGGAGGAAGAAACCTCATTTCCCCAGGTCTGTATGTGATGGCCTACAAAAGAGATGCCCAGTACCACTTTGGGCATCCCTCTGTGTGCTGAGGGAAGATTCTTCAAGGTAAAAACTGTCCTTCAAGAAGTTCCTGTAAAAATATGGCTCATTGTCTAAGGCTGATGCTGAAAGAACCAAGTAACGTTCCAGTAGCAGGGTTAAATAAATATCCTGTCATTCTCTGGCTGATAGCGAGCCTGAAATGAGGGAATCTGGAAAGCCTAGAAGATACCGACATTGCCCTGGTTTAACTTTTACAGGTCTGAAAGGGCATAAGAGAGAAAAATCATTAGTGAGATAGCGAAGGACAAGAGGAAATTTCTAATGACTGCTTATTTTATGGAAGTATGATGCTCTTCTGACATGAAGTATATGCAAGACAACAGCAGAGGCTGGCCAGTTTTTGAAGCAAAACTTCAGAGAAGCATTTAAGCACTTTCTTGCATTTAAGCAAACACATATGTGATTGGCTGAAAAAGCTGTTTTTCGTGACTGGAAAAAAAAGCCCTTACATAATGTCTAAGATAGAAAACACCAGAGCATGCCTTCTGGCTCATTTACAGACACAAAGGAAAACATTTAACTCATGGGGGACACCTAGTTCACCCATATTCTGTCATAGACAGTCTATGGGCCCCATTAATTCTTCATCCATAAATCTTCCCATCATGAAATGTCTGTTTGCATCAGTTCAGCAGCACAGTGAGGGGCTTTCTTCACCACCATCCACAGGAAATTTTCATTAATTTATGTACACTGATTTCCCACTGAAGTGGAACATAATCTTATTAATTTCTGAAGGGAGTTATGTTTAGTTTCTATGCAGACAATACAGCATATGCAACCAATTTTTCTGTTAAGAGAGATCCCTGAAAGAAAAAAAGAATGACTTTCAGGGAAATGCTAAAAAACAGGGAATTGTTTTTTATTTTATTTGTTGTTTTGTTTGTTTCTTGGTTGGTTTGGTATATTTTCACATATAATGGCTTTTATGTCTGTTGATATTTATAATTATCCTCTTAGTGATGAGGAAAACTTTCAAGAATTAAAAACACTGATGCTGTAATATATACTCTTAGAGGGAACATTCTCAACTACCTCAATAAGATTTGGGTGGTGGAAGGCAAGCTATTAGAAGAAGAAGAAATATACATCCTAAAATATTGGTCCTTATTTATTTTCTAATATCTATGGTCAAAACACACAAGCAGTCAAATCTGCTGTGGGACATCTTAATGGAAAGAACAAACCACGCATATAGAGGTAAAAGCAGAAAAGGTTCAGAGGATGAGTCAGTTGTGGCCAGAAGTCAAACCTTCCCATCTTCATTTCCAAGCCCAGTTTGCGTAGTGAGATGGTCCCACTGATTGCTTATGGTGGCTGGAACTTCAGTGAGAGGAGTCTAGCTTTTCGTACAGAGAACTGAGAGAGAGACCATTTGGAAGAGTATATTTTGGTGATGAGCCATGGTACAGCCAACTGCTGAAGTGGTGAAGGATGGGGTTGTTTTGCCCTTCCCAAAACAGTGTAAAGATTTATGCTTCTGAGAAAGTGTGGCCTGTTTGTATTTTATTTGAGTACCTACTGTGATGGTAAATAACAGCATAAGGTTACTTTTCACATTACTTTTTCTGTGAGACTTCTGGTTATTTAGTATAAGCAGCAAAAAGATATTTCCTGGAGTTCTTAAGCTGTTAAACATGTATGACCTTAAATCTCAATTGCCTTGCAATGTGCACATTTACTAAACACACAAAACATTGGAACTGAAAAAAAAACACACCACCACCACCACCAAAAAAAAACACAGTTTGTCTCTGTGTTTGATCCAATGTGTCAAGCAGCATAAAAACCTCTCCAATTGACACATCAACTATGTGTGATGGCATGTGGGCTGGGGAGGTCAGCTGTAGATATCACTGTTGAAACATTTTTTAAAATTACTTTTGACAGAGATGATGTAAATGTAGACTGCTTGGCAAATTGTTGGTCATAAATTGCTTGCAAATGTAATTCTATTTTGTGTTTGGGAATTATCTGTAAGCAGACTGAATTTTATACATTTACCCATTCGTCAGCACTAGGATATGAACTCCTTTCACCAGTCTATTTCAGAAACTGTCCTTGCATATGCAGAGTTCATTAACTGTTAATTCTCAGTATGCAGTCAGCCATGGAGGCCACGTGATGGTGCAGATGATGTTTATCCTCCCTTATTGGAGCACTAAGAGCACTAAGATTTTGCCAAGCCACGGCAGAGAAATTCAAAGATATTTCAAGAAGACACAGAAAAATATTAACCTTCAGCCTTTTGAAAAAATATCTCATAAGACTTTCAGCATTGGGATGTGCAAATACAACTTCTATGAGTGCTCTTTTAAGAAAACTAAAAGGAATAATCTTAAAAAGCATAACCAAATCAAGTTAAGAGATTTTATTCAGTTCCCTGTGAATAGTTAGCTGTATTTTTCTACCTCTGTTGTACCTAACCTTTCATACTTTTTATTCCATAGTTCCAACAAATTTATGTAAACTTGTGGTTTAGTAATTTTATGTTTCTTCAGAAGAATGAAAAAACCTAAGATGCAGATTTTTAGTTTATTTTTGACTTAAATAATCATAAAATATAAAATGTTATAAACCTCAAAAATATTGTATTAATGCATTTTAACTGCCAAAGGAAAATATAAATTTGGTCCAAAGTTTATCCTTTCTCCTTTTCCCATCTCTGTAAAGTTTATTTGCAGTATGTATTGTAGGGAAAACAAAACAAAATAAAACAAGCGTATTTAGGAGGCCTGATCTGTGATGGATATCTGGAGGTGGGAGAAGAGGGCGGAATCTTGGCTTCTTTGGACCCTGCCAAACTCCCATTGACTTTATAGATCGGGCTTGTGTTTCGGGCTGTTTATATCAAAGTTAATAGAACTACTCATCACATGCAAAAATAAATAAGCACAAAAGCCTTCGTGGGACTGGGAACTAAACTAACAACCTAAATTTAGGATCAAGTTATTAGAATGTTGGCTGAGATTTTTGAAATTCCATTTAACGTAGAAAAATTCAGCAATCTAGGCCTGATTTCTCATTTGCATTTAAATCAGGAACTTAAGTTTTGCGTTTCATTATCAAACAAAAGTATCTGTGATTTAGCCATACAAATTTCTTTCTAAACCCAATTTCTTTTGAAAGAATCACAACACTCAAGGTGCCCTAATAGAATGCAACAATTAGATTTTCTAAAATAAGAAGCTGGTTTTGATTTGGTAGGAGTGCAAACCTGTCTCAAGCTACTAACTTTTAATTTACTGGTATTCTTAGCACTCAAAAATGATTGAAGAAGGCTTGGTTAGAGAAAAATGAAAAAATAATTTGTTTTATCCTAAAATATCTCTGAAAGTATTTAGCTTTTCATAGAGAAGACACACAATCTTTAAAGAGAGGGGTTTGCTATTGAAAAAATTAATAATACATTTTATGATATAATTTGCAATTCTGCTGTTTTATTTACCCTATGGAATTTCAAAACCCTAGAGAACTCAGTGAAAGCTAGACAGAGCATGCGTTGCTGTGTGTGTGCATACATAAGGGAGAAAAATATGAAAAGAAGAGAGAGAGCCCAAGCAGAGAAGTAGAAAACATTCTGATGGATCTAATTTAATTTTATGTTGTGTTTTTATATTGAATTTCATTTACAAGCACTGACATTTTGCCGTGAAAAGCCATGAATGTGGGATCTGCCACAAATGAGATGAACATTTTTTAACTAACTTTAGCTGTTGGATTATAATTTGTTAAAACAAACAATAGCTTACCGCATTACAGTTGAATGCAAAGATATTACTGTACTCAGCTAAAATCAAATAATCTTTTAGTTTCTATTCTCTCTAAACTACGCTAAACAGTAGTGTCATAAAATGACAAATTACAGGACGAATGTAAGAGCAGTGCCTTCAAAAATACAATAGTTATACAAGCCATCTATTGTTAATGAAGAATATAATGCAATTTGTCTGTCTGTAATACAATTATGCAAATCAAAGATGGAACTATCCTGAAATCTCTCTACATTCCAAGTGATTAAAATGAGATAATTTATCAAAAAGAATATTACTGATCATGTTTATGTGTTGCACATTAATCCTATTACAATAATGTATCTTTCTACTAATGTAATGGATTTGTGCAATCTAACAGAAAATGACTTTTTATACTACCCACAATTACAAAAATATTCAAAGCATATCCATCGCTGCATAATAGCATATGCCTAAGACCGTACAATAAACCTATTAAAACAAACAAAGCTTATGAATGTAACCTTCATACCAATAAAGACAATGCTAAATTCAATTTTATTGCCCTCATTATTTCAACAACTTCATATAAAATAAAAATTGTGAGGAAATTACCTTAACCCTCTTTATAAAGAAAGAAAATCTTATAAAAATGTAACACAAAAAATTGAGAATCATTTGAATGGACACAAGGCGTGTAGAACATATAATAAAATCTTCTAAACCAACATGTAAGTTGCAATCCATGCGCTTCCAGTCCAAAAGGTCTCTCTAAATCTAGGCAATCTGACAGATATAATCTTAATATACGACAAGTCAATCCTTAAAGTAACAGCATCTTCTGAAAGAGTATCTATTATATGCAGTGAGGCATGTGGAAATGTCATGAGATACATGAGGACTTTTTTCCATGTGCATGGAAATATAATAGAAGGCTTACAAATTCCTCAGACAAAGCTGTTGTCAGAAAAGTCATAAAAAACTACAAAACGCAAAGGATAAGACAGCCTATTCAGCTTTAAAACTAACATTGTACATTATAGTACAGGCACCAGGGGAATGATCACATGCTCAGGGAATCATAATATAATTTATTTTTTGCATCCAAAGCTGCAGAAATGGATTATTTTATAATATTTATTCCTCTCATTTTATACTAATACTAATTTCATTTCTAGAGTTCAGCCCATCTTTATTGACCTAGGCTTGCTGAGCTCTTTTTTCATCCCGAGAATGCTTCATTAGCTTTCTCAGTGCGTAGTTGCAATGTACTGTGCATTTTTCCTTCTGGCAGGTAGGCTTTGCTGAGATGTGGCTTAGACACTGAGTTAGTTGTCTGCAGGACTGATGCAGCTGCATACCCCTCCAGCTAACCTTCTTGTTGACCCTCCCTGACATGTAAATCATACCCAGTTCACAGCTATTTATTCCTTTCTTTGACAAAATTCCTCTTATTCCTCTTCTTAAACCAGTAGATTCTACCTATCATCACAAAAATATTTATTAAAAGGATATATGAAAAAGAAAAAAGAGATAATTCTCAGGTACGATGAGCCTGTATTTAGTGTTCTTAGCCTGAGTAGCCTCAGATGTTACTGCTAAAAATTCATATGTGTGCAGTGTTCAGTAGTTCATGGGATAGCTGGCTGCAGTTGCTTAAAACTTAATTTTGCCCTCCCTAATCCTACACTGCTTTCTTCAGGCTGGTCATTTATGGTGTGTTTTTTTTTTTTTCAGAGCTACCCAGTGCCTTCCTTGATTGATACTGTCCCAGATGGGCAGCACATCCCTGCTGGGCTTATTGTCATAACCAGCCTGGCACTTTTTTCCTTTCTGCCATTGCTGCCTTCCTTCAGCCTTGGGGCAGAAAGGTTTGCAGCTAGGAAGCATCTGGCTGCAACTCAGCTGTTGCTGGGAGCTACTGTTAACATCAAGTAATCTTCACCAGGATAGAAAAAATGGATTTTATGCTGCATTTTACTAACTGAGTGATAAAAACAGACCACTCTGTACTGGAAAACTTGACCTAATGTACAAGATCTGATGCTTTTGTAAGTACAAGAGTGTATTAACTGCTCTACAAATCTATAAATCTGTTGCTTCTGTTGCAGCTAGAGTATCATGTTCAAAAGGATTTGAATTCCCAAACTTTCCCTCTGTTCTGTACTGTGAATGGGATAACATGATCTCAGGGGTAGAAATCCTCATTTTCAAACTTGCTGGCATAGGTCTCAGCTTTCAGTTTCTGAGAGCCCTCATTTTTACATGGGATTTGTAATATACATGTTTCTTTATCGTGTGTCTAGGAGGCTTAAGATATTTTTGGACAACTGCCTGTTCGTCAAAGCTGTCTAGTGCAAACTTAGCAAACCTCCTGCGCTTTGCAGCAGAGAAACATAGTAAGGAGAGGCCTGGTTATGGCTAAACTTGGCAGGTGCAGGACCTTCCTTCTCGTGCAGTTTAATATTTGCCCATATAGAGTTACTTGAAAACAAATCGAGATACTGCAGCAGCTTGTTTGGATTCATCCCTGTCTTTGCATCTGTCTGTTTTTCAAACACAAATATACTCTAAGACCACTGATAGGTGGCAAATGAACATGCTTCTGCCCCTGATATCAGTAAGGACAAAGCTGTCCTTTCTCAGGTAAGAACTGATCTAGAGAAAATCATATTTGGCACCCAGAGAACTTAACTTTGTAATGTTCTGTTTGAGTATTAATTTAGCCAGCTCTGTGTGACATGTGCAGACATAAATTTCAAGTACCTTCGAGCACATAGCCCAAAGCCACCTCAGCAGCTTCAGAGAAACTACAGCTCCATAAAACCCACGTGAAGCTTAGGATAACAGCTGGCCCTAAGGATCTCGTGTGCTCTGGTGCACCCCATTGACTCTGTCCTTTAGCGTTCACCAGGAACCTCCTGACAGTGCCAGTCCCTCTGGACAGCTGCGTGGCAAAGGTTTTCCATCCATTTCTCCTTTCTTTTTGAATAATTGAAGCTTGACAAGAATTTGGACTGAGCTCTTCATCAGACAGAATATCCAGTGGGTTTTAGGCCTGCTGATCTGCACAGAACTCCCTCTTCCCTCACTGAGCTGGTCATGGCCCTGCTCAGCCCTACAGAATATAGCCTCTGGGGTGCTCCACTGACCGTGAGGGATACTGCTCAGTAAGATCCCTTAGAAACAGATTGAAAAAATGTTTAAATAGTGAAAGATATAAAGCGTGTGTCCCCTGGGATATTCATATCCCTGCCTAAGCAAATCAGATGGGTCCTGAGAAGATGAAGGGGGGAAAAGTCAGCAAAGGTGGCTTATGAATTTATTGCTAACTTCTCTGCATTTTTAATCATCTTGAGTACCAGTCTGTATCTCTTTCTGTGGCTCATTTCCAATAAAATGAAGGTTAATGCTGCTTTACTTCACACAATTGTTGTGAAACTAACCTCAGCCCTAGTGAGATGCTCCGATAGCACGGCAAAGGGAGACATCTAGGTACCTGACTCTGACAAACAGCTGAATTTCCCTGACGTGGCTAATGGCTAGGGACTGGTAGCCCAGCTGGTTGTGACAAACACACAGAGCTTTTGTGCTCTTTGTTTACTGCACACGCGTCTGTCCGTGGGCCATGCTAGTGTGCGAACATGCGTTGTGGAGAAAAGCAGCCCCAATTTTCCATACCATCTAAGGAACTCAATTGGCAGAACTGTGTGACAAATCAGGGCAGATTAAAGTCAAGCTGGTCAAATTCTGCCATGCTGACATTCATACAAAAAGAACTGTGGCATTGCTGGGTCTAAAAAAAGGCAGAATTTGGATTGTAGTCACAACAGTCAGGGTTGCAAGAAGGAAGAGCTCTCCAGTGTTAAAGGCAAGGGAAGACTCATTTTTGAGCAGAATGAGGCTGGCTGGTTGCTGGGGCTTTTCTGCTCTGTAGAGGTTGTAATTTCAGCCTCTCAAGCTTGCGTGACATTGCTAATTTGAGACAAAATGGGAGACTGATATCTGTAAGAACACCCGGGGTTGGGATTTTGTTTATGAAGTCCATATATCAGCACATCAGATTTTGAATATTAAAGCCATTTAGCATTTTTATATAAACAGTTACGCAAAACATCCAAAAACAAGAGATGGGAAGATGTAAATGTCAGCCATTAAGAAAAATTTAAAGACGTTAGTCAGTTTTTAATACACCTGAAAGTCAAATTGACCATCAAACTGTGGCATGAAATTATGAAATTTAAATTACTTAACACTTTTCAGAACACAACTTTCTTCACAAAATATCTCCTACCTACAGGAGAACCTTTGTATATTAAACAGTGCCTTCCACTTGAGATATAGATTTTGTAATTTGATAGATGCCATTTTATTTTGTATAGCTTTGTATCATGAAATGACCCAGTTCTTTGCCTTACAGGTTTGGTATTGACTGATTCCCCTAACTTCTGGGGAGCTGTATGTGATATGTATCTGCAAAAAGGAGAGGCAAACATACTATAAATGCCCATTGCAAATAGTCATATGCTGATGATTTGTGTCAGCTTAATTCTGTGGAAAATGTCTTGCTCCTTGGCACAGAATAAGTGTCGAAATACATGGTTATCCTTTCCACATTGACCCAGAAGGCAGTCTTTCACTCTGTAGTGACACATCCTAGGCAGACCTCTCTAAATCTGCCCATCAGTCTTGGTTGGCTCTCCAGGTGCTCTGCCTTTTTGAGGTATTTGGGGTTCATACAGTGGATTTAGTCCTGCAGCTTGCTGAACATCTGTGAAATGTCCTTTAATGCCAGGGTCTTAGGATGCTCATTTGGCTGAATTAGCTAATGGTACATGCTACCCAACATTCTTATGGGAATGAAGAGCCTTAGCCCTTAGCTGTGTCTTTCCTCCTCCCAGCAGATTAATGCCAGATCTTTCTCAACTTCAGTGGGAGATGAGTGTACCTAGCACCTTGCTACACCAGGCCTTGACTTCAGTTCATTGTCATGTGGAGATCTAACAAGAGCTTTAGAGAGAATAGCAGAGGTTTCTTTCACCCTGCATGTGATAATGCCCCACAGCAGGAACCACAGGAGAGAGCTAAGTACTCATAAATGAAGTTATGAAAGGATCTCGAGTTTGGGGGTTTCTGAAATCACCTCCTGCTATGGATAAGCGCTCTCTTGTTGACACGCCTACTGTCCCTTGACATTACCTGTACTCAGTCTGGGCCTGTGGCTAGAAATGAAGATGTTAGTGCTTATCTATATCTAATTTACAGAAAGCTTGTTGTCAAACTCTCCATGCCCAAGAAACAGCGTTGCAGGGATTTGGTGTCCAAATAGGGTGGAGGCGGGGAGAGACGACAGGAGAATTAAAACCATTTTTATCTGATACGGATCCAAATCAAACAGATCTCCTTTATTTATTTTCATTTGAGACTCTCTCAGCAGCAATGTGTAAGCATTAAATATACAGGAGATAGCAAGCAGAGGAGAAAACGTAAAAGAGTTAAATGATAGCAGGGATCAGTATTTTAGTGTATTCCTTCTACAATCTACTAGATACAAATAGAAAAGGCTAGGCACAACATAAATATTTCCTATTATGGATAAACTAAAGTCACAATGGAATCTGTCATGCTTGTGATATGAGAGATGGACAATATTCCCGAGCTGTTGCCATGCTGGCACTTGAATGCAGTTTGTATTTTGTTTATGGAGCCGAATCAGAAACCCTTTTCCCCTCCCCTCTCTCTCTGTTTTTTTTTTTTTTTTTTTTTTTTTTGGCCCAGCATGTGTAATTCTTCTTCATGGAAGCTCGAAATGGCTGTGGAGCAGCTCAATATTCCATTTATTTTATTTATAAAAGAAATTCAAAGCCTGAAAAGATGAAGTAATTGACTTACTGGGATGACAGTTAAACCCACTAAATTTAATCTTATCCTCTCAAGTACAACATATCGCGCTTACAAATTATCACCCTGCACCAGACAGGCCTGCTCTCTTCACCTAATCCAAATGGAAATGAAGGCCTCTGTTATTGTATTATCTGACTTTACTATCAGCATTAATCCGGCTTAACTCACTTAATGATGCCACTTGTGGCACTATGAAGGCAGCAAAGAAGTCTATAAACTACTTCCATTAAAATGCAAATCTGGCCCACAGAGAAAATAAGTGACACAAAAGTAGGAGAATTCGGCCATACACTGTATTAGCCTCTTGCCGCACAGAACTGATACAAGTATAATAACTGATGCTGTGATTATTATTCTAGCTGTGGATTTCCAATGAAAGGAAGCCAGTCTACCACAGAACGTCACAAAAGTGCTTCAACAAGCCAGGGTATTTAATTTCTGAAGAGATTTATATTTTTTGTTGTCAGGAAATGAACAAATACTTATCAATGTAAAAACTGCTATCTTAAATCTTCCTGCCAGGTTTTTCATACTGATATTATTTGCACCCTATAACACAGGAAATGAAAATCTTCTGTGCCTTTCACATCTCCACTGTATCTTAAAATCCTTTAGTAACAGCCTTGCTTCTTTTTTTAACCCCCTTCTGTAAACATAAAGGAAAACTTTATGGATTAAGTATAGGGAATCATTAATGCCAAAATCTCAGCCCCAAATTCCTTCTGAACATTCTGTTCACTGTTAATTTAATTATTTTTTTTAAAGGGAACCGTAACATCTGTTTTATGCAGAAGTCTGGTTTAATTTTAGTGTAAAGCTACTCACTTTTATCTCTGCTCCTCTCCTCCCTTGCACACATGCATGCACACTTGTGTATCTGCCTGGCCACCCTTTTGTATGAAAAACCATTAATGCAAAAGCCTTCATTAGTATAAAAGAAATCCCAGTAAAAACACTGGGATTCCATCTTCTTCCAATTTCTCTTGAGCTCAATAGCTTCCTCTGCCTCAGTAACCCTAAGACTTTATTTCTGGCTTTGGCACCGAGACAACATGCATATCTACAGGGAGACATAGGCACGAAGCCCCTACCGCTTAAATAAACATTTCTCTGTAGGCTTCGATAGTGAAATGTAAATGCAAGAATTTGGTCCAGCATGTTTTATGTACAGGGTGACAGACGTGTGATGCCCCTTCACTTTTTCTTGGAAATCTTATTACTGATAATATTACAAATTAGAGATGGGGCCAAGCAATACAAGTGGGATTCGTGTTTCAGTCTCGCGCATGGGAATTTGATTTAGTTCAGTACGCTGAGAGGAGTAGCAATGAGATTCAGGTTTGCATCGAAGTTTGGATGCTGAATCCCCTCCGACGCTGAAGAATGTTTTGATCTGGAGCCCTGGCGTGATCACTGACAAAGACCTATTCTTTCCCATCCCCACTCACACACTTACCCTACCCTGAGCACGACTTGTTATTGAGATGGCTGTTCAGCAGCATACAATTTTGCTCTGATGTTGCATTACTGAAATACTTCTAAATTGGCTTTTCTCTCACCTTAGGCCCGCACGAGCATGATCTGATTTCTGCAGACGCTGGATCTGCTGTAGCACTTCCATCTGGGAGCTCGTCGCTGACCTTCGTGCCACCGGTGTTTCAGCAGTGGGCTGCTCAGTGCTAATGAAAACATCCAATTTCAGCTTAAAGAAGCTCTCTGTGCTCTTACAGCTAGGAGAGTTTTTGCTTAAAAGAGGCTAATGGCTCTGCAGAATTTGGCAGTTTGTGGTCATTAATGGGCGCTGGGGATTTTTGCTGTTTTCAGGGTGAAGCTGGCCCCTAGACACAGCATATCTGGAATCATGTTTTGGCCTAACAGACATGCAATGCTACATACATATTGCTCGTTGGATGGGCTTTGGGCTATTCCTAGAGTGCAGAGCATGGAAGGGTGCCAGAAGAGAGCCCAGAAGCTGCTGGCAGGCCCGCTGCCTTCCACCCCTACACAGCCACACATACTGTCCTCCGTGGCTACGGATTTGCATTCCCTGCACCAAATCTCTAGCTGTGTCAGACAGTATCAGTGAATGATTTACAGAGCTTTACTCAGGACTCGTTAGAAGGAAATTAATTGCCTGATTTATGGGAGAGATGCCTCAACTCCTGCACACCATTGGTCTGAGGCCTTTACCTTCTGAGATGTGAAATGCCCTATGTACAAGCCAGATATCAGCTAGATATTTTTTCTTATCATTACACAAGGAAACTTTATTGGATTAGCTCAAAATACCATTTCAAACCAGAATGTATTTTAAAAATTAAAATTGAGATTATTTCAATTTAGCTAAGAATTGGTTTAACAAACAAAACCAAACCTAAACAAATAAACAGAAGCTTCCAAAGCACACAGATTTGCAGTGATGCGGAGTATAGCAACCTGTGAAACTTAAACTGCCAGGTATTTCCAGCAAGAGCCTGATTTTATCTGTGCCTTTAGCCTGTGCTTTCAGGAATGAAAATTTATGTAGCCACAGAATATTTTTCAAAAGCAATTGTCTTGTCTTTATTTATTTTAACACTATAAGGGACATAGGGTTGGATTTTCGCATCATGCATCATCCATGTGTCTGCAACATCTTCATGGACACATTCTGCAGTTATATACATTAAACGTTTCTAGAGAAAGGTAGGGGGTTGGACTGGATGACATCCAGAGTTCCCTTCTAGCCAAGTTACTTTGCAATTCTCCAAGTTCTAGTGAACCAAAGAAAATACGTAGATATCTAATAAAATATTGTCTTGTATAATGCATGATACTAAATATTCAACATTCAGTCTCCTAGGAAAACTTTCTGTGTACATCAAATAAGTAGCATGCTGCAATATTCTTCAGACACAGCAGTGTGATATGCAGTAAATCTTATTAAGTTATTGTACTCACAGGAGACATGAATTTAAGGTGTATATACAAACAAATACCCATGCAGAGCAAATCATGCAATTTGTACTTGCAATTATCAATGAGGTTTGCATCTGATTTATATTAATTACAGATGAAAAATGATCAAACATATAACTTGCTATTTTTCTTTTATTAGCATTGATACAAGCATGGTGGCCTAGAGATAAATTTTTATAAACTTGCCTATATATATGTGGGGAAAAATGGTCACATTCATTGTCACTGAAGAACTTTCTGAAATCTGAAACAAAAGCATCAAACTATCAGGTCATAATAAATCATTTAAGCATGCTAAGCAATTAGATCATTAGAGATTATCAAGTTCACACCTGTGGAACAATTAGGGCATAGTGAGAACTGAGAAAGGGAGTAAGGTACTATAAAAGCAACCTCTTTGGTAAGGTTGTTTTTCCTATGTATCCATTAGCATTATGAATTTTGCTCTCAAAGTTTGTCTTTTGCATGTATTTGTATGCTGTTTTTAATAACCAGGAATGAGAGAATCAAGATGAAGAAAATATTTTAAAGCGGTCTCTGGATGTTTCTGCTCTTCAGCTGCTCATGGAGGTCATTCTGTTATTTTGTACTTGGTTTCATCTGGAGTGGGTGTGATTTGGGGTGTTGGTTTTTTAAAACTTTATTTTATTGTGTTGGCTAGAGTCATCATTTTTGGGGATTCGTAAGGATCCTCACATGCTTTCTCTTAAGGGTATTTGTTACTGAAGTGCGAAGGTGTTCTCCATTTGTTCATCTAGTGCTGGCTCACTCATGTTGGTGTTGGCAGGCCCAGGGTGCTCATCTCCTGGTGGGGAGGGAACGTGGTTCAAAGGCAGTGGCTGGGGTCATGGTCTAACAGTCTTCTGTCACTGTCTTCCTCCCCAAGTTATATTTGATTTTAAGAATACACTCCAATAGGGGATGTTATTTGAGAACCAGGTACGTATAGTCTTGATCTGGAAGTATATAGTAATAAGCTAGTACTGGAGCATGACATTTTGCTGAAGGAACTTTCTTGTGTGGAGAGGCACCCCCTGTGTTGGTGAGGTAGGAGCTTTGGAAGAAGTTAGGTGGCTTTCTGTGTGGGATGGCCAGAGCTGCCTGCGTTGTTGTGCTGGGGTGTTTGTCTCTATTGGGTCCCCACAGTGTGCTCCAAAAGCACCAGGCATGGGGACAGGGATAGGGTGGGCTTGCTGAAGTATGCCTGTGGTGGTCTGCTGAAACCCACTGGTAAATGGAAGGATTGTTTTCAGCTGTGCTTAAAGTTTGACAGATGTATTTATTTATTAAAGCGTGGCTTAATCCTTGACTTGATAAAATAACATAAATAGTAAAAATTTAATTTCTTTTGGAAGACTAGATTGGGCTGGGCTATGAAGATATTTTTGCCATGTGGGAAGCAGGGAACTGGAGGAAAGCAAAAAGTAAAGCTTACTGCTAGGAATGTGAGTTAGTTCAGCTCCTGCAGTTTTGACTCATTTAAAACGTGTCAAAATTTCCCTTTTAAAGTCTGTACCTGGTAGAGCTGCTCAGAATGTTTTTAATGAGAGGGAAACTTAAGCAAAAAGAAATATCTTGCCTAAGCTTTCTTTGTCTATGTCATTATGGCTATAAAGTTTACTTTTTTTATACCCTCAATTTAAGATGATATTCAGCTATTCTTGTGAGTGTGTGTGTTTGTATATATAGGTTATGGTTTTTGGTTTTTATCATTGTTTTTAGTGTTCAATATTATAAAAAATATTTCTTAAATAAAATGTTGGATTTTACTGATCTTTCAAAGCTTCTGTTTCACAACGTTGGAATTTTCTTTAAAGGATAGGAATTCCTATTTTATCCCAAATCTATTGCTGACTGTACTGAGCAAGCCCAGCAGAAATCTGATTCAGTGCAGATTCAGTAAAATATAACTCTGTCCAGAAGCGATGGGCTGGTTGGTGCTGGTGTCTTCAAATCTCCCTACCAGCATTGCTCGGGAGCATCAAGGGAACTTTTCTTTTTCTTTTTACTTTTTTTTGTGCTCGTAAAGAAATTTTGGCTCTAGCCCTGTGTACTTATGTCTCTCCTTCTGTTACTATCCCCTTTTGGCAGATAACTTTTAGGTAGAGAACTGTCCGCAGTGTGAAAGTTGCTCATTCATTTTTCAGAGGCCGCTGGACAAGAGTCGGGGTAACAACTCACTGACCTGGAGACCTACCCGTGTTCAGATAAATGAGCTGGGTGTGAAAGGCTAAAAATCCCATTACCAGACCTTGAGACATCCTGTCCTTAAGCAAGTTTGCAATATTTCTAGGGAAGAAATAAATACAAGTTGTGGACTAAGGAATGAATCGGATAAACAAGCAGTGAACCACTTTGCTGCAACAAATTTTTTCCTCTGTTTTTGCTTTGCTGCACTTCTAAGGCTGTGAGATGATAGCATTAAGAGATGCATGGTCATTGTGTCCTAGGGTTAAATAAAACCACAGAGTCCTTAAACTTTATTTTACTAGCTTGCTATTCTTGATGTGATGCCTATTGTAAGGGTTAAAATTATTTTAAAACTATTCATATAGTAGAAGGCAGGAGGTCATGTTTGGATGACTCAGACAAAATGTATTTGAGAGATGATCCCACTTCTAGCAAGTTAGTACTTCTCACAGTTTCTAAAATTGGACAAACTCTTTTTGAAGACCCAGATCCAGCAGGTGATCCAACAGGTATTTGGGTATTTGTAACACCTACACATTTGGGGATTCTGGACTCTGGGCTACATGTCACTTCTGACAATTCACATGGAGACTCTTGTTCAAGTTTTACCCATAGCCCCATTTTAAAGGGTGTTAAAGAGTGAGGTAATACAGTATAACCTCCTCTAAGCTGCTAGAAAAATCAATCTTCAAACTCTAGTTATTTGTAAAAACATGGTTGGTGTCTGGAGTAACCTGTATTTCTGTATTCTCCTAAGCTCCAATGCTTTGTGTAGAAAATGCTGGATTCACCTGAGCCTGCTGGAATTCAAGCCCCCTGCAAACCACTCTTTCCCTGAGCTATTAGGACCTTTCTGAGAAGGACCTCAAGCTGTTTTCACCTGTCTGAGGCTGCTCAGGTGATATTTCATCAGAAGTGGATGGGACAGATAAAATCTGCCAGAGCAAGTGCTGAGGGTGCCTTTTCAATTAAGCCATGTGAATGGGCAGGGAGCCTGGCCATGACTTCAGCCTTGGAGCATCTTGCACAGTAAGGAGTCAATGCAATTGAGGCATCAAAACCACTTAAGCCCATTTGGAAGCACAGATGGAGAAAACCCAGCAACTATATATACAACAACAAAAAAAGCCAGTTTTCAATTGACAATGTGTTTTCTGCAGTTCTCCTGGTAATAGCAGAAAACAATATCACTTTATCTAACTCACAGGTTATTACCCTTTCTAAGAATTAATGTAAGTGTTTTTTAAGAAAACGAGGAAAAAAAAGTTTCTTCTGGCAATGGCAATACTGAAATATTTTCAGGTTTTTGGTTAGGTGAAGTCACTTGCTTGAATGCACTATGAACTGAATAATTGAATAGCAAATTCTACTGATGAACCTAAAATATTTTTAACTGAAGAAAAAAATACCTTACTGTTTTAAACATTTAACTTCCTCATTGTATTACTAAATGTGTTAAAGTCATTTTTTTACCTAATTTTTGCATCTTGTGGAGCTGGTCTCTTAAAGGTATTAAGGTATCTTCTGAGGTATCCCCCTAATATGATCACGCTGATTTCAATACGATTTAGATCTCTAGGCACTTCTTAAATCCTGCTGGGCACTTATACACCTTTAAGCACCTAACTACATTTAAAAATCTGGCCCTTGATAATTGTAGAAAATAGTCCTTTCTATCATGTAGAGTTTTCTGCTAGCAAACTGGAAAAGTAATTAGCATATAGATGCATCCCTCAGATGCTAGACTGGGTTAAACTGGATTTTTCTACCTTTTAATAACCATTGGAAAACAACAAGGAATTAATTGGTTTGGAAATGTGAACTGATGGAAAAAAGTCGAGCTACAGAAAAGTTATTAACTATGCAACACTGAGAGTCCTTAAAACCATCAGTTAATGAAACAAAGAAAAAATACATTGAGTGAGAATTGATTTAGAAGTGAAGAAGACAGATGAAAAAGGAATTGCAATATAATATGATGAAGAAAAGATTTCTGTCTTGGAGACTCAGCTAGTCATTGCTGTAGCTGTAATGGAGTGAGAATAGTGGTCCAGGGAGCGGCTCTGAGACAAGAGGCTGTTTCCCACAATGCTGTGATGTTCTGTTGTGCTCCCTGCTCAGGGTGGCATTGCCAGGCTTTACTCAGCCCAGCTGTGAATGTGCCCTGGCATGTGAAGGTGAGGAGGTTCCCACCCAGCTCCTCCTCTGATCGTGTGTGAGACCTCCAGCCCTTCCCTGGGCACTTGTCCCAGTAGTGGGACAAGAAATGGCTTTCAAATCTGTGGGTAAAAAATGCTGTGTAAGAATGAAGATTTTTATTATTTTTTTATTATCCTCAAGGGCAGAATTTGAAATAGCTGCTAGGAAATGTTGCCTATTCACAGTTTGTGAGATATCTTTAATCATATTCTAGCCAGAGGAAGAAAAGACCGCGAGAGGCACTATAAAACCTCTTCCTTGCTTTCATCTTTTCTTTTCCACTAAGCCTCACTTGAGAGTGAGAGGAATCCACAGCCAGACTGATTCTAGACTGACTGTGTTTGTTCTAACACAAGGGGATCATTGTAAAAGACACATTTCTACTGCAAATACCCCCAGGTTAATTTTCTGGATTTGAACAGAGCTCTGCTTTTGCAGTGTAAAGTAAATATTTTTTATACTTTGTGTGCAGGGGAAAAGAATCTTTGTTTTGGCTTAATTGTAACATAATGATGGAGTTGAAAAAGAGGCAGGGAAGAGTTTTTCATGGATGTACAATATTTTAAGTGCTGTAACTTTGCATTAAACTTACAAGTGAATAGAGATGAAAACAATACTTAACTAAGCAAAATGCTTTGGTAATTGTGCTATGTTTTTCAGAGTTTGTAAGGCTCTTGTGAAACCACGTAGAAGCCAAACTGATGGTGTGTTGTTCCACAAAGCACAGCACGGGATCTTCTAAGGAGGTAAGATAATTTCTTGTATTAGCCCTTAAAAAATATTTACTCATTTCAGTACTCCAAACAGATCCCTACAAGTGAAATGAATTTTAATATGTAGGTGAGAGTTTTCTTGGAAATCCACACTGCAGGTGGCACATGTGTGCAGGTTCCTTAGGGGAGGAAATGAGAAGATGGTGACACTTGCAAAGTGATGTAAGAGTGAGTTGTACTGTGTGCGCACAAGGAGAAGGAGAGGCTCACACCATGCTGCCTACCCCCATGACTATGTCGAGCTGAACATGGACCCCAGACAGGCAGGTTGTTGATCTGATCAGAAATCCCACAGGGGTCAAATAGATGCTCTGTCAGAACATGTGTGCTAGGGTCACCTTTATGAGCTTTGTGTCACAATGCTCATGTGTTTTGTATCACCAAGTCCAGAAAAACATAGTCACAGAGGACCAAACTCTATGCCCATCCATGTGTGTGAAATTAAGTTTTCCTACTGCAAGGAACCAGAGCTCAGGTGAAGAGAACAGAATGACACTGGTATGAAAATCTAAAATCTTTTCTCAGACCTGCATGTAAGAAGAATGAAGCTTCCTGATCTTTACCTTCACTTCAACTAACATCTAAAACAAACAAAAACAACCACCACAAAAATGGAGTGATCTCCTATGCACTCTTTTCACTTCTGCTGCCTGGGGGAGACGAGACCAGCCTGCTGCTGGTACGCTGGGAGAAGGATCCATCTTGCCTTTTGCTGCAATCTCCCTAAAGCATCTCCACACCTGTACTATTCTGCAGCAGAAATATGGTTCACTGAGTTGTTTTGCATCACTCAGAAATGGGATCAGACTTTACTGTCCAGCAGAGAATTGAACCTTGAGTGGAATGGCAATTACCTTAATTTGTAAGTTATGGCTTTCTGCTGTCATCTACACTACTGAGTAACTCAGTGCAAGAAGGAGATGATGTTCGTGCTGGGGATGAAAGCTTCACACTGAGCATTTTGGAGGTACTCTTATCCCTTGGGCAGAAGCCCATTAATGCCTGGAGTGCCTGAGTTGACCTCTGGAGTACACTTTCCACATCAGCTTCATCCAAAAATCAGCATGTTTGTGCCCTTTGAGTTTGCTCTGTGTTGTGAACTGAGGTGTGGTGAGTACGGTTAGAAAACTTTCTTCTGAAGTTCCCAGACCCAACTAAAATACTAATATAAACTCTCCCATGGCCTTTTACAATATGGTAGCAATGTAGTAATTGCAAGCTACTACCCTCAGGGAGATCAAAGTCCATGTATTTCAAGGTGGTGCCTGATGTACTCAAGCATAAGAGCAAAATCTCCCATATTTATGTGAACTAAGAGAACCAGGAGGTGAACCCAAATTAATCTGAAACTGATGAAAAGTATTTGCCAGTAAGGCCAGCTCTTAATTTATTCTGTACTCATCTTCCAAAAGGGAAAGAAATACCTTTCTCAAATTCTTGATGAAACATGAGAGCTTGCTTGTTCTTAACCTGTAGGAAGAAAGAGCCAAAGGTGTTATTTCAGAAGCACTGACTGAGAAGCTTTGTAGTGCAAAGTCTTTCATTGTGCCTACCTAGACTGAAAAAAAATTTTCAATGCGAACTGAATACCATTGACTTTCATTTACTTTAGGGAGAGGTGTTTTAGCTTTTATTTCTGAAATACTCATGGCCTACATTTGAAAACTCAGTGGTTAATTTTAAGGATGTTAAATCTGCTGAAATGAGTGCTCACATAACACCTGCCCTTCTGGAAGCTAGTAAGTTAAACAGCCTTGCTTGTGGACTAAAGAAAACATGGTCGGGGTGATAAACAGAGCTATAGGTAGATCTGTTGGGAGAGAAATGTAATTGGATTCTTGGGTATCTTAATGGTTGGGGCACTTCCCTTTCTGCCCCACAGCAAAAAGGCCCCAGTCCAGTGGAGCACTTAGCTGTGAGTAGTGCCTCGGAGATCAATGGAGCTACTTATGGCATGTAAAACCAGGCACGTGGTTAAGTGCTTTATTGGGTCAGAGCCAGACTGAATAACACATACATAACGCTGCATTCAGATTCACTATATTCAATTCTCAGATCTGTATTGATCTGAATTTTGAAGCCTTCACTGAATTAACTTTTAAAGTAAATTTTCTTTTTTATAAACACAAAATGAATTTGATGTAGTTGCCCCTTTCACTCGGAGATCTGAAAATACTTTAAAAAATATGAATGTATTGATCTTTCACTATGGGGAGAGTGAGTAGTAGCAACCCATAAAACAGATGAGGAATCTGAAAGTAGAAGAGTGAAGAAAAATCCACAACAACTGAATGGAATTGGAAAACAAATTTGTCTTGATTGTATTCCCATCTGCTTTGGGTTCGGTTTCATTAGCTTTCTTGAAAGGGAGCTACTGTCAGGAAAGTATATGAAAGCAATTTTTTTAGTAGATATTTAAGAGCAGTTGCAGAAGTGTTTTTTTAACCTAGCTTCTCATTTATGGGCTTATGTATGCCTCTTCTTTTTTACATACTATGAAAATAGTATGGATTTGTACAGAATAGGTACCTTTTTGTTCACAGTTGTTATCAAAGGAAGTTTTTAAGAGGCAGAAAACCACTGAAATACTGTTCGCATGTTAACTTGTGTAACTCATTGTCCATGGATAGCATTTCAATAACGTGGCAAAGATTGTTAGAATTGCATGTTATGTGTGCAAAGAACAGCTGCAGCAACTTTAAATAGGATGACAGTATATAGGAAGAAGAGTAATAATGCTATAACCATTAAGCATTGGGCATAGGAAGAAGATTCTCTCATAATCAAGTTATTGCATAATTCTGTTATGGGAGTTTCACACCTTCCTCTGAAACATCTGGTGCTAGAAATGCAATAAAATACTAAATGAATTTCTGACCTGATGTGGCATGACAATCAATAAAGTTCTTTTATTAGCTAACTCTACTTTTAAGAACTTGTCAGAGTAACAGCACACAGCTTTGCGGAATGCCAACTTGTGATCAAACATTCAATTACTTTAAAAACTGAATCTTTCCTTCCTTATTGTACACCTTCTCAAGTCTGGGGAGATTATCCCAGCATCCTGCACCATCTGCCACTAGAGAAAATGTGGATTCTTGTGGATTGTTTAAAACCTTATGTTTGCTGTGTGGAAAAAAATGTAGTGGTACAAAGCAGCTGAGATGCAACCAAAACTGCTTTAGGCAGAGTAGCCAATCCATGGTACATCTGCAGGGACTTCGCCTATGCTCCTTCCTTCCATGCACTGCTCTTCTCTGCTACCCCACAGTCTTGCAGTCCCTTCTAGTATTAGATATTAAAATATAATAATTCCTAAACTTTTGATATTCCAGTGTTCTCACTCTGGGAATGCAGTGTGCATCAGGTTACGAAGTCAGAAACTACTACACATACGTCAGGCACATGTCCAGTGCCTGCTAAGCGATGCCCGAATTTTTGGCATAGGATTGATTGCATGGTGTGGAAGCTTTGCAGCTCCTTAAACTGCTCTGGGCTCTCACCCTGTGGAAACATGGGACCCTGCTGGTGTAGCTGGGCCCAAGAGAGGTTGCTGCTGCTGGAGAAAAGGCTGAGGCATCCTGAAATGACCTTGTAGGTCTTGTGGACAGCTCAGGATGGGAATTTAAGGGCACTTCTGTAAGCATTATATCACAGTGAGGTCTCATTACAGTCAAATGCAAGCCATGTGTTTTTTTTCCAGTGAGGGCAAATTTATTCCAATTGTGAGTACTTGAAAATACCTGACTCTGAAATGATGCCCCTGGTGAGAAACCCTGAGGAGTGCAGCACTGTGAATGATTCCCACACTCCTTCAAAATGAAGCCGTGCTCTAAAGCAATGCATTTTGATAGCATGGCTTACATCTCTCAGAGCAGCCTGAATGATTTTTCCCAAAGAGTGCAGCAAAGTGTTGGTATGATAGCTCTGCGGTTTTGAAATACAAACATTTTTAAGGTACACCAAGAGTGTTGAATCAAATGTGAATGTATGTATATGATTAAAGGAAATAGACCCATGCATCAGTAGGATTTACTTTGAGCTGGGCAGCACAGAAAGCTCAATGCAGTTTTTAACAGTCATATTTTCATGCAAATGAACTGTAGCCAGTCTGAAGATATTCCAGGAATCCCAAATTTTATGTACCACCTCTGAAGTCTTCCTCATATAGAACATTATTTAATTTGTCATTGATTAGTAAGTTGCTTTGTGAAAGCCAGCAAATGATCTGGGGTGAATTGACAAGCACAAAGATTATTCTTCTGGAAATGAATTGAAATTCTTACTGCTGAGTAATTTCCATGAAAATAGAACAGCCTTTGTAGCTTTTATTTTAAAATAAGAATAAATGATGCCAGAAGGCAGCAAATAAAGGGGATGAAAAATCCTACGTAAAAGACATAGGCAAGAAAATCTCAACTTGTATGTCTGTCCCAGCAAGCTACAAAGCTCTTGCAAGTAACTATGGGAAACTTGAATTGATTTAGGACAATTTAGAAGATACGACTAAGTGTAAATCGCTTCTCATTGCATCTCCTGGAAGTCAGCATAGAATTTGTTGTTTGAAATCTTTTCCTCTTTGAAAGTCAATGACTGGGAAGGGGGGTGGGGAGACTGGGGGAGACTTGGCAGAATGCCACTAACTTTTTTTTCATTATTTGATGTGTTATATATACCATATAAATCTGCATTTGTTTGGTTTTCCAGCCTGTATGTCAATGCAGGAATAATTATTTTATTGTTATAAATAATATATGTGCATTCGGAGACATTTCAAGTATTTAGCTCTCTCCAATCCTCACTTTTACATGCTTTCCCTTCCCTACATTCACCCCCTGCCTTCACATCTGCCACAGTCAAAATAAAAGTTCCCCCTAGCTCGCGCTCTCATTGTTTTTCCTGTGATTGATTGAATGGCATGCTAGGTTCAGTGAACTTGGTCTTGGCTAGTGCTCCACCCAGAAACAACCTTCTCTTCTATATGAATTATCATATGAAAGCTGCTAATGTCGTTTTACTGCAGCTCTGCTTCATGTTTCAGAATTGTAAGTGGCATCATGCAGTCCACATTTGCCCATTTTCAGGGAATAACCCTTCTCCCTCTTCTCCCTTCCTTCTCCTCTTTTGCCCTACTTTTCAGTGGAAAAATTCTCCTTTTTCATTTTCTAAAGTGATACTTTCCCTTCAATAAACATTTGATGCTTCAGATATGAAAATAACTTTCAGTCTGAGATTCTGATGCTATTAGAAATATTATTGTATCGTGTGGATCTTATCCTCTGAGAATGAAATTGGTTATTGCAGGCTGACTTAGAGCAGTGGAAGAAGCTGGTCCTCCAGAATTGCTGTCTCATCAAGCAGAGTTTCAAACATTTTTAAACTTCTGCAGAGCACAACAGCAAAGGAAAGACTAACGTTGTGTAAAATTTAAATATTGTTGACTGATGACAGCAGTTAACGGTCTGCCCTCAAACCCAGTTATGTGCAAATGTAAAAGATTTTTATATATATGTGCAAGCGCATATGAAAATGTTGTTTCTTAAAGATGTTAGTATCAACAAAAAATGAATTTGTTCTTAACATTAGTTTTGAGAGTTGAGAGAGATTCTTTGTTGTCATTTCGTATTTAATACCCACATGGCATGGGTACAAAGCTCATTCTGTGCCACTACTAAATGCAATTTGCATGCATATTAAAGAGTAACCACTTTCTTGTTGTTGAAACAATAGCTTTGCAAGAACAGGTATAATTTAAATTAGGAGGAGTGTTTGCTTACACAGTCAGGTATGAGTAATTTTCTTGGATTTAGTCAGAAAAGATGATGTATATCAAAACTTTAAGGGTTCTAGGGTTCTTTTTTTATATATATTAATTCAAAAGAAATCTTTACAAGAAACTGTAAATGTTAATGGCTGGTATTGTTCAACTCAATAGCAGGAAATGCAACATGACTTCTTTTACTGGGTGCGTGGGAGAGAAGACACTTCGTTTTCTAAAAGAAATATTGTTTTTTCATTATTTTTATGTTTGTTGTTCCCACAAAAATGGACCCAAGTGTTTTGAAAGGATTATAAATATGGTTGCAATTTGGCACTGTGAGCTGGTTGCAGACGCTGTGTGTCTCTGTGCTTGTGTGTGGAATTTGGCCAATTCCAACTCTGAGTTGGTCACAAGCAGCCAAATGGCTTTCAGTTTTCTGTTGTTGTAGCTGCATTCCCTGCAGGGTAGAACCTTTCAGGCTCTACTTCAAGGTACAATCTGCTCCTCTGAGAGGATAAATTATTAAAATGCAGCGTCTGCTTGTGAAAACGAACTTCTCAAAGTTACACTCGTTTGGTCTCCAAGAAATAACAGTTCCATCCTTTCAGGTCTCGGTTAAGCCAAGACACATGCTAATTTTCTTTAAACTTTGTAGTTCTGACGGCCTTAAGGAAATATGTGTTTAAGAGAAAACTGAAATCTGCTGCACCGTGAAGGAGTCAAGGTGTCTAGTGTGATTAATCTGGAAAGGTCATCTTCACTAGCAATTTGGAGTGGAGTGATTAGGTGTGAGGGCACAGGCTAGTATTTGGGCTTATGCATCATCACAGCTTATTTTAATATTATGAGACAGACGGAATAGGCAAACCATCCATCGTTTATCACAGTACTGCAACTTTTATTACTTGGCTGCATAAACATCTGAAATGTGATGTGCTCAGTCATGAGAGGGATGGACCAAGCTGTCCGTTCTTGCTGATATCAGGCAGAGCTGAGGTTACAAAGCCAGATTCCTAACACAGCAAGCAAAATTGTTGAACTACACTGAGATCCTGATGGACCCTGAAGGTCAGTGCTAACTGCAGCTTTATGTAAGCAGCTCCATCTCATGTTTTCCAAGTCTTTAATAATGTGCTCTTTGCGAGGGTATCTTTCTGTTACGTTCTGGCTTGTTGCAATTACGAGAGAAAATTTATATTATTACTTGGAATGAAATGTATATACACATACAAAATGAACGTATGGAGTGAAATATATGTGAGTATATATAGCACATGCTGAAACAAACAAGCTAAAAGGAATGTTTTGAGACATATGACAGCGTTAATATTGA
Source organism: Anser anser (assembly GCF_964211835.1). Taxonomy (NCBI): domain Eukaryota; kingdom Metazoa; phylum Chordata; class Aves; order Anseriformes; family Anatidae; genus Anser; species Anser anser. Next base: position 9,532,757 of record NC_139726.1, read on the forward strand.
TTACTGAATAGATTAAGAGACAGCCACAAGAGATTTTGTCAGCAGATCAAACTTTACCTGTGTGACAGTGTTAATAGTATGAGACACGAGCATTTATCAAAAAAACAGTTTCAGCTGCTTGGCAAAAAGCATTGCATCCCTGAAGTGTTTTGTCATACAGCTTCTTCCACCTAACAAATCATAGCGTTGTGCACTTAAACTTGCTCATGGCAAGGAAAAGAATGTTTCCAGCAGGAGGCTGTATCAGTAAGGTTCTTGATTAAGGAATTCTTTGAAGATATTTTTCTTTTAGTGTGTGTAATTAGGATGATATTGATAGCAAGGTGGTGACAAGAATGTTAGAACCAGCTGTGTTGGATCGTGGTCCATCTGGCAGACCTTGTCTCATGCTGTAAGTGACTGTACTAGATTTTACTTGGGAATATAACACCTCAGTTTGGAAGACTTCTTCCAATACATATTCTTCCGACTGTAAGTGTTCAGTAACTTCTGCAGGAGGGGTATGAATTTGAGACCTGAATAAAATCATTGCAAAACAAAACCAGTCCCCATAAGACTGGTAAGACTTACATATGCTGAATAACTATTCCATGCCCATCCGAAGATAGGGTGCAGATGCATGTCAAAATCAACAGTGAACATCTTTGGGTTTGATTAATGTGAGGATTAGTTGATGGTTTTGCCCTAACCTTCTGTCTCAGTCCACAGTTCTGCTTTGTAGACTGTAATACGTGTTAATAATGAAGAAATTCTTTAATTTCTAGAGATCTTGTTGACATGAATCAATGGAGATTCCAGTGCAATAAAACAAAATTCAACATCTGCAAAATAATTATTGTATGACCCTTCATAGGGGAGCGCTTTGGAAGTAGTGCATTTGCATTCTGGCCCAGATCCAGAAGTCTCCTTCCACACAGAAAGAGTACAAGCAACTTTACCCTTACTGTTAGCTCCTGATTTAAGGGTGGGAGGAAAACAATTACCCCTAGCAAGTGCAGTTCATACCACATAAAAAGGGAGACAGCATCTCAGAAAAGGCGTGGAGTGAGCATTGAAAAGAATCAAAGACACACATAATTTGGATAGATAGCTGGCTGATGGTCACAACAGCACTGCCAAAGCTTCAGATCTATATCATATATGTGATGATTGTTGCTTTTGCCAAAATACAACTTGTAATTCTTATACAGCCTCAGCTGAAGAGTTAGGAGCTGAAAGCCAGACTATGACTGACTTTGGCACCACTGGTTTTACTGAATTGCAGACCAGTTGCTCAGAACCCTTTTTCTAATATAAGGTCAGACACTTCAGCTACTTTGAGACAGAGAAAGGTCTGCACTCTGAGCACCCAAATACTTTAACGAATCTGAAATAATTAATGGTTCTAAAGCTCCAAGAATGCCTTTTGAAATAGCATATAATGTTATATTCACCAAAGTTTTCATAGGGTCTGGATCTGCACAGTTTATTTGAACAAGTAATTAAGATATAGGTAACCCACAATACAATTTATCTTGGTATATGTGCTACTGTTTGGTAATGGTGTCTTACTGATAAACTTGATTATTTGGGAGATTCTCAAGACAGGTAGTATTCGGAGAATATTATGAAGAGGTTCCTGTCTCCCTGGTATTATTCCCCAGAAGCTGGAGCCACAGACTTGGATTTCAAACGATCGAAACTGTTAGCATTTTGAAATATTTTTGTTCTAATAAAGTCAGCATTTTCTTGCTTATTCCAACATTTTCAAAACATTATTTTCTAAAACTTCTTTTTGGTAAAATTTCTGTATTTCATTTTTTGCACCAAATTGGTTTCCAGAAGATTTTTGGAATATTTTTATTCTCTACAAGATGGATATCCTACTTTTGAACAATCCTAGTCCATACATTTTACTTTACAGTTTAACTGATCTGTATCCTTCAGAAGAGCTCTTCACTGAAAATTAATGCTGGGTCCATCAGCTATATAATAAACGCCAACAGCTGTCAAAAGCAGAGTGAAGCAAAAGTGGGGAAAAAAGACAGTAATTGTCTCATAAGAGTGCCTCATGGTAATTCAAGAAACATTCTGCAAATTCCACCTCAGTGGGGTATGAAATAAAACCCACATTATGATGGATAGGGAAAACCTGGGGTGGCCCAAAGCTACTTTCTCTAGGATGATTTCTTCCTTTTTGTTTTTATTTTCTGATAGCTTCCCTAACTCTAAGAAGAGTAGAAAAAAAGTTGGAGACAGGAAAATGTATGACCATGGTAAAGAAGGGGAAAAATTCTCTTGCAGTATCAGATAATCTCGAAATATAATAATATATCTTGCAAACCTGTGAGATCTATAGCAGTCTTATAACTGATCAATATTCCACCCAGGTTTACAAGAAAAATAAAGACCACTCTAGTTCATAAATCAACATTTCTTAAGGTACTTGTATGTTTTTCTCCCCTGAAGGTTGGTAATTTTAAAAGGAAGCTGTAAAGATCAACACATTCAATGAAACTGAGGCATACTAGCAAAGGAGTTTTTGTAGTGGCATGTATATATAAAGACATAATATATATGCGCTATATACTATATAACCATAATTGGGTTGTGAATTGCATTATATAACAAATGTCTATAGAGGCAGCAAAGCTTTTTTGTCCCCTTTTTTTTTTTTGACAGTTTCATTGACAGTTTTATTTTTATACGGGTGCAAACATGCCGAAGTCTTAGAGAGCAGGTTTGCTTTTCCGTTTTGAAATGGCCACCATGAAACATTTTCTCACTTTAGAGTGAGGTCTAAATATTAAAGGGACGTAGGATTCCAGAAGTAGTAACACAGACTAGATATATGTATTTCTGACTTTTTAGAAACATAGGGGAAATAGTAATTAAAATATGGAAGCACTCTAATGTCTGTTAAAAATAGAAAGATCTTCCTTGACTTTCCGAGGTGTTACAAATTACTGGAACAAGTCAATGGTTTGTTATAACTCTTTGGGAGAAATAATAACTCCTGGTTGTTAAACACATAGGTAGATGCATTCCCCAACATTTTATCTGTTTTTCCAATGGGGCTGCAAGGAGAATTAGAAGGGTGCGTGGCATTACTGGGGCTATATGAAACACAGCTCTATAACCCTGCTCTACTGAAGCACCTGTAGGTGTGCAGCAGTCTCAAGTGTACCTTTGTCAAGTCTCTCCTTCCAGAAAACTGGAAGTTGTGGTCCACATTTCCATCTGTTATGGCCCACCCCGCTACCAGGCGTGCCTCTTTGGGATTCAGAGTTTGGTGGGAAATACCCCACACTCAGTCCGGAGGTGGAGGTGAGACTGCAGCCTCTGCCTGCCTGGTTATCGTGTAGTGCTCCTTGCTGAGGATTCTAGTTTGTGGGAGCTGCAGTCGTGTCTGATTTCACAGCAGGTCAGAAATTCCTGTCTGGAGTCCTCTAGGCTCACCATCCCGCTTAGCTAGGGATCAAAAGCAGCAGGAGCTTGATTTGCCATCATTCAGCAAGGCAGAGCCCTGTGTAAACCCGTATCTGTCAATCACCAATTCCTTTTCTAATCCACTTGCTCGCATTGCCGCCTCAGTTTGGCTTTGCATTTTTGTTCCCTTCGTTGCATAGAAGAGTTATCAGTTGGAGAGACACCAGTCATGGGCATCTGGGTGTTGTGTGCTCAAAGGGGGTTTAGGAAAAACCCTGAACAGTAAAGTGGGCTTGTAAGATTGGGCTCCATACCATTGTGTGTAAATTCTAGATTTGGGGCTCCAAAGCTTTTGAATCTCTGTCTTTTCTGTATTAATTTAGACATCTAAGTAACACCTGAGCTAAATATCTCTGGATTCCCGAGCAGCTCACTCCCTGAGTTGTTCCCTATGTTGCACCTTAAGTTTGAAGAGAAAATTGTGTTTTCACGTGAGAAGAAAATATACCTGACAGTTTTGAATACTGAAAGATAGCTGCTGCTGAGCAGTGCAACTGAGGTGGCTTTGTAAACTTGCTTTGCAGTATTGACAGCCAGTCAGTCTAGTTGCTTAATCCAAATACTTTTACAGTTTGAATATGTTGCCAGAAAAAGGAAATCAGCTCTTGAGATGCATTATCTCCTTTCAAGAGTGTCCTGGGGGCACTTACTCATTATCCTGGAATAAAACAAATGAAAGATTTCTTTTTTAAAAAAATATTATTCAATCCATTTAGAATCCCTGGAGCTGAGTATTTTACATTTTTGTGGCTTGATAAAATAAAACCAGCAATTAGTTTACATGTAGTTATCGTTTATGGTTCTTTCCTTCTCTTTGCAGCTCATTCTGAATACTATAATCCTGACAGATTAACTTTCCTACTGCAAAAATTATTACTATTTCCTGGAACTATGAATGAAATAAGAGTACACGTGTTCACTATGACTGATGGAAGGAAATCTCATCCTGCTAGACAGCACTTTAAGCTGATACCACCAAAAAAAAAAAAAAAAGCTGTTTACTCCTATTCATATGTATATCTGCATGCATGTCTTTACATATGCCATTTCACCACCAACTCATTTTGAATATTACCCATTAAAAATGCATCTGAGTGGACACGTCCATGAAGGTCTGTGAAAACATGTAGTGTGATAGAAGCTAAATTACCCACAACTGCACAGGTAAGAAGAACTGATGAAGGGGGACTGTACTGCAGTGGAGAACCCAAATGAGAACGACTTTAAAAAAACTCATCCAGGGAGAATAATTGCCATTGGAGCTCATCACAAACCAGGAGACTAAAAATCTTTAATCTTTGCTTTATCCAAAGCATATAGGACTCCTTGTTTTAGAGTATACAAGGTGCTGGTTAAAAATCTGGTTATGGTAGGTGATGCTGATTTGCATTTTCTCCATTTCAAAGTTCTCCCTAGCCCTGATCCCAGACTATCAGATGATTGCTGGCATCATGAGTGACTGTCTGCATAGCCCGATATGACACAGAGAAACACTGAATGACACAAAGAAGAATAAATGAAAAGCTTTTTTTTCCCTCCCAGGAGGACAATCTGTGCTTTAAATTGGATCTAGTATAGAAGTCACTATGAAGGAAAACAGTATTAGAAATTTTACTTGCCGTTTTAAAATGACAATTTTGTTACCACCTTGGTATTTCTCTGTGCTTTGTAAGTGTGGGATGGTGTTCAGCCAAGGAATCACAAAGTATAAAGTTAATGTCTTTTTGAAGTCTCTTTTTCACAGGCTAGGTATAGCATGCATGCTATACAGAGATCATACGGGCTTATTTCTGGCACGGTCCAAGAAAGTTGTAGCTCAAGATGAACCTGCAGCTGTGCAGGCTTACTGCCTCCATCTTCAGATTGTGATTCCACAACTCATGACATGAGATATGAAGGTGTTTAAAAATATTACTAAAAATTGAGGACTTAGGTGAAAACCTGGGTGCTTGACCCACTTTAACAGAAGCATACATATCTGCAGGATTTTGGTGTTCCTTTCAGCAATGGTAGCAATTTTCCCTTTAAAATATCACTTTATCAAAGATCCAACCTGTTTTGATTGAAATTATTGGTAAAAAAATACAATTAATTTGTGATTGTTACAGAGTTTTTTCTGGGGAGTTTTCTTCTATTTTCAGAGACTGAAAGGCTAGAAAATAGTGTCATGGTAGTCTAGTCTGTCCTTTTAGATAACACAAGTGATGGGACCTGAGACGCTTCCTGTTCTGTGGGCTGCAATTTTACATAGAGTGCTTTTTTTTTTTTTCTGTCCAATAAAGGAACATTTCCTTTATTTATTTATACTTAATTTAATTATTATATTTAATTATTTATATTCCTATGCCTTTCTGTGCGGGTGCCAGAGAACTGCTTGCATTGTCTGTGCAGGTTACATGAGCAGATAGATGGCATTCTCCTTTTTAAGTCTTGTGTGCAGTGGCAGTAGGTTTGCAGTTGTAGCATTTTCCTCCAGGACCTGTCCGCCGTTTGCTTTATGTCATATTTCAGGAGGTAAAAAGGAAAGAGCTATGTTTGTGGGGAGTAAGGATCCTCGCCCTCCCTCCCATGGCAAAACTGCAGCTGTTGCAGTGCCAGGGTATAAACACTACTTGAGCTAGTAGTTCTAGGCTGTTCTGAACAATGGAATTTACATATTTTTTTTCTTGGACATAGTGGTACATAGATTTCTCATTGAATATTCATGAATTTTTATTTTTGCAATTGCGATCCTTATAAATTTACTATTTGCCATTTTGTTTGCACTAGCAAGTTTGACCAGAAGATATCCAAAACCTTTGTAGCTTGTTTTAGAGAGGATTATTTCAGGCCTAAATATAATATTTGGGATCTGCAGTGAGAGATATGGCTTTCAAGAGACACCCCGACACTGACTTGGCATTCGTGTCCTACCTGCTGGATGCCAGTGGGATCCTGTCCATTGATTTCACAGGCTTTGGATCCCACCCAGAGTACTCTCAAAGACGGGTGGGAAGTGGGAGTGTGGGCTGGATTAGGAAATTACAAACAGTTCTGAAAGAGGTTTTCTTTTTCATCAAAATTTATTTTTTGTCTACGTTTTCTAAACAGCTCAAACAACTGCTCTGCAAATAAAAGAGTTTATGTCATTCTGTGGAGTAACTTGTGCTATGCTCTAAGTTCAATTTTCATTTTGTAATGTATCCTAAATTGTTTTAAACATTCATCACAAATCTGACCAATTATCAGAAAATTAAAGAGTTTTCTTTGTCAGTTTACTTTTTATTATGCTAATTTCCTTTAAAATCTAGGATACTTGAAGACCTGTAGAGCACTGTGATGTTTATTATCTTTTGCTGTCTTATCCTACACTGATGGAGTTTTTCAGCAGTTTTTAATGTGTTTTTTTTCTTTCTTTCTTTCTTCCTCATTGAGCAGAATCAAAACCTCTATGTACTTTGCCCATTTTCTTTTCTTTTTTTGTTTTGTTTTGTTTCCAAATAGTAGTGAAAGAACTTTATCTTTTCCTTTCTCATTCAGTGTGTAGTGTGTATGCTCAAAGACTGTTGTGTTCTTGGCTAAAAATTCCTAGCAGACTTAAACACTGGTACTTTTTCCCCATTTTGACCATTCATCTTTTTAATCTGCTGCTGCTTATTTTCCCTGATAGCACAGTCCTTTTCTCTAACAAAGCACATATTCATATGCATCCTACTTTCTGTGCTGATCACCTTGGGTGCTTCCCAACGCTTGCTCCTGCTGTCGTTTCCTCGCTGACATAACCAGGAAGAATTCCCTCAGCCAGGTCCCTCGTGGCTCCGTGGGCCGTGTGCAGCTCTACAAGGTGGACTTCCTCGGTACCAGAAAGATTAAAATCGGCATCTGCTACTTAAAGCATTGTGGATTCCTGTTGTAGGTTTTACCCTGGTGAGTACTCCAAGTCAAACAATACCACGGTTGTGAATTGTTGTCTCGCTTGCAGCCTTATTTCTCATTCTTGGCTTGTGTCCTAGAATGGGATCCAGAGCAGTTACTGACTACAGTGATACAAAAGAAAACACACCACAAAAGAAAACAGTTGCACAATCCACTTGCAAGCACACTGCTCCTGTTGTATGCTTCTGCTGAGCTGGCCCCAAAATACAGGTAATTTAAATTCCCCAGAATGAAAATTAAAAAACAAACAAGCAAACAAAACCTTGACCTGCTTATAATCTCTTCCTCTTTGGAGAAAGAGGAAACAGAAAAGAAAAACCTTTTAGGTATTCAATGTAAGTGTCCTTGAGGCTGAGAAACTTGACTTTTAAGTGCTTCTCAGTACTTAAAAATCCTCATAGCTCTTGATGTCTGCTGAAGCTGCTGTTAGTACAGCTCTGCCCAGCACTAATCCTGCCTTCTTTCCTCTCAAGAGGACACTGAACTTCTGTCACAAGGAGAGTACTGCTTGCAAGCAAGGCCACGTTCTCCAAAATTTGTGTCTGAAACGACTTTAAGGATTTAGTTGTAAACAGCATTTCTGGTACTCCCTACTGAACCTCAATAACTGCAGCAGCAATCCTGCCAGGAGCCTTTTGCTAGGACCATTGATGGATGTCCCAAACTAGAGGCAGAAATGATGCACTGATCTTCCAAATTAAAGAAACCTTAATGGTTGTCCTAGAAGTCTGTTGTCTGGATGGTGACCACATGTGAGCACAGAAAGGTTCATCAGGTCCCCAGAGAAGGGGCAAAGTGTCCCCCCTCTGTCCTACCACTGCAGGAGGAAGACAAGAGGAGAAAGTACAGCCCTGCTGAAGATGAGTGGAGTGTTGTTTAGAAATAGTCTTCAGGAGATGGCGAGGGAAATAACAATGATACCTAGTTATCATCAGAGAAGAGAAGGAGAGAAGAAATATATATATATAATGCTATTTTAAGTAACTATAAAAACAGCTAGAAATGAGATTAAGAACAATGTGCAGAGAAGATGGAAACAGAAGTTGCACAGAAAATTATTTTTTTTAAAGATAATTGAAAGCTGTAAGAAATTACATTTCAAGATGAAAGCAGGCTTAGACAGGAGAGAAATTACAGCAAAAATAAAAGATACAATAAGGAAAAGAATTCTAAGGAAAAATACAGACGCTGAAATGTACCAAAGAGAAAATGGCAAGAAAATGGCAGAAAGAGTAATGAGAACGAAATAAAGGAGAAGAGATAGAGATTGACTGATTGACTATTCTAACACTCAACTGAACTTTGATGCCACCTTTTTTTTTTGTCTTAAGCATAAGTACACTGACCTTCACTTTTACAGAAATCTCTGGGCATATATTGGCAGATGCTGTTTAATACTGGCAAATTCAGTGCATGAGGATTCTCTGAATAGGGCGGAGCTGGTGTCTCAGGCTTAACCTACTCCCATTTTGCTATTCAAAATGGGATAGATTATTCAAATTTTAATCAGAATGTAAAAGAGTGGTTACAGCCATTTCAAGCTTCCTGCCTGACCTCCAGAAGTCCTGTGCCAAACAGAGTCCAAGAAGGAACAGCCAGTATTAGAAATAGATATGTTTTTTTTATACTAGAATTCAGGAATGGTGTTGTATTTTCACTGTGCAGGTGATCGCTTCTCTGCCATCATCTACAGCCTCATCACTGAAGGATGAGTGAAAGCACGTTTTCTCCGCGTGCAGCCAGTCCCATGCTTGGGGAGGACACTGTGAGGATCAAAGCATTTGCCTGGGGTCAGCAACGATTCCCTGCTCTGCTGTAAGCTCCCCACACAACTGCGGGCAAACCCCTCTGCCTCCCTGGGGCCTAGGTGCGAGGCAGCACACCTGGGCATGTGCTAAAGCCATTGGGCTAAGGGTGGTCAAGTACACGTGGCCTCATCCTGCTAAAACCCAGCTCCCAGCAGAACTCAGAGGTGTTCAGGCAAGTGAAAAGGTAGTGGCAAAGCCTGGTTTCCAGGTACGGAAGTGTCAGGAGTGAGGATTTGGGACTGGAGGAGCCCACTCAGCTTCACAGCTGTGCTTCACGGCCCTTTGCAATGTCCCTTGCTGTGCACTGCCTGTCCCTGGCTTAGCATCTTGCTCTTGTTCCAGCAAAGCTGCCACTTAGCACAACACAGGGCCCAGCGTTTTGTTGTGTCCCTCCTTGGCACCATCAGCAGCGACACTTCGCTTCCCTCTTATCTGGCCTCCTTCCTTCACCTTTTCTCTATCGCCTAATTATTATACCACAGACATATTACCTTGGGATCAAAACAGTCCCTCTCCACACATATGTAAATTCTAAATTACCTCATTGCTAATCTAGGAAACAGGCAGCTTTCCATACTAGCCGGCAATCTGTTCCTCTAAAGCTTAGCAGTTCAGAGCGGAGCCTATCTCCCTCAGAGAGACAGCGCTTACAGGGCCCTCTCCTTGGGGCCCCTGTGCCTTGCTGGCTGCTTAGCCCTGGTCCTCCCAACCCCAAAGCACTGGGGTATCGGTGCTAACACACTTCCATGGGTGACCACCCACAGCATCACTGCCCCTTACAGAGCTGTGATGGGGAAACTCTAAAATCACCGCCGAAGTTGTACCTGGTTATCTGCTGTCACATCTGTTCTCATCCGGGAAGTTTTAGTGCAACTAAATCAGCGCAATGTCACTGCGTGGTAATTACAGTTCATCCTATTTGCGGACTCTTATTACAGCAGCTGTCAATTAAACGGGCTGCTCACATGCATTTTCATGTGTGGCATGCTTATACATTAGGGCATCTAACTGGAGAACACAAGAAGCATGTGTTCTGTGGCAAATTGAAATGCAAGGGAATAAATTAGCATCTTCCTTTAAAATAGCTTGCTTTATTAACGCGTGTTTTGTTCAAAACTGAATGGAGAAATTCAGGCATTCATGTAAAATGTACACAATTGAATTATCTTTGATATTCCTTGATGGTGATTGGGAAACTAGCATTGTTTTCAATTTCACAACTGGTTGCTTTGAAAAACTGCTTACTGGTATATAATATTTACCATTAACTGAGAAAATGATCTGGTGCCTGAATACAGAATTATTGAACGGGTGTTTATTGTCTTCTTGCTGTCTTCCCTATGGTTTAAAAAAGGCATGAACAAAACAGGCTGAGTAATGGCCTGTTAAGGTGCTATTTTAATTTTCAGCCACTAGCAAGTGCTCTTGAATAGTTTTTCAAGCCAGAGAGTCCTTGAGCCCCCATGAACTGCAAAGTCTGAACCTCTGGTTTAAATTTGTTGGAAGCAGGAGAAAGAATGCAATTTATACAGGGGGAAATGCAGTGCCACCGGTGCGGAGGCGACTTCCCCAAACAGGCAAGGGGCTTGACTGAAGTTATTACTAAGCAGGATTCAAAACAAAATGACAGTGCTGACAATCTCTGCAGTTTGCAGTCATTTTTTATTTCTGTCCATTGGTAATCCTGGTTTAAAATATCCGCAGCTTTGTCAGGAGCTTCTATTTCAGCCCACTTGTACCTGCTGTTACTTGTTTTGTCATGTGTGCGCGCATGTCAGCTTGCAGATTTAGACACTTAGCTAGGCTAAATAAACAGCAAATGCTGGGTATTAGTCTGGGCTGAAGTCTGAGCCTTGTGCAAACAAATGTACTTATAGCTGGCTGAAAAGGTAATGATTTATTTAGGACTTGAAGAAACAAGTTGTCAATTCTCGCCATATGCAACTGAAGTTTTTGGTCCTCGCCTTCACCAAGTGAATATATATATACATATTTATATTTTATGTTGACTGAAGCTTGATACCACCTTAATAATAAAATGAAGATTTTGTATTTACATGCTTGGACAGAGGCTGAGATATTAATTAATTGAAGAGGGACAACAGAAACCTCCAGCAGTGTGCAATTATTGTTTGCATGCCCAGTAATGCCAGTTCAGAAGATGCATGAAGCACCACTGGACATGTTAAACTGTTCCTTCTCTTACAGGATAAAAAGCCTGTAAGACTAAGTGGTTAGGATTTCCAAGCTACTTACAAAATTCTTCTTAAGGGAAACAAGCTCTCTTGCTTTTGACTCTTAGTTAGTCATCACCAGTTAACTCCAGCACTCATTTTCCCCCACCCCCTCACCCTGCACAATTCATACTCATTGTAATTAATTTTATGGCCTTTTTAGCAAAGGGAGACCTCTACATTTTATGCTACATTGCACAAGCAATTGAAAGTTGCAGATGAAAAAAACCCAAGCACCAAATGTTTAGCAGGTTTTTATTCTATTTTAAATGAGCAACCTATTTAAATCAATTATCAGCTTAAAATGAGCAGCCTGATCTAATTAGTGTTAGCCCCTGGTGGGTTAATGAATGAAAGGGAGGTGCTGGGCAGATGTGCTTTCCCCCAGGATATTCTTCTACTGACCACATTGACACAGAATCCTTCTAGGTGGGAGGATTTTATCAAACAAAATTGCTCAAAACAAGAATTCTAAGATGCAGAATCATTAATTCTATTAGGAGAGCAACACGCTATATGGTGTTGGGCTCTTTGCTTTAGTTGTGTGTGTATTTTTGCCAGAGTTTTTAAAGCAAGATTTGTTAGTGTGAAATAAGGCATAACAAATCCAAAATAATTTTATTCTAGAATTAGCACGTGAATCCATTTCTGCAAGGCACAAGATTTAAACATATTTATTGAAAATGCTGACTAAAATGTTCAAGAAACTTGGTCAATCATCCATAGATCAGCTCATACCCATCATTTATCCCAGTTCTTAGGTCCCCAGTTACTTAAACATAATGTCTTCTGTGCTTTATTATGTAGCCAATTAGTTAGTTTAATATAGTACATGCAAGCAGAAAATATGATAAGTATCATTAATTGTGGCAAAGGGAGAAAATCATGCTGTTAACAAACGGGCTTATTTTCTTATTCCTTTGATGCATTTGCTGACTGCTCCGCTGCGAGTGCACAGATGTTTGCATTTTTGGAAGATGACATTTCTTGAACCAAATGCTAAGTTGCTGGTAAATATTGCAATTTATTACTGTGCAAGACTTCCAGGTTTGTTATTCTGGATGTGACTTTTAAAGCAGGCCCTGCTGCTTTCCCCTCTTTCCCTGTGTTTCTCCAGCCCAAGTGGATCCATACAGAACAGTGGTCACCCTCTGGTGCTCATCTGATCCCCCTCAACTGGGGTCTGGATCCTCTTCCATGGAAGCTAACTGCTGGTTTTCCTGTCACTTTTACACGTGTAGCACTGGTTTTCCAGATTCCCATCAGTCTGTTCAGAAAGATATTTATATAGACATGACAGACTATAAAATTTACAAACATTCTCAAATGGCAAGAAAAATATATTAACTTGTTGACACTTATGTGTTATTCCTGGGTCCTCAGCCCCTGCTAGGTGAATAATCAAGGCTTCCTAAATTTCTCTGTTTAGCTGGGACAAATACACAGATGTTGCTGAATTATAACACTGTAGAGCAAACACTGAAGTGTTTGACGGTAGGGACGCTGCTTTAAATGTAGAAAACTCCCTTGGTGCTGTTTTGAAACATTTTGAATGTTTTGAAATAGTCGACAGTGTGCATGAAGTGAAATGATCTGATGGTTGTAGGGTACAGAGGCTTTGGCAAAAATAACTGGTTGGGTAGATAACTTTTCATTGCTTTGCTCAGTGGCATGCATATATGTCTGTTAGAAACGGTGAAAAGGATTTTTAAACGATGAGAGTGAAGAAGACCTTTTAAAATCTCTAAACAAGTGCATCAGCAGATATATAAAAAAACAAAAACAAACAAAAAACAACTACACAGAAACAGCTGCTGACCCACTTGATCTTCCCAGACTTTCTATTTCTTTTTTACTTTTGTATTGCAAGCGCTTCTCTGAAATTTCAAGTCTTATGACTTTGTAATTATAAGGTGAACATTTTCATAGTACAGAAGAGCTTGTAAGCAAACAACACACACAACTACACAATATTTATCTGAAAGTTTTAATGTGGAAGTTTTAAAACATTTGCTAAGTCCCACTGGCATGCTTTGAAAAGACTAAATAAACCACAGACTGTGTCATTTGGAAAATGCATAAAAAGTATGGTTTCTTTTTTTTTTTTTTTAAGTCAAATGTTAGCTTCAAGTTTTTTGAGGAGACTATCTGCTGCCTTTTGGGGAGAGAAACCAAGAAAAATAACTTCTGAGTTTTTTTCTCCTTTTGAAAGTGAAATTAGAACCCAATAGATAATCATAGTTTCACCATTAGTTATTACAATGATTTATTCAATTAACCTCATGAATATAAGCCCTATCATTAAATAAGCTAAATTTGAGTGCAACAATTACAACTTTTGCTAACTGGAAGCAGCATAAGTATTAAGTGTTTAAATATACCAATATTGGAGCATGATAATTTTTAAACATAATTACATCTTTTATTATATTTTGATTAGATTAAAATTAATGCATTATTAAGCCATGATATGTTCTACCATCTAGACCTCTGTATAGACAAAGATAGGAGTTCCCCCCCGCACACACCCTTTTCTCAGGTCTAAATTAATTAAATTCCCTTTAATTATAATTTAGTAAAAAGCTCCACTTTTACCACTATTATGTCTTTTGAACTTTGAAATTCAAAAAAAAAAAAAAAAAACCCTCCTTAAAATGGTCTTTTGCGGGAGAACTGAACTGTCAGCGAATTCAGGCAAAATTAATTATTTCAGCTTGATAAACCTTTTCATCTATTTGACTCCTTATACAGAAAAGCCAATTAATAATGTCAAACATGCTTTGCCTCCAGGGACCAGCGGGTTGTAATGAGTGTGTTTACTGCGGAGTGGCTATAGCAGAAAGAGCCGCGTGTAGCGGCGCTCTAATCGCGCCACACCTGTCAAGCTGAGTCTCATTATCTGTGTACCAAGGGCAAACCTCATTTTGTCAGGAGTGGTTTTCGAAGAACTAACAACTGCCTGGGGAAGCATACAGGACTGTCGGCCAGTAGACGAGTCACTTAATTACCAATCAGAGCAGCAGAAGTGAATTCCTAATGTTCTTTAGTACCGACCCAGCTAATCACCGGGATGTGCGTCTCACCTTATCTGGGTACCCGGACCAACCATTCATTTCAGCATGGAGCTAATTCACCGCTTTTTCTCTACGCTCTAATAGGCTGGGATGGACGATGTTGCTTGGTACACAGCTATTCATCAAGCACACGTCATCCTGCCAGCATAACCAATCTGATTGCCTCGTCCCCTTCTGATTATTAGCTGATAACAGGGTGGCTCTTGGTAAGGGGACAGCCGGTGGGCAGGGACACCCATCTGGGGTCACCCAGAAATGTGTGAAATGTGCAGGAACACGTGCACACCCAGCTCTGTAAGACGAACAAAGGGCTGACCTTGGAGTGGATTATATTTCGGAAGCCATGTATACTCATTACCTAAGCACTCAGAACTTCCCCCCGGGATAAATAGTATTATCCTTACTTTACATATAGGGAAATACTTCTGGCCTGTGACAAAGAGATTTGTCTCTCCATGGAGTGGTGGAGGCATGCGTTGTCCTTGGGGGAGTTCCTGAAGGACTCTGTGCTCTTGTCATGCCATCCCTAACTCCAGAGATGCAGTTTCTCTGCTCTGTCTGGACCCTGACAGCATCTCTTCAGCACTGCAGTTTAGCCTGCTTATGGCTAAAGCAAGCAGGAATTAGGAAAGGCAAAAGGCCTGCTTTTTATTTCCCAGGAACTGAGCATGTTGGGCTCTCCCTAAGAACCCTCAGAATGGTATCAGTTTAAATGCAAAACATCCTGGGGTGCAAGCAGGAGGCACGTCCCTTTCCAGGTGAGCCTTCTTATGGACTTCACCGGGTTTCTCAAATAACCAAGGGTTATTAACTACCGGACCACTCTGCATTTCCTTATTGCCATGTATTTTTTAGCAATACTGCTCTCTACATAGTACATGCTGCTGTTTTTAGAAAGTTGGACTTCTTCTTACTCTACTCTACTTGCAGATGACAAATGATATGCAAAAATTGCAATGTAGGAAGGCTTTTGCTTAGCATATGCTAAACTAACTCTGGTGAGAGACTATTCTGAAATTCTGGAATGCTAACAGATATAGGAAATCCAAAGTGACTGCCCGCCAAGAGAGATTTTGCTCTTTAATTACTGCTGAATAGCTGCAGAAGTCAAAAGGTCAGTTTATTGGCTGGGTAGAAAGAGCAAAAAGCTCCATGAGCACTGAGAAATAAAACAAGAGGAAGAACCTCTCTCCACTCTACCAAGCCTGGCCACCGCAAAGAACAGGGATATTTATGAGCTGCTTCTGCTAGATGACACTCCAACTTCTTCATGCCTGGTGGTTGGGCAAGGGCGTTTTACAGTAAAATCCCACGGAATATTACATGGACTCCCAGTATGGGATCATGCCATCGATGATGCTGGGTGTTGTGGGCTTTTTGTTTGTTTGTTACATTTTCTATTGTAAGACTGAATTGTCATGTTCTGAAACTAAGGCTGCATTCACCTGCCACCAGTGTTAATTACTCTGCCTTTACACTCATCCTTTGCAATTAAGCAAAGCAAACTCTAACTCTATACAAATTAATGCAAGATTACAAAAATAAGGGGAATGAGACGGGGGAAGAGGAAATGTGTTCAGAACCCCAGCTACTCTGATGCCTGTGCCTTTGTGTCAGAAAGTCAGATGCAGGAAAAATTCACTTCTCTTGTGCCCTGGCTTATCCACTGGGGAGGAGATTATAGTAGCCAAATGAAAGCAGGTATAGACATTGCCAACGTGAAAATATCCCCAGAGCAGGTTGTGAGCAGGAGGAGCTGGGACCAGGTCAGCAGGATTATATCCATGCAGATACCAATTCTCCACTGAACTATCCCAGTTTCCACAAGCTAGCACAGCCCTGGAGACTGCTGCTGCCTGCCCAGGAGAGCTGTGCAGCCACACGGCTTCTCTTGGCATTTGGCCCAGGGGACACCAGATGGATGCTGAGCAGAGAAGATAATGCGGAATGGTGGATCCAGGGGTGACAGACCAGTGTTAAAATAATCCCGTATTCCCCTGCATTTCCTTTCTTGGGGCGCAATCTAGCAAAGCAGTTAAACATGCTGAAATCAAACTTACTGCTTCTATGACTGTGCACAGAGGAGGGTCCATAAGGTCTTGTATACCACCTCAATTTAAGGTAACCTTTGCTAAATCACTGATAGGGGTTTGCACAGCCAAAATCAGTGGAAAGCAGCAGAAGAAATAAAAGCAATGAACTGGGAAAAAGAAGACCTGGGATAGCCAGTAAAACTGAAATGAGCCTTGCAGCAGAGGAAAAAAGAGATGCTTTGTACTGATTGTTCATCAGTCTTCTCATCATTCAAGCTGTGATGTTACTTCAGCTTTATTAGGTTTGCTTTCTTCTCCTGACTTTCAATACTGATGAAAGTCTAGACTGTCCTGATGGCTCTACTCTCAGGCCAAGTACAGTCTAACCTCTCCTGTTAATGCAGTAAGTGGCATTCATCTTTCCTTATGCAGGCAAGGGTGAAGAAGAGGTCAGCAGCCCTAATAATTGCAACTTGGGCCTCTTTGTTGGTGTGGTCATATGATCTTTTGTTTTCCATTTTAAGACTGACAAGTCTTCAAAACCCTGGCAATACTCAAGTTTTGCAAAACTGATCATTTTAGCTGGTGGTAAAACTTTTAGTATTGCTAGTATTTAAAATTTTCAGTGGGGGGAAATCTTATCAAATCTATCCTTTCTAATCCAGCTGACCTACATCTAGAACTCTAAATGTGTTGAACTGACATAATGAGATGGAAGTATTTTGATACCTGTGTGAGCCATAGCAGTATTTTGATGCAGATGGGGTTTGGATGCCTCATGCCCCTGTGCTCTTTATGGGCCATTACTATCAATATCAGTTTTGGATATATTTTTTTTTAATTATTTTTTTTTTTTGGTCTAAAACGTGGTAGTAACTGAGGGGTCTCTAGAGAAAATGGCTTATTGAAGACAGGTGGGAGGGACACCAAGCTCTAACACTGCAGAGGCAATGGGCAGTGCTGGCTCAGCTCATAATGCAGTGCTTTGTTTCAAAAGCATGCTTCCCAACTCCTTTCTTTTCTCCTCTCTTTGCTCCAAGGAAGAAAACTTTCTGAAGTTTCAGAGGTGAAACTTCTTGCTTTTTACACTTTTTTTTTTTTCTAGTTATTATTTGTACTGGAAGTAGACTTTCTACCTCCATAAAGGCTGATGAATCTGGAGATGGTGGTTGCAGTTTCCAGGTTGAACCCAGCTTCCATTTCAATGCTATTGGTTGGTAATACCTCTTTTGACTTTGAGGGCTTTGGATATTGAGATATAGAGGTCTCTAAACTCCACACTTTAAATTTGATTCTCTCAACATGTGATCTCTGTGTTTGCCTACCAAAAGTGCCTAACACACAACACTGTTGAGACTCAAGCAAAGGGCAGTGGAAGAACAAGAAAAGAGGTCAGATTTGACCAAACTGTCTTAAATTTCAAACACTTGGACTTGTTTTTCTCATCTCCTGAGAGCTTGAGGGAAGCAGTTCTTGAGGTTTAATGGAAAGAAGTGGCTGATCATTCATTCTCTCCATGACAGACAAGCCTCAAGTCATACACAATATCCTAAAAGCAGCTTCATCTATGTGTAAGAAAAGGAACTGTTGCCTTTGTCATGCAGCCCAGAATGGTGTTTGGTTTTCCTTTTGGTTGCTGCATTTTCCCTTAACCACATACTTAATCTGATGTGCATTATCACTCCCTGATCTCATTGCCTCCTTCCTTGAACTTGCATGTTGCTCAAACTGACTTAGAGGGAAGAATGCCACTAGATGAGACAGTAATTCATTTCCAGCAATAACTTTATGTATTTGTCCAAGTTTTCTGAATGTCTTAATGAGAGCTTAGGCAGTCCTGTGCTTGTGTTATCTATTGAGAGTGCCCTGGATTGTTTTGTTGCTGTTGTTTGCTTGTTTGTTTGTTTCAAAACAGATCATTCATATATGGAATTCAAGTCAAGGACTGCACTGCTCTGAGCGGTGGCTCAGTGATATATGGCAAGCACAGTCAGGGACGACCAGACTTCCCACCATTGTCACTATGCCTGTGCACAGTAAATCTGAAACCTCTTGGGAATCCCAGTCTTTGCAGGTGCTTTTTTTTGTAATCAGTTGGCATGATCCTCCTCCAGAACACTGGTTTTACTGTGCCTAGACTGCCTAACTGTCATTGATCTATGCCATATGTTCAAAGTATGGGTGCTGGAAGGTAGGTAGCTCTGCTGTAATGTGGCTGCTTCTGAATGGACTTTCAAATATGGAGAAAAAATAGGGCTTTTTTAAAAAGTGCTATGGTCTGTAATTATAAATATAAATATGGTCTGTAATTATAAATATAGGCAGAATTGTAAGAGAGAGAAGGCTCTATAGGTATTGCCAAACTTGCTGTCTTGCATAATTCTCTCATTTTATACTTAATAATTGCCAGACCTGCTTGATGACATGAAAAGTAATTTTGAAGAGGAGACTTTTCAATTCAATTTTTTTTTTTCAAATATTTTTTTTCAAATATTTTTTTTTCAAATATTTTTTCTGTTCCCAGAACAGAATATCAAAACATCCAAAGCATCTTATTCTTTCAAATATGTAGCAATGACTTATCTTTTTTAATTTTAGAGATGTCACTATAAAATTCAGGTGTGCTATAGTTCCATGATAATAATAATAACAATAACAACAATAACAATAATAACAATAACAACAGTAACTACTTAAGTACTTATGACTTGGTGGCATTAAGGAGAGCTGCTAACTTGTAGGCACGCTAAAAAGAGCTGCCACCCTGGAACAATCCCACTTATAAAATGCAGGAAAGTAGACCTCAGATGTATAAATAAACACTGACCTGTTTGGATTCCTGTTGCTTGAAAAGAAATCAACCGATTAAAATACATATGGAGAACAGGGAAGTTGGCTCCTGGGCACAAAAGTGCACATGCCAAATTCCATCCCAAAGTGAATTTTCATTATAAAGTTGTTCTTTGTTAAATGATGCCAAACCTAGAGGTTTATCTAATGGAAGCAATATTGGACTTGGATAAATTCAGGAGTGGGTGCCATCCTAGAATAAAGCCAGGTTTTTACTATAGCTTTTTATGTGCAGAGCATAAATCATTCCTGTTAAGGACCTTGTGTCCTCTTGTCCCAGAGGAAAGTGTAGGATGCTCTGTGAAAAATGGCTTGCTTGCTCCTGCGGCAGCATGGTTAACACATCTTGCTGGTGTCCCAGAGATGTGATCTCCAGCCTTGAGACAGCCCCTGGCGTGGGGCCAGAGCTCCTTGTAAATGGGTCTCTGTCCAGTGTCAGGAGTCAGCAGCAGACAGACATACAGGCAAGACAATGCTCTCTTGTGTGCCACCAGCTACAGAAGCTACTGTGCTTTAACCGCCCTTCGGGTCTGCTAACTCTCCATCAACCACAGTTATGCTCGCCATTAAAGAACAAAAGTTCATGAAGTCTTTCAATGGCATTGGGTTTCCAGAAGCACAAAGAATACCCACAAGGCATTTCCAGAGATCCTTAAGTGTGGTTATGGCTCCAGATGGCTCCTTTCGCGGAACCCAAATCCTGCTGAAATCAGAGTGCTTTTTATGTAGAAGAACAGTTGAAATGACCTTTTGGTCTCTTTCTGTCTGTCCTGAAAGCAGCCAGTTGTGCAGTGAGCCACCTCATGCTCAGTTTAATCCAACAAGCTTTTAGAAGGTTCACCTAGTAATTTTGTGGTACGAACCATACACGTCCTACAAGGCAAAGAATTAAATCACTGTTTCTTTAGCTTAAAAAAAAATACTTAAACCAATTAGCTCAAATCCTACTTTTCCTCTTTTGCAAAGGAATCAATAGCCTGACTGTAAAAGAGTCATTTTTTTTCACAGAAACAGAAATGACTCTGTTTCACGTGCATTTCCCTTGCCTCTTTTAGTCGCAGAGGTCCAAGCACATCAAAGCCTACCTAGATGTATCTGTCTAGTGGAAGGGGAAAGAAAGCCCCAAATCCAGGTTGCAGCAGGGATGAACTGTGGGCTGTGAGCAAGACTAAATGATTGTGAATGATAAAGATTGTTTCTGTTTACTACGTGTTCCATCATAAAGCTTTATGGAATACATTCCAGGACAAGGATAGGTGAACAAGATATTCCTAACATGAGCAGTGACGGTTCAAAAGTTCAGCTTTAATATGAACATTGCAGGGTTGGTTTTTTTTTCACACACACAAAGAGCAAACAGATACTTCTTTCTTATTGCACATAAAATGTGCTCAGCAGCCTGTGTGCGTGGGTTCTTGAAGTCTGTCCTGACTTCTGCTGAGAGGACAAACAGCTGCTGATCTCTAAACACAGGAAAGGTGGTGAAATATAAACGTACTGTCTCCTCCACAAGGGTAAGAAGGAAAGGGTAAAGAAGGAAAGGAGGGTAAAGCTCAGAGCCCAAACAGAAAAAAACCTTCCTGAGGTGCAGAGCAGCCACACTCTATCTGCCTCTGTTGACTTTAAAGAGCCACATAAAGAAAGGGGCAGAAGAAACCCATCCATTTGTCTGTGGGGTTAACACAAATGTGGGGCAGAAGCAGGTTTAAAAGACATGTGAACACTTAACAGTGGAATTTGATTCTCTGTCTTAAAGGCTCTATTAAATCCCCATGATCACATACCTATAATTCTAAGAGTTGACTTGCCTCCATTAATTTGGCCCCTAACACTAACCTGTGCAATGCTATCAAAAGACAGTGCTTCTGGTGTTGCATGGTGATATTATATCTAGTTTCTCCAAAGAGACATTTTCCATTTACTTCAGAACTATGCCTTTCAAGGACAGACTGGAGATGTAGTATAAATATAAATTTTCAAGATGACTAGCAAACTTTTTGCATACTTCCTCTAATCCAGCCTACCCTGAGGTTCAGAGAAGCTGCAGATTTGCGGGAGTATCAAATATGTGTGGGCTTTCTCTTTTTTCTCTCTCTTGGTGACTTGAGGGCTTCAGGATGGCAGCAGGAGTCACAAGCCTCTCATGGAAATGCAAGACTTTGGTGCAGTCCAACAGCAGCCACCTGTTCCAGTGTAAATTTCTCTCTTGTGTGTGCTGAAGTCTTTCCTGGAACTGGCTACGAACAAGATGAGAATAGAGCAAAAATGTGTTTTGTTTTGTTTTGTTTTTAATGATCCTTAGGGAGTGCAGGTAAAAATCTGGTTTCAAATTACAGGAAAATGTTAACATGCTTAAAACAAATTCTTCCAAGATGAGTAAATCCACAAAAGATACAGAATGCCTTATATTGCCCAGAAATATGAGAGAAGGGGAGCACTTAATGAATGACCGGGAATTGCACTTTTAAGTATCTTTTGCATGTTTCCTATTATGTAAAAAACATATGGGAACTAGACTGAAATTTCTTATGAATCTAGCCCATAAAATCTAATCCTGGTAATCATTTATCAAGAGGCATTTTTTATGGAACAACATTGCAGACCTGGATGAACTGTCCTTCTAGTGCTTCATGCTCTGTGCTTTCATGTTAACAAAGGAAAGGATTATGTTACAAAATAAACAAGTCTCCTAATGAATATAAACTATTCTCAACTGTGCTGATAACAAATAGGCCAAGGTTAAAGAGCTAAATAAAGCATGTTGCACTGAAATGTGGTAATGACAATTGTGACTTATCATGATCCGTTAAACAGATCTGTTCTTTTCTCTTTTGGGAATTTGGCAAAAAGATCAGTTTTGCACTCTCAGAGCTGTACCACTGCTACAGCCACTCCTGTTCTTGCTGGCATGATAAATTAGCTTGTGTAGGCAAGAGATCATTTCTGGCATTCATTAAATCAGTATTACAGGTCCACTCCTTCTGCTTGTTGCTCTGGGGTATGCCACCCACTTTTCCTGCTAAAAAAGCCTCCAGAACAGGGCGTAATAGCTTTTTTGAAGAGTAATAGGAAAGAGACATGCAAGAACAAAACATTTTACTGTTAGAGTGTCTTCACATTTGTAGTTATTTTATATTATTTATATATTTATTTAATGTATTATTTAATTAATATATTATTTATATATATATATTATATATTTTTTGAAGGGTTAGTCTTGAAGGACAAAGCCTTGTGTGTGTCTGTGTACAGTATCTTTCAGGATGCTTTAAAAGTCCTTTTATTTTTTTTTCTTTAAGCAAAAAGAAATGAGTAGTTAGTCCCAATGAGGGCAATTCTGTTCAGGAACCACTCAAAGCACATACATGACAAGTCCCTTATCCTGCATCCTGAAGGCATTTGCTATTGACTTCACTGGGACATTGAACCAGAAAAAGACTGCCCAGGGAGTCCAGCCACTCCTTACAGGTCTGGGACTTGCATCACTCACTGAAAGTCCTGGAGGAGTAGCAGTAATGTTATTGCAGTCACAAGTGGTGTGTTTTTCTCCAGTTAGTCTCTGAACTGTGAATATGGTTTCCTGAAGCAGCTAAAAGCATGGTGAATATTTGTTAGAGGAGGAGCTGCGGCACTCGAGGATCATGCAAATAGGGATTTTGCTGGTCTGTGGCCCCATGCAGTGCTTTGGGCTTGGAAGACGAATTACTTTCTCAGATCCACCAGAGTCACTCTCTGCAGTGGGCAGAGATGGGTATAGCCACAGGGACATCACCATGGGGAGGGGACATGGCATGCAAGCCCAAGCCGACCTACGGTACCCCTAATCTCTCTCCAGTGATAAGCGTGAGCCTGACTGCATGTAATCTGTGGGTGCTTCAACTCTTTATCTCTGACTGGATATGATAATTTTCCTTCTTTTCTACTCTCTCACTGTCATGTCTATTTAGACTGGAAATTCCTTAGGACAGTTGTGTCCCTTGAGGTGTGTAAATCTAGCACAGTTATCCCAGAGATTTAGCAATGGTGTTTAAGTGCTTGGAAAAAAAAAAAAAAAAAGATGACAATAAATTTCTCTCTTCCTACCTAAATGGATATTTCTCATCCATTCAGGGTGTGAGATAATCAAGCCTTAATTCTAAACAGCCCTGTCCTGAATTTTTTATATTTTTGTCCCTGAATATTTTGTATTCATTTCCTTTACTTTGTTTTACATGATGCTCTTCATTGTGGTCAGCAGACACAAAACCAGTTAGATTGTTGCAAGATGACCCTTTCCTCTTTCTTTTGTCATGAACTGACAGCATGCTTGTTTACATCACTTTTTGTTTTACAAATGTTCCAGAAATCATCAGAGAAAAGATGCTTTGAAAAGAATATCATTATGATGATGATATGATTATGAAAATTTTGGCTTTGGGAATTGCAGTTAGCAAGTTACAGGACAAAGGGGAAATAATTTTGAAATTACATTAAATTTGAGAAAAGAAATTTTAGCTCTACTAGAAATCTGTATCGTCCTACGGTGGATTTCATTCAATGAACTTTTAGAAGGAGGAAGAAAAGTCATATTAACCCATTTCAGTTTTTGGATATAGTATATCATTTTAGATTAATACATTTAACATTTCAAGGTGCCATTCCGGAATACAATGATATATGGTATTCATCATTTTCAACTTCTTTTGTTGTAAATTAAGAATAGTACCCCCCAAAAGCTCTCAAATCAAATTTTCCATTTGAAATAATAAAAGTAAAGTGTGTCATTCTGACTGACCATATTTTATGTCACCTTTTCTGATTCTCCCAGCTCTAGTACTCCTGTCGTGGTTATCAAAAGAAGTAACACCAAAATAAAACAACAATACAGAAGTTGCAGGGGTGTGCACAACAATAAAACACTCAGGTATTTTCTGCCTTGTCTAGAGGACTCGTGTAAAAAGCAAACATGACCAACACATCACCCTGCAAACATTTGCTGACTCTCCTACAGTTCAATGATTTCATATATCTCAGCAAATGACTGCACTATCTGTATCTCCATGAGTCTTCCAACCTGATGATTCTTGTCAGAGTTTCCTTGTGCACTGTGCTTAACTTTGTTTATCAAACTTCTTGCTCCACTCTTGTATTTGTGCTGTAAGTTGTTTGGGGTCAGCTTCTACTGTATATTTCTATAGTCATTCAGGTGCATTTACCTTTGCACTGTTAAGCAGGAGTAAGGAATAATTTTCTGTTGTGTTTTAAGCACCTGCCCTCAATGGGTCTTGGCCTCCGAGTAGGACTCTACATAGGACCAGTAGTATTTTTACTGCTTCTGACATCTTCAACATATAGTTGTGGATATTTACATCTGTGTGACACCTTTTGGTAGAAAGATGTCAAAGAATGAAACCTTTAATAGAAGATGCCCGATCTCCACTTGCTAGTCTGTGTTCTGTAATGGGTTTGAAACCTTTCAGAAGAGAACCAGAGGGCAGCTTTCTCCAGTGATCACACCATCAAACTTCAGAAGACTCACTTCCAAGTTCTGTGTCCACATCATAGTGCATTTCTCTTCCCTCTGGCTGCTCAGATTGGGGCACACCAGGAAGACAAATCCCTCTCATTTCCTGGAAAATCTCTAGTTGTGACCCCATTTCAGTGTTTCCCTGAAAAATCCATTGTTTGGATGAAATCGTGGTAATCTGTATTCACTTGGTGTCCTCTGTGGTGTTTGAATAATTGGGACTGAACTCTGAAATACATTTCTTATTAGTCTGTTCATTTTAATGGAGTTCACTGGTAGAAAATTGGCATGAGATGCCACTTTTAACCCTGCAATTTAGAGGAAGTTGCATTTTTTCCATGGTCTTATTCACCTTACAGTAGTTGTCATAAGGCTGATTCAATATTGTACTGCTTCTGTTCTGATTTGGTACATGAACAATGTGTCACAATTTTATTGCCTTGTATGCTATATCTGTATCTTGTATGCTGTATTCCTATATCTATAGAAATATCTTTATTCTATATACGTCTCAGGAAAAAAAAAAAAGATACAGACAAGGAATTCAAAGTATCTTATATTATCACAGCTTTCTGTAGTCTTTTCAAATGAAATTCTTGCCTCTGGCTTTTTGCTTAAACTCCTGTAATACAACCCTAAATATAGAGTTGATTTGTAATGAACCTGCTCAACATACTTACATTGTCAAATTTAGATAACCAGTATAGTCTGGTTACTGGCATAAAAATTCCAGTACATTGTATTTATTTTAAATGAGACTGACCTATTATAACTTTATGCTTTTATTGTTTGATAGAGATATCTAAGTATGCCTGTGGCCCTCATCACCACCGTTTGGAAGTACTTCCAAAGCACTTAATAGAAATTACAACAACAACCTCTTTTTCAGTGATGAACTGAAGCTCTGCAAATCACACTCTTTTCCTGGGTTCTTCTACAGGAAGGTCAGCAACCTTCATTTCCTTCTTACGCCTCTCCTCGCCTGCCCTTGGGAGTAGCCATCTCCTTTTTGGCTTTCATTACTCTAGCCAAGGTAAATAATAGAGAGACCTTGTTATTAATGTTCTCATTTAAAAATCTATTATGGTATTTAGAATGATGAGGTCTGACTCTAAGTCAGGAGAAGATTAATTACATGACACTGGTGAAAACGGGATGTGACAGTCTTTGGACTGATATGACTAACCGTCCCAATAAATCTGAGCTTGCACAATTGCTGTAGTAAAGTGTGCGCCATGTGCCAGCACGCGAAATCTTCCTCTGTTCTCTTAAGCAGTTACCAGGATGTCACTTAATTATCTCTTTCAGACAGGCACTATAGCAAGAGGAAAAGCATTTCTTAATATACAGGGAGAAGGGGTCCAAAGAACACTTCCATGGAAAAAAGATACTGTTTTTCACCCAACCTTCTGTTTTTGACTCACTTATTCATTATTTTGGCACCAAGAGGAAGATGTGGGAATGATACTGGCTTGCAATC
The DNA here is from genome assembly GCF_964211835.1 of Anser anser. Classification (NCBI taxonomy): domain Eukaryota; kingdom Metazoa; phylum Chordata; class Aves; order Anseriformes; family Anatidae; genus Anser; species Anser anser. The sequence goes on from NC_139726.1 coordinate 9,559,125, forward strand.
CTAATAGACAGGGCAGTTATGCCACTTACTAGCCAGATACTGCCCTTACTGTGCTTTCTCCTCATCTTTTAGCACCTGTTACTCCAAAAGGTCTGTCCTAATGGCCTCTACTTTTCTTGCACTAGGTTTTGGCCTTTAAAGACCTACAGGTCCTGAGATCTGCCTTTGGGAAAAGTTGCCACTTCCTTTCAACTTTTAAAAATCTTGATTTTTAAGTCTTGGCCTGATTTAAGCCCACTGAAGTTTATATATGTACTTCTAACTATGAATAAACTCTTGGTTTATGCAGTCTGTGAAGAGGTACCAGCTGGGTCAGCACACAGCAGCATAACTGGGACAGCAACAGCAACTTTCATTCAGCTAATGCCAGGGGACTTTATCCCTAAACTCCTCCGGCAATCAGTCTAAAAATGCCAGGTAGAAATTTCTCCTCTACCCGAGCTTCTTGCCCGTATTTAGCTGGCGGGCAGCACACAATTTGTGTGGCAGAGCAGGCAGACACTTACGGTGGGCACAAAGGACAATGACAGGGGGAGGAGGCGTGCATGAGCTGCCTGTGGACAGGAAACTCTTCCCAGCCAGCAGACCTGTTTGTCTGCACTTGCTAGCATGCTCCCCGCCACCCACACCACATCCTCCGGTGCCTCTTCTCACTCAGCGGATGCTGGCTTCTTTCCTTTAAGTTGTGCTGGATGTCACATTCGCTTGTGCACGGCCGTGGTCTGACTCCAGGGGCAGAAACCTTCACTACAGGGACAGCAGCAAGAAACTTGCAGGCATTTATTTCTCTCCAAGAGGATGGCATAAAGGTAAAGCAATTCACCCCGAGCAAAAATGAATATTAGCGTTGGGTTTGTTTTAACAACCTCAGGCAATAGTAGCTCCAGGGGTTTTAATCTGTCCTTCAACCAGAATGACCACATCTTTGAGACCTGGCTCCAGCCTGCTCCCAGCTGTGCCGAGGGGGATCTCTAGGCCCCCAAGGCCTTCAGCACCAATGTTGCTCCTGTACAGCCTCTATCCTGGTGTCCAGCACCAAAAACGCACTGAGAAGTGAAGCTTTGTCATCTTAGCTCTACTGAATTTCCCTGGCTGTGGCAATGAGAAACTAACATAAACAAGATGACTTGGAGGAAAATGTCTTTTTTTTTTTTTTGAAATTGCAGGTGTGTCACTGATCACGGTGGGGAAAGATGCTGATACACATAAACCTTGATTAACAGCTTCTGTTGGAAGGTATTTGCTCAACCAAATCATGAAAGCTGTGTAAGATAAAGAATTTCAGCAAATTACTTTTAAAATCATTTTGACCCTGCATGTTTACTAGTTAAGTAAGGATTCACTGAGTGAGCAATCTTAATTCGATAATCAACCCCTTCATTTCTTCTATAAATATTTTGTTTATGAAAAGTGTATGCACAAAATTGAAAGTAAAGGAGAAATCTCAGCTATATGGGAAACTTTGCCTTTGACTGACATGGTGGTTTTGCTTCTGAAGATTTGCCTTTAGCTTTTTGTCCGGCTTAGACACTATGGGAGCAGAAGGACAACTGCACCCAAAGGGAGGGAGAGAGATCCCTGCCCTGCACAGCTCAAGGACTCATGTGTTAGGTATCAATTTTGTTGATTTATTGTGGTGCATTGACCTAAAAGCTTCACAAAATATTTATGTCTAAGAAGAGATGAGCTTTGTGTGCAACAGCAATGAATGAAGCAATATTAGGTGAGTGTGGTATTGCTCAATGGTAATCAATCTAGGATTTCAATATCTCTTGTCAAAATTAGCTGGAAAGAACTAAATTTTCAAACAAAGGTTTTGAAATAGTGTATCAAACCCACAAGTTTTTCTCTTTATTTTATTATTATTATTTTCCTTAGGTCTTGCTTGGACCTCTTTTGGGGGCAAATCCCAAAAAAAAAAAAGTTGTGATTATACCATAGGCATTCTGAGGTATGAATACTGCACAGCTCCATGATGACAGATGTTTCCCACCTTGGCCCCATCCTTTCCCTCTCCCTCCCAGACCTCTACATCTGTCTGTGTTTAGTCTAGGTTTACCACATGATATTTCTCTCTTTTTGCACCCTATTCCTACTTCACAGTTGATGTCTGGATGGGTGGTGGGAGAGGGCTGTGGCAGTCAAGAGAAGGGTAAGGATTCAAGAAGCCTTGGAGGATGTATGATGATGGAGCTGACACTTCAGTGCAATTGGGAACCAACACCAAACCTGGCAGTGTAATTAGGATAAATTTCACATTCAGCGTCTGAACTGTGCTGGTATCTTGGTACAAGTTATAGAGCGGAAGGGAACATTCTCTACATCTTCCATTGACCCCCCAAAAAAACGAAAATGTGCTTATATTCTTTAGCTCCATCTACTGGCACTTCGCACAAACTAACGTTTATGTATGTACAAATGAAAGTATTCCTGCACAAAAAGCAACAAATAGCTTCCTACAAATTGCCCATCTGGTAGATATGATTATCTTACTTTTTAACAATAATGAATTATTATTATTTTTGTAATCTCTGTAGGGTGGGGCCTATCATTTCTCAGAGGATAAGACTACACTGGATGTGTTACTAGACTACAAATGAATAATTGTGTGTGTGTGGCAATATGCAGTTATCATTTCATGCAAGTATAATTGAAGCATCATTAAAAAAAAAAAAGGAAAAAAAAAAACATAATTAAGTCTTTAGCAAGACCCAGGGGATGCAAGTTGTTTCTATTTCCATTTCAAAAATGAATGAACAAAATCTGACCAAATAATCCTGGCTCCTACTTGCCTCCTCTGCTTGTTATACCTCTTCCCTCTTTGTGTCTTGAAAGAGACTACTGGGTTGTTCTTTCCTGTGGAAGATTTGGGAATTGTACTGGAGGTGACTTCCTTCTTACTCTGCATTTCCCCTAACTTAATATTATATTATTTTAAGACTGCATAAAAATGGAGTAATACTAACAATTTTTATGAGTAGGTAAAAGTGTAAGAAGATGCCTAAAGCTAATATTTTTTAATAGTTTTTAAATAAGGTAAAATGTATATTTCATGCATAAAGCATTTTGAGATGTTCTTTTCAAGTATACATTTTTCAAAGACTAGTATTCAAACAGAACGCTGCTTTGCATTCATCACTTACAGCAATTGCAGTTTTGTATCCAGGCTCCTATGGAGATTTCTTTTTCTTCAACTCTTTCTGCCAGCTTTCATTTTTCATACTACTCATATATCACTATTTAGTGTAATGGGAAAACTCTGAACGAACAATCCTTGGTTGTAAAATAAATAAATAAAACAGCCAAACCAAAATAGATTTGCCCCTATTCAGAAGGGATTTTTATTTAGGAATATATTGTATAAATATACTTTTAATCAAACTTTTTTCCATATGGCTTCAGAAATTATTCCCTCCTTTAAAATAATAATGAAAAAGGAAACAAAACATAGCACCATAAGCAATCTTTTTATTGTGGAGTGACCACAAGACACTGAGTTCTGGCATAGCTTTCCATAATCATTCTCTGACGGCTGCAATTTATTTATTTGGTTTTATATGAGGGGGTTTAGCATTTCTCAAATAAGAGCAAAGTACATAGGAAATATTTGTTGGATAAGAAATGAAAAAGGCTTGAAGGTGTTCCGCACATTTTCGGCTAACGTGATTTATACATGTTTCTGTTTTTAATGTTGAAGGATGTTGGACTCAATAAGACATTTGTTTTCCATGGGGAAAAACTGGGTACAGCACTGCTTCAGTAAGTCTACTTTCTGTGCAATAAAAGCATAGCTTGCCTATAAGAGGTTGAACAGAATAGGAGAGCCAATGGCAAAATGCTCACAGCCTTCACTGGGATCTTCATTTTGGATTGAATTGTCACTATTTTACCATGTTTCCCAGATGGGCAAGATATGCTGACCTTGTGAGCCTTTAAGCAACTGATGCGAGCCCCAAGATCCAAGTGGAAACAATGCTATAACTTTCAGTGATTTCAGTAGGCTTTGTTTGTCACCTAATTGGAGGTTAGCTAACACTAACCAACACAGTGTATGGTGGTTGGTTGGTTTTTTTCTTTTTTTTTTTTTTTTGTTTGTTTGTGTTTTCAGAGGAATCAATATAGTGACAGTGTATTAATATGGTAATGGCATCAAACAGGAACTTTGGCTGATTCTGTCTGGGGGAAGGGAGACTGAAGCATCAATTTTCACTTGAGTGTGAATATTGCAGATTTCCCTCTTCTGGGTAAGGTATCTCCAAAATGCACTAAGAAGAGTGCATTGTATTATTGCTATAATATCAAGAGTGCATTGTATTATTGCTGTAATATCAAACTAAAATCCCTCCTGTTTGTGTAATCACGCAAAAAAAGGTCACAACGCTCTGAATGTCTCCTGCTAGCCTAGAGCAGCCAAGCAAGTAAGTGAAGTCCTTCTGCAGGCAAGTGGGGCCACAGAAATGACAATCTCACAAACAGAAAGGGTCTCTTCTCAGGACTGGTAGTTATTTTATTTAAATACTACAGGGAAATGAGAATTGCATGTATACCATTAGCTCTGTGCTAGTTAATTCCAAGTCCAAATTGACCTTTTTATAGCTTTCCCTTACTGTTTGTCCAATTTTCTTTATCTCAGGTCTGCTGAGAATTAGCATTACCAACACCTGCCAGGAAAGATACACTGGCAAAGGCACATGTTAACCAGTGATCAAGATCTACTCCAGGTCACCTGTGCAGGCTGGTGACAGGAGCATGGGATGACACACACAGTTTTCCTCTTGCTCAAGGACAACCATTCTTCCTCTCTGAGATTACCAGCCCCCAACCCAGTACAATCAATATCAGGAAATACGCTGTAATCTCTCCATGAATATAAGTGCCCTTTGGGATGTGAGCAAAATACATCAATGCATTTTGATGTATTCCTAGAAGAGTGAAAGGTTTAGAACCAGAGTGCATTATCTGGTTCCCAGCTTGCAGGCAATTTCTGAAATTTAAGGGGCATTTTATACACGCTAATCTACTTGACTCTTGGATCTTTTGAAAAATTGAAAGCTAGGTAAGTTTTAAAGAGATTTTTCTTATTTGCCCACAGACCCAAAAGATTAACTAAATCTAGAAAAGGCAGTGAATTAAAATTGTTGTGTCTTTGCTGGGAAGACCTGATTTTCATTAATAGAGTATATTTGCTCTCAAATTTTCACTTTAGTTTTCAAAATTAACAAAAATTAAAGAGAGAACTTTCTCCTTTTTCTCCCACAGCATTAGTTGAGGTACAGGAGTAACTTTCACCTCTGCTTGCCATAGAACAAAACCTATTTTTATAACGTTGTCCTAGAGGCGGCAGCAGAGTACATAAGAAACAAAAAAGCTAACACACAAATGGGCAAAGTTGTGTTTGATTAGTAGTTAATCTATTAAAATGTTACTAAAAGGCTTTACTGGAATATAGTGCTAACGTAACACCCAAGAGAGACTATTGGCATAGCTCTGAAATAGGTAACAGGGTGGAAATAATACTAATGTTATTGCATGTTCCGGATCTGAGTGAAACAATTTGACCTAAAAAAATCTCCACTTGTCGGAGAGCACACGCTGAGGCAAACTGTTTTCTATCTAGGAAACTTCAAGTAAACCTAAACTACTTACGTAGAGCTAAAGTGAGTTGAGTCGGCAAACTTTAAAACAACTGTGATGCACTGTGACACGTTAATTGAAATGTACTTTCCAGTGCAACCATTTAGCAATTTATATAAATATCAAAGCTTTTGGGTTTTACTGTCAGTCTTTGTTTCTGAATGAGAAATTTATAAAAAACATATGTTCCTAACTGCCACTGAGTATGTGTTCAAAAGGATGTGGCCACTGAAGTGTATCAAACTTTCTTCAGTACAATCATTTGATGAACCCACTAAGAAGATTCTTCTGTTAATAATGTCTCCTTTCAGTAATAACCAAAAGTTCTGCAGCTGGCAGAAGTGCTATTGTATTGAGATGGTAGGAACAAAGCCTTAAAACATGGTCTCATTGAAGTCATGGGTGATTTGTCATTGATTTCAGTGGGACCAGGATTTTGCCAAAAATATCAAATGCTTTCTGAAGTCTTTCCAAGAATTAGTCTGAAATTAAAAATAAATCATCTTGTATAAGTAAGCTGTGTACAGAACCCATTCTGCCACAAACTTTAGATCTGGCTCCAGGATCTCCTGCTTCTGGGACTGCTCAGCTTCAGGATTTTGGTTTCTTTTCTTCTGATGCCTAGCTGAGGTGTTAACATGACAAAATTATCATGTCACTTCCAATGTTTATATTTGAAGCCTGGGTGTGAGTCTCAGTTTATCCGGCCATTTGTATTACAGCACAGCCACAGTGAGGACATCGTTATGAAGTGACTCTTGGCTTGGTTTGCTCTGCTTGGAAATAAGGTCCCCCGAGCATAACCAACCACCCTCAGGCCTGCCCCGGCACATCTGCTGGTGGGATACGTCCGAGCACGGAGGTCTCTGCAGACTGGTGCCTGAAGGCTGCAGACAGCATCCTCGCACCCTGTGCCAGGCTGGCCTCTGCAGAGGGCATCAATGCCACTGCTGCACCTCTGATGCAGGACAGCCCACCAGGCCTGGCCCCGAGGGCTTATTGGGTAAGTAAATGGATGCACAAAGGTTTGGGAAAAATGTGAGGCACAGGCTGACTCAGGCCCTGCTGAGTCTGTGGCCTCGGTTGTGTGAAGGGCGTCGCAGGCTTTTCAAGGGAGTTGCTTTCCTAACATCAGGGATGGTAATTAAGCCTTTTTCATCTAGTACAAAAGTTTTAGGAAACCTTCTTTACTACTGTCCTTTTTGTCTGGGAAAGTTTTACTGGATTATAAAATGACTTGTGATGAAGCCCTGTACACTAAAATGTTCTCATAAAATGCCTTGGCTTCTCCCAGTGTTGGTGCTAAAGGAGCATCTAGCTGCACAACTAAATCCTGTGGGCTTTATTTTGTCCAGAGCTCTGCCTTGATAAGAAGCGAGGGAAGTGGCAGCTCATTCTGGTGCAATCCTCTGCTACTCTCTGCACTGTGGAAGGGCAACCTTCCTCTGCATTCACCAGAGAGACAGGCGCTATGAGGGGCAATGGGTGCTTGTGCAGTGTCACATACATGTTCTTTGTATACCTTTTTTTTTTTCTGCTAGTGATGATCTCTCCATATGAAGTTCCTAGGGATTTGTAAGCACATGTTTTCTGAATGCAAACCTCATCTGGAATAATAAAGTCCATGAACAACTTGCAAAGAAGTAGTTTACATTCCTTTTACACATAATCTTTACTCACAAGATCCTTGGAAAGCGAGAGCCTGTGACAGACCAGAAAAATTTTCTACAAGTTTTCATGCAGCATTTTTCTTTGTTTTCAAGACTGCTTAGCTAACCTGTACAAAAATATTTGTAGCCCCTCCTTCTCCAGAAAGCTCCAGCTGATGAGCCAAGCTCTCAACATTTCATTCCTGTGTAGATAGTTTGCTAAATTTTTTCCCAAGGCTTTATGGTTTTCAACAATATATCTTTCATCACTGTATTGCCAAAAAGAAGTGGCTGCCTTGAAGCCTCCCTTAGGATTTGGACTGGATATCGAGGATTAGTTTATAACTGGTAACTTATGAACTGCATAGTGTTCTACAAACAACTTATTTTTCTTAATGTAATGATGAAACTATGAAACCTCATCCTGAGAACTTATTTCTGAAATGATATTTGAATGAAGCTTTAAACAATACTTTATATGTCTCAAAAATAGTACTTTTTTAAGGAGCACATTTTTGTCTTCATGCAATAAGCATTAATTGACCACAAATCTTGAAATTATTAATCTCTGGCTGAATTTCTATATTTGTTGTTGTTGTTGTTGTTGTTTTGGATTTGGGATTATTATTATTATTATTTTAATATTTATTATTATTATTATTATCATTTTAAATCTCTAAGAATGTCTGAGTTTTGAGTTTGGCTTTTTTGCAGCTGGGATCTGACAATATAACACAAGAAACCCATTACTTATAGGAATGGAATCACAGCAGGTATTGGCAGAATATAGCAATAGGAAACTTCTGAAGAATATTCCTTGCTTTTACCTGTATTGGTGCAAGTCATATGTGTTGGTAATAAGGGCAAGGAAAAAATAACAAGTAAGCACAGATTTTTTTATTTGAGCACATCTGTTTTATTTCAGTTCAGTGTGATAGCTGGAGGGAGAAAGGGATTTCTTCAGAAGGCATGTGTTTAGTTCCAATTCTTGGTAAACTTAAAACAGAAAAGGACATCTAATTTTTTTAATGGATTTCCTCCAAGTTGGTTATAATAGAAGTAGATCCATTTTTTTCTAGTACCAATGATATTCTCAGACCAGTAGAAATATTTCCAGATAGAAGGTTTTCTTATAATTGCTTTAAGTAGAATATATTCAGTGTAACCATCCCTTTGTTTGCATCACAATTGCATCTGGAAACTCCTTTCAAGATGAGGGACCACACTGGGAAGCCTGGCAGAAACAATAAGGGAAAGCCAGTCACCACCCCAAAGTGCTTACAGCTATCTAGATGAAACTGGGAAGGAGGGAAAGAAAAAGATGGATTTGCTAGGAAGAAAAGTGATTTGCCCAAGGCCATATTTGAAACCAGTAGTACTGCCAGATATATTTGGAGTGTATTATCCTCTTAATATTTTACTAAAATGCATATATGTCCAGAAAATTGTAACTTACTTAGCAGATGTGTGTTCAGTCATGTTATGAGAAAAAGTAGTTTTTCCTCCCAATGTAAAAAGAAGCACATGAGCTAGATTATATTTTTAGCATCAGACTGACTGAATTATTTGCTTAATTTCAGTATGATGGTGGTGATTATTTATTAAATAACAGTATTTAATATGAAAAAAAACAATATAAAAATTATTATTGTTGTTAGAAGTTCAGGCCATATAAATGGTGGAGGAGCACTCTTAACAAATTCTGTTCTCACATTTGTCTCTAAACTTCCTTGGCTGGACAAATCAGGAACAGAATATCAGACAAGGTGTACCTTTGCTCTGGTCCCAGCCTGATGGTCCCAGTCTAGAAGACTCAGTCAAGACTGAGGCTTTATTAGACCTGGCACTGTACAATCCCCATTCAGGAGTGTCTCACCATGCTGAGGAACTGCCATTTTAAAGGACTTGATAGATTCCCTACTAAATGGAGGGAAGTGAGGATGAAAAACATTTTCTTCTGTGATTCTTTGGTCTGACCTCTCTCTCTTCCCATTGATGTAAATTTCTGTTGCCATTTAGATACTAGAAAGCAGAGTCAGGCCAAAGCTGAATGCTTTTGAAAATCATTCCCTTATCAACTTGATGAAGGTCAGTGATGGGTGCTTGTGGCAGAAATGGGAGTGAATGCTAGTCCACTGTCTTAACCACAAGACCAAGCTTCCTGTCCCAGATTGATTTTGGAGGGTTGTAGCTAAGGGAAAAAAATTTTTAAAAAAATTGAACTTGGCCTTGATGATAAGAAAATGATTAAGAGTCAACCAAGGAAAGGCACAACCCCACTGACAGACACAATCTTCAGAGTAGAACCACATTTTCATCTAAACGGGTTTTATTGCAGCTCTCCTGAATGCATACTTTTGACTGCATTTTGCTTGTTTTGTTTTGGCAGGCACAACAGAAGTCCTGATCCAATTCTTGAGGAAATCAATGGGAGTTTGATTGGAGCCATAGAAAGCCATGAAGAGAATTTCAAGAGATAAAAGTGTGGAGCCAGACATCCCAAAATAGCTTTTTAAATATGTGTCACTGACCTTTCTTATGGCTTGCAAATGCAGTCGGATTACTCTAAGCAAGGTTACTTTATGGGGAAGGCACAAAATTTGGAACAGATACACAAATGCTCAGAAAAAGTACAACAGTGAACTTTCTTGGGAGCGTGAGATTGTGAGCTGGGCCGTGAAGAGGAGCTTGGACTCAGCTCTCACCTGTATCTGGATTTCTCCCCATTCCTGTTGAACAAGCAGGGAGTGGGATCAAAGACCAGGTCGGAGAGCAGATTAGAGAACTCAGTTGGCCAAAGGAATGACTGACTCAGGTGATGGGCTGAGTGATCCGAGTGCAAGCTCTTATCATCGTGGTGGTCTGAGCAAGAGGTCTCTGATTTGAAGAGAAGGAAAGAAACCAACTGCTTGGTCCTTCACTCCTGCTCAAAGGAGAAAAAAAAAAAAAAAGATTTCATGAGGTTTGTCTGAATTGACTGTCCAGTCAGGGCCTGACTATGGCTTGGGGACAAAGGACAACCTGTAGGGTCAATAACTCTGAAGACTTGAAGACAAGGGTACAGCCACATTGAACAGACCTTGTACTGTAACTGAGACTGAAGTAAAGCTTTTTCCTCAGAAAACTTTCCAACACAGAGGGATTCAACCCCTTAAGATTTCTCATTTTGGACTGATGTGCAAGAATCACGGTAGGTTCCTGCAGCTGTCTCTGATACCTGCATTCCTGTCTTGTAACCGCTGCTGGTTTTGGCTGCTGTATTTGTAAACAGCATTAAAGATTATCACTCTGCAGTAGGTATGACAAAAGTCTTCCTGGAAGGCTAAAAAACCCAAGCACTGGAGTCTAGTGGTCACTCTGTTTCTTACTGGTATCCTCAGCCTTTTCTTCAACGTCAAAATACACGAGGGGAAGAAAAGCAACAATTTATGATCCATTTCTCCAGTGCAACAGCTGCACAGCAGTTCCCTGGAAAACTCTGTCTAGTGACAAACATGGTGATTTCCAGGCCATGTTCAGGGAACTCAGTTTACATCTCCTCTACTATATGGAAGTAGTTTCCTGTGTCTCTCAGATGTCAGAGCACTGAATGAATGACAAGTAATGGAAGAAGATTGTCCACACATTTATTTTCACAGGTTCGTCTCATTGTCTGAGTTCACAGAGTGGCAGAAATGGAGCCTTTAAAAGTACGCTTGGTGCAATGGATGATAAGGATAGTCTTACTGGATAAAGCCAAAATGATGAACAGGATCCTGTTATCGTTTTCTTGCCGTCTTTCACCCTATTCCCATCCCTGCCCCAACTGAATCTTCAGTGTTAGCTTAGGCAGAAAAAGATACATTTCTAAAATGTTAATGATACTTCTTTGGAAAGTCTTCAGGTATCATCCTCAGATGTTAACCAAGGTCTTCATGGAGTCAAGACGATATTTCTGCTGACACCAGTGAAATTCCCTGCATATATAAGTCACGTGGGTGAACAGAAAAGCTGGCAGGAAACTCTTCATAATAACTTTTCCAACACAGAGCAGGATATTTCAAAGACAACTATATTGTTGTTATTATGGATAATGTTCGTCTCAGATATTCATTTTTTTCTCTTTTAAAGAGAAGAACAGAAATCCTTTCAGAAAAATGCTGAGACTTTAATGCCTTTAGCATATTTTGGTCCAAAAATATATTGGAATTATTTTTAAAATTTAATTCCATATACTTAGACAATTTTATTACCTAATTGATAATAAAAGCACTCCAAATTAGTGCTGTAATAATTACCAGCTGCTACAAAAATACAGTGTCCATATGCAGTCATGCAGGAGTCCTCCCAAATGCAAAGAGAAATCTATCACCCCAGAGATAAATTTAACCTTGACTCTCTGACAGGGCAGAGATGTTCAGAGTTGTTGCACAGGTAGGTGTTGTCAGAAGTTTTAGGACATGACAATAATTATATCTAAACACTTTTTGAATTCTAATTACATACCAACGTCAAAAGTTTTTCAGACATATTTTCAACATAATATTCCCCTTATTTTGAAGTCATAAACTTAATAGTTGAAGTGTTGGGTTTTTTCTTCCCTTTATCCTAAGCAGATGTTTTCTCTCCTCGCTCTTCCTTCCTCTGCTCTTTCCTCATTGGAAGGAATGATGAGTGTGTGCCAAAAGAAAATTGAAAACCATGTGAAAAGCACAGAAAAATTATTTTGTTATGGAAAAGTAAGTAAATGAATAACTGTTCTGTTTTGAAGCTACTGGACCAAATATAATTTCCAAAGTCATTTAAACATATACCAGATTCTGACCAGTTGCAGTAGCTTCTGAACATTTTTGTGTGAGAATTTTATGAGAAGGGAATTTTACTACTACTAATAGTTAGTAGGACAAATTTTAATGCTGAGAAGGAGGCAGATATCTTCCATAGCTCTCTCCAGATCCTGACTTTCACTGCTGGAAGGGAAAGCTTTTCTGTAACTCACGGCAGAGAGAGCGTATAAAGTAAGGAGGAGCCCTGGATGGAGGTAGGTTGTCGTCCATGGGATATGTTTGTAAAGTGATCCTTTACTTTGACATTGTTGCTGAAAGATGATGGTTTCCCTAAATCTGTGGCTCCAAACTTGCAGTTTGTGCCTACCTCCTGTTCTCCCTGAACTCTTTGCTCAGCAAACACAACCACTGCCTCTGAGGGGGTTGCAGAATTTGACCATATGATTTGATTAGGGCCTTAATGAACGGCAGTGAAAGAAAAACAGCGCCCAATCAATACACAGGGGCATGCAAACATTTATCAGAAAGAACCCAGAATGCTTTGCATTTATTCCTCCACTTATTGCTTCTGACACTTACATCTGCATCCATCCATTTTCTTCAGTCTATGTGAGAATCATTAGACACTGAAGATGTTTATTTATGTAAAAAGGAAACCTCTATGGCTACCTAGTTTAAGCTGAATATTATTTATCATTATTTATCATTATTTATCCTGGGTCTAAGTTAACACCTTTCCTTTCTTCCTGTTCCATATTTTGTGCGGTTTTACCTTCCAGGCAAGTATGTACCTGCTCTTATTAAATAGCATATTGTATTTGCTTCCATTAAGCATGTGTGTGTGAATATCTTCATAAAACATACAGAGAGCACTAACTATTCAGACCTGTGGGACAGAAATCAAGACAACATCTGAGAAAAGATTTTTTTTTTATTTTTTTTTTTTTTGCCTACAGAGCCTGCTGTGGTTGCTATTTCAGCTGTTCATTAAAGTTATATTGCTTCCTTTATCTCTTGTGCTCATGGAATACAAGCACCTCCATAATGAGCTTAAATTACCACAAGCTAAGAATAGAAAACTCGATTTCAGTTCTTGGGAGGCTGAGGCTGTGGTGGTGCATGGGTAATCAAGCAATATTAGCTGTATAATGGTGCTAGGATCCCAGGGCAGGGCTGCTGGAATGTTTATGGCAGGAGAGCCCAGTAAATATGTTTTCTGGGCTGTCTGGGTTTCTTTCCCCCTCACCTGCTTATACATTTTGAAATAAACACTGTTTTCCACTCTGTATTTATAGGCTATATATGTGGTTGGCCAACCATGTCTGTCTTTGGAGAGTAGAGCCCCCTGTGTTCTCATTTTCTCATTTATACAGCCAAGCTAGGAAGAACTCTCAGTCACTTGGGTGATCAGTATCAGAAAAGCACAGGATAAATTCAACGAAAATGACAGAATTTAGGCTAAAGAGCCCATATGCAAGAATAACTTCTATTTCCATGTGGTTTTAATGCTTTGGTGACAAGGAGGAGGACATGAGAATAAAAAGTCTTCCTTGCACACATGATTATTAGCAAAGCACAAGTGCCCCGAGTGGGGGTATCTTATTCAGAGGAATCAAACTTACTCTCCTGTTCATTTAAGCTTAACAGACATTTTAAGAGGCTTCTGCTCCAGGATGTCTGACCCCTTGGGTGTGCCTAACTCTGGAGGCTGATGCTGCCAAAAGTAGCAGAGGAAGGTGGTGTGTCCACATCTCCCAGGTATTAGCAAATTACCATTGACTGCAGTTTACTGTAATTACCATGCTATGGATGGCAGCAGCTCAGTCCATCCCACTGATGGACTCTACTGAATCTAGTTGTGATGGCTCCAGAGACAATAATCTCCCTGGCACCTGCCCTGCTCCAAGAGCATCCTGAGGCAGGGGTTAAATCTACTACAGAGGGACTCAGGAGCCAAGAGACAGGATATTTAACAAGAATTACCCTGAAACTCACTTGTACTCTGAAGAAACCCATTTTACCGTGGAATTATCACAGAGCTTTTGGATACGTTTTCTATTTGACTGTAACTTATTGACTCTTCCCCACCTTTCCACTAAACTTCAGGCTCTCTATAAATTCTCTTTCTGATAATTGAAAATCTCAATCACCATAGCTTGTAAGGGTTCTTTCTAAATACTATTATTATACTGAATACCAACAAAAAATCGCTCCAGCAAAACAATTCTCCACTACCCTATAGGTCCTGTTTCCTTCATTAGATATTCTGAGTCAGAGATTTTTCACCAATTAGTATCTCGTTCAGAACGCAACATATACTTTTTTGACTAGATATTATCCTCAGATGAAGAATGTAAGTTGAGAGAAAGAGAGGCATCTCAGAGTACCTCAAAAGACACTTGTGATAGAGCACAGACTGAACTGAGGCTTCTCATGCCCTGTGTTAATCAAAACATCTTTTCCTTCTTATCGAGAGGTAAGACACCTCTCGAGAGCACCGCAGATGGGAAAGGCTAGCCTGGTGTTTAACCTACAGGTGCCACTTCTGCTGCCTCCTGACATGAAGTGTTTTTGTTCTGCGAGTTCTCCTGCTAATACCAGAGAGAGCAGACAGACCAAGGCTCTACTTAAGGGCAGTAAAGTTAGTGGACTTTGGCCTTTAATGAACAGAAGATGCAGTTCAATTGCAGTTCATTAGTAGATATCATTAGCTTATATCTCCAGGGGTCATTGGCAGATATCATTAGCAGGGGGTCATTAGCAGGTTTGGTCGATATAAGGAAAGCTAGAGCCACTTCTGCAGTGTGGGGAAGGTGAGAGCAGATGATGCTTTATTAGTGGCTAATTCAGATGAGGCTGGGTGTCTGCCAGGGGCTGTCAGAGCTCAGTTGTGATGATCCAGGAGGGAGTCCTGGTATCTTGGATGATGAAAGCTTTGGGTAAATGAAAGGAGGCCTCCTTACTTTTAGCACTTCACTCACATAACTTTAATTACGTGACCAGCTTGATAATACTTAGGCAGCTGTCAATCTGACCAGAGGATGGATAGGTCTAGCGCTGTATTGACCTGCATATGAGGTGAGGATTTCTTTGGAGGGTGGGAGCTGCTAGACTCGTATTTATGATTTCTGGTCTTTCCCTTCTTGTGGTCTGTGGTTGCTGGTACCACTATGGCCCCTTACCTCAATGGGCCTTGGAGGCTCGGGTTGTACAGCTCTGGTCAGAGAGGGAGTGATGGGGATGCTGCTGAGAACTGCAGAAGTGTTCATCGAGATTTTTGGGAGGGGGCTTGTCAGTCTGGTGGGAGCTGTGTGTGGCCTATGGGGTACAGGGAATGCTTTTAGGATGACTGGGATTGTATTTGTCTTGAAGAGTGCATGCTCCCTTGGGTTTGGGTTTGCATAACATCTATTGGGTGGCTTCAGTGTGGAAAAAAAAAAAAATCCAACACCTCTTGTTCTAATTAATCTCCATTTGTTAGTGAACTGCCAAATAGCCAGTGTATCTGGGTAGTCTCCTGGCAACCTGGAACTTATTCACCTGATTTCTTTTGCTTTTGCCTGGGACTGTCTAACTCTCGGCTCCCCTTGGGGCTCGAGCATGCATAGGAGGGATGCGTCCTGTCCTCAGCATGTCTCATTGTGCCTCACTCTTGTCCTCCGGTAAATCCTCAGCAATCGCATTAGGCCATTAATAGTTTTCCCTAGGAAATGAGGAACTTGTGTCCATGGCAATGATGATCAGTTTGGTCAGTTCTGAAAAGCATCTGTGTTTCAGGCAGGCTGTTTTCCCATTGGAAGTTGCTAATTTGCTGAAGGTTAAATTAATCTGTGGCTTCAGGATATAAATTTAAAAAGAAACGCTGAAAGTGAGCAGTTAGTTATGGAAGAATGTTTTGCACCAGAAATGCTCCAGTTTTCTGTTAAATAACTGTTTTCATTATGATATTGGATCACTAGCAACAGTGAAAGATAAAATGAAAATTCTGCTTAACTTAAATGAACTATGTGCATATGATGTTATTAACTTGGGAAACTTGATATTTGTTCTGGTTCTTTGTTTTGTTTTTCTCCCACCCCAGAGCATAAGAAACATTAAATTCACATCTCCAAAATGAAAAATATAGTATGTTATTTTCCTTTGCTTCGCAATTTGTGGAAGAAAGTAAATGGTCAGAGGTGTTGCTGTTAAACAGCTCTGATGCTCTACCTTGTACATCTGATTGCAAATGTTTGGTAGATTTGCCTCTTTCTAAGTACAGCTAAGAACAAATTTAATGCTTTTCAAGGAGGGAGATTTTCTTAAACACAATAAGCAGTTCACACATTCAGTAATATATCCTGAACTTTTTGAACTAAGATTGCAAAATTGCCAATTATCATGGCTCAATAAAGATGTAAGAATCATCCAAGGTCTACTGGGAAGATGGTGTAAATTAACACATCATGATCCCTAAATAAGTACCAGTTACAGTATATATAGTATATATGTTGTCCCATATACAAATTTGGGACATTCTTAGTTAAGTATAGGAATGCTTTCTTCTCCTCTAGTAAAGGGGTTCTTTCCCTATATTTCAGAGGAAGATGAATGTTTTCCAATGTGCTTCCCTTACCCCAGCTTGCCTAATCACTTATGTAAGTGACTTTTATTGAATGAAACATTGCTGGAAAAGTGACATCTTATTTATAAAAATTTTCCATAGACAAAATTTAAAAATGAAATCAAATGTTCTTTTATCGTTTTTGTTCATAATTTGGAAACAGATAAACCGAAAGAGCACTTTTAAAACAAAATCCTGAAGTCTTGTCTTCACTTCCCATGAAAGTGCAGCATCCCTTTCCCCTCAAATGTAGTCGTTCCTCACAAACTTACTTGTCAGCCAGCTCCAGTGTTTAACATACCAAAATTATGGGTAATATTTGATGGTTGGTATTACTAGTTTCCTTTCCAGGGAATTTGCCCAGGTTTATATACCGTATCTGCAGCACTAAACTTGGGTCTCCCAAATAAGCTATGCACTTTCTTATATTTTTTAATGTAATGAAAAGAAATTTAGACTCATCTCACCTAGTTTACTGACAAAAATATGACTATCTTGTCTGAGACAGTTTTCTTAGCTCTGCTCCCACAGACTACAGAGAAATGGTGATCAGTTTTCTTTCAACACTGTTAATTCTCTATTACATGTAAAGGGTATTCAAATGAAATGCCCATACAAATGAAATACCCAGGTTACTATGGGTAGGTGAGACGTATAATTAATTAGACTAGAGGTAAAGGAGGGTATTCTCAGACTTCATATTTTATTTTATTTGTTTTGTTTTGTTTTGTTTTGTTTTGTTTTGTTTTATTTTATTTTATTTTATTTTATTTTATAAGTTTTAAAAGCATAAGTGGATGTTACAGAGGTTTTCTAGACCCTGGGCCATTCTGTGCTTCCAATGCTTTCCTGAATTAAGGCTTCACTTAAAACAAACAAACAAACAAACAAAAAACCTTTAAAAGCTTTAATTATATATATTCTATATATGATAGTAATTAAATTTAAATTATGTCTTTCTACTTTGATTTTTTTTAAATGTTGAACAAGTGATAGTAAACAGATCATACATAGAGTGTACCAGTGGGTCTCTACTTCCTTCATTTAGCAATCTCCCTTCACAGGGGTGCAGAGAGAAATGAATGTGGTAGACCCTTTCAAATGATTTCTAAATTAATTACAGTAAATTCCTCTGTAATATGACTCATAAAACCTGGAGATCAAAGCCTTACAAGAGATTTATCAAAACCAAGTAATTTTTACATAGAATATATGGTAACATCAGCTAATGTCATGTTGTTGTTCCACTTATCATGTGAAAGTGATGAAGAGTGGCGCTGCTTTATTTTCTGGATCCTTCACTAGTTTAAGAGGAAAAGATGGCATCAGGAATCAATTTGTTCTTTTTTGAAGTTTGCCTTACAGTTTCAGTGCTCTTTCTCCTAAGAGCCCATATGGCCAGCTATTCTCTGCTTATGAGCATATATGTACTCCTGTTCTGCATGCTGAAATCCAAGTCCTCTTCAATATAAATCTGGGAAAGCCCAGTGAAGTGTGAATCTGATCGCTCTGATTAGTACTGATTAGCTGCAAGCTGGAGTGTGAATGAGCAGTCTGACATGTACAGCATTTTGTTATATGTGACTAAAGAAATTGCATTTGCATGGTGAAGTATTTATGGTCATATTTGTGACTTGCTTCATTCACATCTGGCCCATGGTTGCCCTCTGGGAATGGCAGGAGGGAGAACAGGAGGGAAATGTGAAATGGTTCAACAGAAACCAAAGAACAAAGACAAGATATTTCCTTCCCTTGCAACCCCCAGTCTGAGTGAGTTTGTGGCCACAAAGCATATGAAATCGTATTGGCACAGCATATATACTGCAACTGAGTTTACTACTCAGTTTATGCTTTTCTGAGCTTTTTCTGCCATAAAGCCATCATGACAATAGTCACGTTTTCATGATCTCAAGGAGATGATGATGAAGAAGATGAAAACCTGAAAATCTTTTTTTTTTTTTTTCCTCTTTTGCTACTCTTGTTATTCTGCTGCTTCTCTTCCCTCAGATCCTATTAAACAAAGAAACTATTTAGGAAGAAGCACATGAAAGGAAGTTAGATGGAAAGTTGTAGAGACAATGATCACCTTTGTGATGAAATAACGCTTAATGATGCTGGGGTACTATTAATTTCTTAGAGAACTTTTCTGCTCAGGTATATACTTTCAGCTATCTTTTTTTTTTTTTTTTAAAGCTCTCACAACAATCTAATCCTTGACCTATATCAATCAGTAGGTATGAAAATACTGCAAGAACCAGCTTTGATCCACAATAGACATTTTCTACATGGAGAAGAGTGTGATATATGTGTGCACATAAATAAAAATACTTTCTATCTTCCTTTTGGTCTGCTTTTATATTTCAGTGTAGCTTCTACTTAGGAAAGAGATGCTCTGAGGTAAAAATCAGCTTTTCTGAGGGCTAGGTCTGGGTATCTAGAAAGTAGGCAGATTTCTGGGATAGCAGACAGCTAGGGGAGTTGTAGGAAGGAACTAAATTGGTCGTCCTTCATGCTGCATCCTTCAGGAGCCTAGGAGATGCCAGGATGGAGGGAGCTGGGAAGGATGGGAGGGATGGACACTACTCTCTAAAAACCCTGTTTTTGCTGGTGCAGGACCAGCCTAGCTCAGCAGTGACCTCAGAATGTCCTTTGTGGTGTTGTGACAAGCTGAGAAGCCAACATGGACTATGCATCTAGCCTAGGGTCAGTTAAGGATGGAGCAGCAGATATAATATGTATAACTGGACAATTGGAGGTGGATTTAATTTCTTCATTGTTCTCTTGTTTGTACAGTCATCCTCATGCTGAAACTTGTAATTTAAACCGAGTCACTAAACAGCAATATCTTCATTGAAAGGAAGAGAAAAGGGTAGAGGAACAGTAAATTCATTTCAGCATATGCACATCTCAGAGGGTTTATAGTGTTAAAATGCTTAGTGATAGGACTATTTCCAAACTCAGATTGTCCTACTTGTCTTTTTTATTGATTGATTTATTTCACCAAAACTTTTGTTTCATGTCCTTTTTTTTATTTATTTATTATTTATTTATTTATTTATTGTAAACAGCCCTCACATTCTTGGTCTCCCTTGTGGAATGAAATTCAGTATTTCAGCTTTCTAGACTGTCTAGACTGTCTTCAGATTAAACTTGATGCTAAAATATTCATGCAATAGATTTCAGTGACATAGCTAAGGAAAAAACATAGGTCACAGGAGAAAGAATATAAAAGAATACAAAAGTGGCCACTGGTTTTGTTTGTTTGTGTTGTTGATTTTTATTTTTTTGGGGGGGAGGGGCACACCCTAATTTCACAATAGAAAAAATCTGAGTGATGCCTATGTTATGACCATTGGAGGGCAAGGAGGGTGTGTGAGATCTTTAGGGCTTATCTGTTTCCTCTATGTTGGGTTCCAAATGCTCCAGCTACTGGGTCAGGTGGCTTTAAATCCTACTAAATAATTTATACGTTCACCAAAAATATTTTAACTAGCTAGAAACTTGGTTTTATACAATTCTTAACTTGGTAGTGACAATGAGTTCAGTGATGAGGTGGGCTCATGAGGCTGACTATAAAGTTGACCCAGTGGTTGACTACAAGAAACTTCATATCCTGAAGACTGGCTTCAGTTAAAGATGGTTTTCATCATCAGTTAACCTTGTGTATATTTTAAGGGTCAGTCTTGTATATCAGAACTAATAGCCATGTAGCTTATAAGTAGATAATGGATAACTCTATCTCTTATCAATATTATTGCTGTTATTTCTTTGTTCTACATAAAGACAACGAACACAAAGCATGCTTATGTTTTCTTATGAAAGGGCTCTACATTCCATCCTAAAGGAATATGAAAAAGAAGGGTAAAATGATGAATTGTAACACAAAAAATTGATCATGTGATGAAATCAACTCTAAAAGCCTTGTTGTGTTAGCTAATTTTGTATTCTGGACTTCCAGGTGTGCAGGATGATTCATGTAACTTTGGAAATGCTTCACTGTGTAGGACAAATTGTCATCTCATTGTATTCAAGTCTGAGTTGATCAAGACCTGAGGCTATGCATTAGCATTTGCTCACAAGTTAGCTAACACTTTTGTGTGAAATGATAGGAGTGAGGGTGCAGGTTGGAGGCTACCTTGTCTTTTACTGGGAAATATAATTTTGTTCAAGATGAACTTTTCTGCAGAAAAACTCTGAGGTCTCAGAAAAGATTTTTTGTGCTCAAAACATGAGAAAGGACTTTCCTCCTCATTCCCACCACAAAGTAAATGGTGGCCAATTGGTTCAGCTGAGACATAACTATGTCTGCCTGACATGTCTGTTTTGAATAGGGCAAAGCTTGAACTTAAACTTTGAGTTATACAAGTGTCCAGTATTAATTAGCTCAAATTCTCTGCTTGATTTATGTATGCAAAGCAGTTATCCTACCACATTAGTCTTCAGATAATCTAAATTGTTCTAGTTAGCTCCAGAAACCGCATCACTTTCAGCAAAATGGACTTTAGAAAAATGGACTTCTGAGGTTCCAGTAATCTGTGCTTTCTATTCTGTGTCTGTACAAAATGCAGACGTGTACTTCAAAAAAATACATCAATGCTGGAAAAGATTCCCTTTAAGGGTTCAGCTCAGATCCTCAGAGCTCTTTCCTTGAAAGTTACTTTTAGCTTTTCATAGTAGGTGTCATCGTTAGAGATTATTTATAGTATTCATTTTGTTCTGCTTTCTTACACTGATATCTTAACCTTGCAAAATCCAGCTTCCAGATCACATGACACGAGCTATCAGATTACACACCCATTAAACAATGTCTTATCTTTCAGTGCCTCTTTTCCCATTGTTCTTACTACGCATCTTAATTCATATTCACTGTATTCTTTATGTGGCTTGAAACATTTCCATTAGCTAAAGAAGTCATCTGAGACATGCCTATAACCGCCCATTTTCTGACAATAAGGTCAATAGTTGTTTTTCTTGCTGATGCAAATTGGTTGATCTTCAGAAAACCAAGAAAATCTTTTGATGGTTTAAAGAAAGTATGTGAACAATATAATATTATTCTCATGCTGGTCCTACACAAAATACTTCTCATTTTCAGCTTTCTTCCAGCTTGCAGCATGAGCAAAAACATCTCTTATCAGTGTATGTACTCATACATATTGTCTCTTGATGGTATTTTGGATGAGATTCTACAAAGCAAACCTTTAAATTGCTTTTTCAAATAATTGCACTTTGCTGTTTGAATAGATTCTAATTGAGAGCTAGGCTCCCTCATAGGGTGCGTAGGCTATTTCTCTTCTTTGTATAGTATGAGATGCTTTGTGTGAAAGGTTGACAAAAAGATGCCCTTAAATTGTATTCTATTCTCAGAATTTACCCTGGAAATTTTCTTTACATAGGCAGTTCATCTTTATTTCCTCTCTGATGGACCTGTTTTTTGTTTTTGTTTTTGTTTTTGTTTTTTTTTGTTTGTTTAAAAAAGAAAGAAAAAAATAAAATCAACATTCTAGTTTCAATCATCTTCACTATAATTTCAAATCCTACCGAGAATATATAAACACTGAAATGATTTAAATGGTTAAAATAAGATATTATTTTTGAAATTTTATTTATATATCTCTAATAGAAATTGTATTAGTAACTGAATTTTTGTAGGAGATATTTCTGCATGAACCATCGTGTAAAATTGGAACTGGCAACTCAGTGCAACTATTGCAGCCCAGGACGCAATTTGTGAGGACACATTGGTGAGCTCCTTCTGCAGAGCTGGCACTCTTTCAGAGATAGCTTAATGAAAATCCACCAGAAGATACAGTAGCCCAGCCCAGATATGGCTATAATGCCACAGTAGTATCTGTGTTGGCTATGAGCTTTGAAAGAACATCTAAAACCTCATCCATACAGAGGAAAAAAGAATTGTAATATGGTTCTCTTCCAAAATAGTTTTTATCTAAAAATGACATTGAATCAGTATGTTCATCATTTAGAACTTTTCTGTAGCTAATTTTTCAACCTGCTTTAATAATTATTCAAAATAGAAACCACGATGTTGTCAGAAAAAAAAAATATCTTATTGTATTAATGATTCTTTGCAACATTTAAATGCAAGGCACTCAAGAGAAGCCAATGAAGGTATAACTGATTAATTAAGTTTAGGAAAATCAATAATAAAAATATGAAGTACCTACATGAAAACCATACAAATGCTGTGCTCCTCCAAAAAGATGTTGCCTGGGGAAAAGCAGTTTGCTTTATCATCATTCTAGCATATATGAAGCTGTCCACTAAGGATAAAGGAATGTTTTGTTGAGTTTTTATATGCTGGTGTTTTAAAAGGCTGTATAGTTTAATTTCGCTAAAGTTTGTAAAGAAAGAGCAATTTATTGAAACCCTGTTAATATCCAACATAATGGAAGACAGCAGAACTGCATGCAACCTGCACACTGAAGAGTAAAGTAATTAAAGTGAGCAATCTGTGTGAAAGAACCAGTTCCAACTTGAACATAGCTATTGGTTAAGCAGCACACACATCAAGACTTGCAGTTTCTTAGTCTGAAAGTTTCCAGGTATTTACCATGGAAGTAATTCTCTACTGGGGCTCCTGAAATGGCACGTGGCACTGTGGCCAATTGACGGCCTCTGATCAACATTTGCATATAGTTGCACTAGGAAGGGGACTTGGGAGCAGAAAATATTCTCACAGAGGTGAGAATGGGATCTAATAGACCCCTGAAAGAGAAGAAAGAAACATCTAAAGATAATAAGTATACTTCTGTTCTGTAATATATCTCTTGAGCGAGTAGGCTCTCGCTGGAAGTCACTTGTCTTGGCAAAAGGTGGGCCTACAGCTCTTCTTCCTTTCCCTTATACAGAAAGTGAAATATGGATTAGGGTTCTGAACCCACCTTTGTGCATTGGGACTGTAGCCAGGCCTGGCAAATGAATGCAACAACTGACCTTTCTACTGCTTTTATCAAGATTGTTGCTGGTGGACTCCTGCCACAAGAAAATAGAGAAGTGGGTTGTAAAAGAGCTTGCTTAGACTTGACAAGTTTGCTGAGCATTTCTTCCCCAAATTAGAATGAAAGAAGTTGAAGGTAGACTTCAGCTTTCTCAGCTGACACATCTTTGGCTTCAGAGTTGAAAATGTTTCAACATCTCTGTGAATTTCAGCAGATATTTGGGTTCACTTTTAATGTGCCTGATGTCAGTACAATGTAGCTGAAAGCCAAAACTCCCTGCCAAGAAAGAAATGTGTCCAATATCAATCATCATGTACTTAGCAGCCTGAGTCCTGTCTGGACCAATGACTTTACTAATTTTATTCACATATCTGGGTTACTTCTTTTTGATCCCATAAATAGGATGATTGCAAGACATAGCCTAAAATATCTAAAGTGATCAAAAATAGAACTACATGGAAACTATCCTTTTAGATGGGTATATTTTTCCTTGGCTTTACAAGAATGTGCATACTTCTCCATAGTAAAATTCCAACCTGGAACAAATTATGAAGGGACAACTCTCCATGGGCATAAATCAGCATAGCAATGTCAATTTACAAGGATTTGAACTCTTGAGGTTTTTTGCTTCACCTGAAAATTTACCACTTTCACAGAAAAATATCTTTCTTACTGAGAACAGTTTAAATCCACATTGCAATCAGGGTGTTGTTGTTTTGGCGGTTGTGGTGGTTTTTCCTCTTTTTTTTTTTTTTTTGCTAACACACACATACACAGAAAAAAAATTAAAAAAAAAAAAAGGCTGATCTTGTAAATAGGTTTACACAGCTCTAAAGAATAATGGCCTGATCTCTGCAAGAATACATGTGAGGTTTTTGGTGTTCCATAGTTTCCACTGAGCATGACATGTCTGGAATGCTTTATGATGACTGCATCATCAAAGTACTGGGGGGTTAAAAAAGTTAGAGAAGTCTCTGAGCCTGCGTGTTGACTTGCTTTACCATTTTATTGGGTGAGTCATTGTTATAAATCAAATTCTAGCTCTCATAGTTTGATGATGTTGTTAAATTACCTAGGTGCCACCTCTGAGTATTGCCAGTGCTTCATGTCCTGGGAGCATTGTAATAAAGTGAGGGGGATGTTTTACTTCTAAAACAAAGTTGGCCCTGGAACAAGACAAGGATTTCCTGAGGTTTTGCAGCTTCATCTTGCGATTCAGCCTTGTGCTTACAGACTGACTCCACGCTGCCTCCTCCAAGCCCAGTGCCTCTCTGTCCTCATTGCTGCATGTTGTGGCATCCAATCTGAGGAAAAAAGAGAAAGATCTTCTCTGCCAATTATTAGCACAAAACTGCTAGGCTACCTTTGCAAAAACAAGACTGTTTTCCCCTTGGGTATTGTAAATGAAAACCTTCTCTATTTTAAGGAAGGTGAAAATGTCGCAAAGGCTCCGAACTGGTGGTAAAGTATTGGACACAGTCAGAGCTGTTCGTTCATGTGTCATGAAATCTGTGTTGCCTAAAGGAAAGTCTCCTTCAGTTTAAATTATAGATAAGCTATACTTTTGGGGCAGGTACTTCTGAATACTTTCCAGATAATCAAGGATGCATTACAGCATCAGAACAGTGTCTTTTTCAGAAGAGGTGTATTTTTAAAAGCACAATACACTAAAGAATGTGTGTATATGAGGATATACTTCTGTAATTTGTCCATCTGCAAGTGTGTCTGTCCAGACTGAAGAAAAACTCAAAACTGCTCCTTACATCCTTTAACTTGAATCAGATGTGGGGAAATAAATGAGCTGTCTCTTGGTGCTGCATCTTCTCTGTGTCTTGCAGGGAGGTACCTGCCAGCACTGTCCTAGCAGCTCTGACCTGTGTACAAGGCAACATCTGTGATCTTGAAGGAGATGAAGGGAAGGTTTCACTGGAGGTGTCAAACACTTGCCTTAAACCAGAGGCAATCACTGAAGCTGTTGCGCTTGAGACCTCCTCTGCAGATGATGCCAAGAGTTGCTGTAGATGCAGTTCCGAAATGGGGAAGGTGTTTATTCACTCAGGCAGACTTGGCTTTTATGCTGTCTGTGGAAAATGAAGAAAAAGACTGTCATTACCGTGGACTGTTAATGAATTTTGAATTAAAATTTCCAGTAGTTGGTATTGTTCTCATAAATCTTACCTGTAAGAAACATTGCTCAGAGCCAAATTGTTTCAAAAGTATTTCTAATTTACTTTTTTATTAGAAGAAGGCTAGACTTTTGGTTAGGTCCAATGCCAGTGTGACTCAGTGTAGCTGTACCCAAGCTATAGGTACTGTATGTATTCATACACGCTGAAAAAACAGCTCATAGTTCAGAAGTAGCAGAACTTCTCTGTCAGCTCTTTTAGAAACACTTCTTCCTCCTCCTGACTTCCAAGACAGTGTTCAAGTATTTGTGAAGAATATAAAGGGAAGGGGAAAGAGAAGGAAACATATGAATTTCTGTTGACTTAAATAGTATGTGTTCTATCTTTAGACCTCCAAAGGTGTATGTTTTGTGAATAGAGATTTTTGTTAGGTGTAATTAAATTAATTTGCAAGGAAGTTACTAATTTCATTGAAAGCTAGAGATCCTCCCAATACATGATTCACCATAACTCCAACTCAGCCCTGGCCCGCAGGGATAGCTAACTTCTTTGGTGAGAAGATAATTTTATTTTAATTCTCATGCAATCATTGGACAAGTTCAAGACAAATGCCAGCTATCAATCTTTATGAGTGAATTATTGTTCTCACTATTAGGGTGTGGTGGAGTAAAGGATGTCATACGTTAGTAACTATAAAGGTTTCTGGATATAATTTTGTGTATAAGCCGTAATAAACATAAAAATTATACTTTATGACTTACATGAAAAATACACTTAAGACAACCAAAATTAAAGACTTTGAATAGTATGGGAGATTTTTTTGTTAAAGGAAATAAAGATTTATTTTTTCCTTATTCAAATTAATAACAGTGTTGTTTTTTTTCAGTACTTGTAACTATTTTCCTGTATTTGCAAATTATTATTTTTGGTCCCTTCACTTGTATATGCCTGGAAGCAACCATGAAACAAGACCAGTTTTCATTATTTGCATCTACTGTTGTATCAGACGGAGATATCTGAATTTCAGAGACACTGGAATATTCAGAGGGAGTGTTGACTGTGACAGAAATTAAGGACCAGACTTGAAGAGCCCTTCAGACTGACTACATATTGCACTGCAAACTCCACATGTTATTGCCAGCATACATGGCGGATTTTGCTAGCATATAAAATGTACTAGACACTACTAATAAGCATAATTATAGTTCTAATCTTGCCAGTAATTTACTTAGGCAGACATGTACACCCATATGGAGCTCCATAAATTTTAATAGGGCTCCATGTGGGTTTGGAGAAAGAAGTGAGTGGTGGCACAGGTAACTGTTTGTTGCATGACCCTCACTCCAAGGGGAACTTGGTGGCTCAGATATGTGCTGCTCACTATGCTAGGTGCATGCATGCATGTATGCTTGGTTCTAGAGTGCATTGCCTTGAACAGTGTGATTACATTCTGAAAAGTCTTTGTAAACAAATTAATTCTGTTATAATACTATTTGGTTGTGGTTTAGTTCCTCATTTTACATCTTCGAAAACTGAGGATGAGAGGCAGCAGATTTTTCTCATTTCATTATTGTAGGTATCTGAGACACTAGCCATTTGTATTTGGCTTCCAATTATTTTTAATTTTGTTTTTTTGTTTGTTTGTTTTCTTGGTTTGGTTTGATTTTGTAAAGTGTGTCAAGATTTTTTTTCTAGGCACTTCATTGACTTTTTTATATATATTTAACATTAAAAATATTTGTTATGGGAGTTATATTCTTTGGATTTTCATTTTTGGATTCGTGGAAATAGCTCTTGCTCATGTAAATGGTGATGCAGAACTCAGACAATATTTTGGTATAAGGGTTGTTTGAGTGAATAACCCTTATTTCTTTCTTTTTTCCTTTCCTTTCCTTTCCTTTCCTTTCCTTTCCTTTCCTTTCCTTTCCTTTCCTTTCCTTTCCTTTCCTTTCCTTTCCTTTCCTTTCCTTTCCTTTCCTTTCCTTTCCTTTCCTTTCCTTTCCTTTCCTTTCCTTTCCTTTCCTTTCCTTTCCTTTCCTTTCCTTTCCTTTCCTTTCCTTTCCTTTCCTTTCCTTTCCTTTCCTTTCCTTTCCTTTCCTTTCCTTTCCTTTCCTTTCCTTTCCTTTCCTTTCCTTTCCTTTCCTTTCCTTTCCTTTCTCCTTGAGTTTCCTTTCTCCTTGAGTTTCCTTTCTCCTTGAGTTTGAGTTTCCTTTCTCCTTTCCTTTCCTTTCTCCTTTCCTTTCCTTTCTCCTTTCCTTTCCTTTCTCCTTTCCTTTCCTTTCCTTTCCTTTCCTTTCCTTTCCTTTCCTTTCCTTTCCTTTCCTTTCCTTTCCTTTCCTTTCCTTTCCTTTCCTTTCCTTTCCTTTCCTTTCCTTTCCTTTCCTTTCCTTTCCTTTCCTTTCCTTTCCTTTCCTTTCCTTTCCTTTCCTTTCCTTTCCTTTCCTTTCCTAGTTTCCTTTCCTGAGTTTCCTTTCCTTTTCCCTTTCCTGAGTTTCCTGAGTTTCTTGCTCTGTTTCAGAACCCAGAATTCTGTGTATTTTCTCTGATTGTGAACTATAATATTTCTGAATTTCAATGTGATATGGGGGGATCTACTTCATTATTCATTGGCATAAACCAGTTAATCAGTATATTGTTTTTGTAATTCATATCAATCAGTAATTTACAGAAGTATTGGTTTGAATTGCATAAATAGTGCAAAAATCATGTAAAAATATCTGAATTATTTCCAAGTATATGCTTTGGTTGTCTTCTGAATGACTACTTATGAAAAAGAGAACTTCTTTATTTATTAATAGAAAATCATGTAAGTGTTCTTGATTGAAAATTTACACGATTTTCTTTTGAAACACATAAACCACAAAGAATGCAATGCATGAACTGACACTGAAATTTACTTTGCTATTAATCATATCTGGAAGTCTGTTATCTGGGAAACATTGTGTTGCCTGCGTTTGCTGTTACATGACTAACAAATGCCATGATCCTCTTGTATCAATATTAGGGTAAATTAAAGAGAAATGAAGAAGCCACAGCTGAAGCTAAGTTCCTTTGATGAATATGTATAAAGTTACTCTTCTCACAACTTGTTTTTAGATAATTTATAAACATAAGACAAGTAATTTCTTACATGCCTAGTTCTAGTATGGAGGCAGTACTGGGTGTTTGCGGTTCTTGATTCTCAGCTTATTAAAGCGTGGAGACTTTGCAGAAATACGGACTTCCTCATCGGCTGGGCTCTGATGTAATTCATTATATTCATCACGTTTTCTATTTCTTTTAACAAAGAGGAATCAGGTCAACAGATTCAAGTTGTTTGCCTCAAAGTTTATAGACTACAAACTAAATGTTTCTGAAAATAGTGGTCTTAAATTTCTTTTCACATTCACATTGTAAATGTGCTGAAGTAGAAAGGATCGGGCAAGGGGATGATTTTGTGAACCCTGTAAGAGGGACATATTATTGTCGTGCACTCTGTGTAAGGATCCAGGCCATAAATGTTGAGGCTTTAAGCCCCATTTGTTTGCTTCTCCTTCTCTAACTCTTAAAATAATCATGGTTGGGAGTACAGTTTGAAGAGCAGAGTTCAACATTCAGGAATGACAGGATTTATTATAAGAATTTGCAAAGACTTTTCAGGATGTCAGGTAGCATATACATGCTAAATGCTAGTAATTCTGTAGAAAAAAGATGTCCTGAAATTATCTTGGTTCTTTCCACAATTTCTGTTATTCAGAAAAAAAAATTATAATATTCTTTCTGTTTCCCAAAGTTACTTTTATTAATACTTCATAGTATATAGTTATCTTCAAATAAGACTTTGAAACACGGTTGTTGAAATCATTCACTATACCTGATAAATTTTATTGATGCCCAGAATACACTGAGACGCCTAGAAACAGATAATGTTTATACTCATAATTTGCATGTTTTAGTTATTTTTTTGTTCTACAGCTCTGTACTATATACTACTACTGCTGCTGAATATTTATGTGTGCTGACACGCAAGGAAGTCTCAGCAAACAGAATAAACAATTTTACGAACTTCAGAACTAATGAATTCTGTTTTCCTATGAATTTATGGTTGCCACCTCTGTTTTGAATTTTTCCTCACAATTCAGGCATTTCTGAGGTTTCTCTCCGTTATGAACTCTCAAAGGCACTTACTACAACTTTTCCATGAGTTGGGTAATTTAAGCATAATTTCGTATTTTAAGCATCTCTGTCCTCTATGGTGTGATTTATTCTAATGAAATTTGTGGGAACACGGTTAAGAAGTTTGAGATTACTGTACATTTGTCAAATACATTCACAAGTGCCCATTGGATTCCAAATTACATGAAGGGGTAAAGTCAGGCCAATGATTCAGTCACATAAACCTTATTTCCTTAGGAAATCAAGCTAAAAATATCCAGGGAGATAGAATAAATATAATATGAGCTTTTTGGTCCTTTTATTTTCATTAAATATAATTTTCTACTATTCTACTATTTCTACATTTGATTCCTTTGATTATGGTAGGTCTGTTTCAGCTCTGTGCTGATGCTCTAAGCATGCATATCTTTTGGAAAGTAGCCCCAAAGAACCCAAACATTAATTTTAGTTTACAAAATGTAAATTTATTGATTTTATTTTGGCTTAATTAGGAAAAATTTTTGGTAAAATGAAACCACAAAGGTAAGAATGAATGCTATGAAAAATTTGAGGCAGATCTCAAATGCGTGCAACTCAGCACTCTTCATATTTCATGTTAAACACTGCAATTTTTAAAAAAGAAAAGTAATATTTCAGGAGTACTAAGCATAATGCTTAAACCACAGATTCTGTAAAAAATGAACTGCATAAGCTATTAGCAACTGTATGCGTCATAAACACCTTAGGCAAGAAAATCAGATCCTAATGCCAAATGCAGCTCAGCACCATTAGTCTACATGGAGCTACACTTCTGCAATTTTATAAGATAAATGTCGGTGCTGTTTTATAAGATGAAACTAGAGCTTGGGTGAATCTTCTTATTTTTCACTAGTGATTTAATAAAGGCAACCTCAATATAAATACTGAAAGGTTGCTAGTATTGAAAATACTCTTTTGCCTAGTAGCTGAAATATGTGAGAAATTTGTCTTTTCATATTGATTGTGATAAAAATAAAAATAATAATAATAATAATAAAAGGTTTGTCTACACAAGAAGTGGGAATATTTACTAAATAGTGGACTCTAAATATTTTCTATAACATGTTATACTTTATATTGCATTTGCAGGAAAAAGCTTTGTTGAGCTATATTTTATCCCAGCTACTGGGAGCTTCAAAACCCATTTTAATCTCAGCTGAAACAGCTAGTGAATACTTGCCTCCTTCCACTTGGTAGAGATTACAGACTAAAAGAGAAGAGATGCTGCAAACTGTACTCTTCTGCACCTATTTCTTTGACACACATCACTGTGGTAACATGATTAAAAAAAAACTGCATTTAATTATTTTTCCAGAATTTATAAGTTTAAAAGAGAGAGGGTATTTACAAGCCCCGTTTGTGCTCTTTAATCCACTAGATGCCAAAACATACAGAACATAAAACAGCGTCTATTGGAAGTGACCAATTGTGCCTCTGAAAATGTTTGTCTTGTTCTGCATCTCTCTCCAAATAAAATACTGAGCATTAATTTAATCATTAAAAGAATAATGAAAATAAGGAGCAATGAAAATGTAATCAAGACAGCTGATTAATCCTCACAAAAGTGTCATTTTTAAAACAGTTTAAAATATCTCCTGCACTGCTCTGCTGTGTTCGTGGAATAAACCAACTTTAATTATTTCCTGTTCAGACTTTCCTCTGTTTCCTTGGTTTTAGGAGGAGTTTACCTAGCAAAAACCAATGCTGCTCATTTCCTCAGTGGATTAACTGGGCAATGATGAAACAGAAGCTTCTGTCTGCTTCATTCTTTACACAACCTGGTGTTAAAGAGTGACCTTTCACCCTCAGAGATTTTAAGGATTAAGGATGCTTTTAAGTCTCGGTCTGGTTACTAATCCACCACTTTCACTTGATGTTAAATAAGCACTTCCTGATTTACCCTTTAAATCCTGTAAACATAATAAAACAGAGTTTAACCTTTACCTTAGGATTTTACCACTATCTTATGCTCTGTCAAATAAACCTTTATAAGAAGCAGGGTAGAGAAAACTAATAAGTGGTAGCCTGATTTTTTTTATTTTTTTTTTTTTACCTTGGGATATGTAACAAAACATTACAATATTTTTAATATATTCAGGTCAAACAGTTGTTAGGGTGCATTGGGGTCCTTACACTGTGCAAATAATGGAATTTTTAAGAAGCATTTATAAGCTATTTGAGATAATGAAATAGATGTTTCCCCTGCATTCAGACTGCTGTGAGCAAACGATACTGGAAGGAGCTGAAATGGAAATATATTAAGAGAGATTTCATAATCCAAGGCTTTGCAACTTTCAAGAATATCATTAGCCTCCGGCCATTGCTTTGTAAAGCCAGGCTCTCATCTGGTGTAAATTGCCTGTAAACTCCATTTGCAGCCCAGGGACTGTCCTGACTTACACCAGCCATGAGTTTGACACCATAAAATCTTTTGGATTACAGAGGTGGTGGGTCCAGCAGGGAACCCCTGCCCACTCAAAAGTCCCAGGGACTGAAATCTGTAGAAAACAGTACCCCAAAAAACAATGTTAGCAATGCCTTCTTCAAGCAAATACGGCCACTGCCCACCGAGAATTTTAATGAGGTCTGTTTTCAGCAAACATCCAAAATACCTCATTTCAAAAATTCTGATTTCTGTCACCTTGGAGAGTTTCTGTCTTTATATCTTATACTAGATAGCAGTAAGTAGAGAAAAATTATCCTATGATAAGAAGTTAATTCCCTCTTCAGAGGCCCTAAAGAATGGGCCTTACTAACAAAGGACTTACAGTTATCTGTTTGAAGGGGGACCTTTCTTGGCTGTTGATATCTTTTTGGGAATATTTATTTTAATTAAATTGAATATCTCCCTTGTATCTAACAAATATCTGATTGTCTCTGCATCAGCTATTGCCTAAGAGGAAATATAGACAAAGTGATCATTTATACATGCATGATTTTCATACTGTGATCAACAATCCTTTTGTCTTCTTCCTTAATAATGCAAAATATCCTGCTTCTTCCATGTTATCTAATGCTGCTCACAGTGGTGCAAATGATTCAAGTGCAACTGTTTGTCAATAAGTTTGAGCGACCTGCTACCTGAGCTGGAGGGGAGCCCTTGTCAAAACAAAGTCTGAAGTTTTAAAGGCTCTGAATCATGTTCAGATGTGGTACAGGGGCAGCCGACTTTCCTGGTGTCTGCTGGGGGTAAGCAGGTAACATCTGGAGTTCACAAATGTTTTGAACTCATGGAGCAAAGATTATCTGCAACCTCCTTGGAAAATTATTGAGTTTATTGTGTAGGGCTGCTTTTGAGAGGTTTGTGGTTCCCAGAATGGCCTGCTGCCTTAAGAGACACTTATAATACTGAATCTTTTTTTCTACGGTCTTTTTGGACATGAAATATGGTTTGGTTTTTGGGTGATGCTGTGTGGAGCTAGGAGTTGGACTTGATGATCCTTGTGGGTCCCTTCCAACTCAGGATATTCTGTGATTCTACTCTGTGATTCCGTGATTCTAAATTCCTTTTAAAGCCAATAGAAACTATGGTAGCATGTGCAAACAAGCAATAGGACAAAGGGAGAAACTTTAAACACAGGAAATTTGATTTCTTTCTTTTTTCTTTTTTTTTTTTTTCACTTAAATGTGGGAAAGGAGGTGGGCTGGAGAAAATGCTTTTGTTTTTTAGGTTTTCCATCCACCACAGACATTGGCAATGCCTCATTCATGTGTCTTGTGCCAAAGTGGTCCTGTGAGACACTGCCAGTGGGAATAAAACCATCACAATAAATATGACTGAGAACATCTTAAAATCAGAACAGGCTTTCATTTGAAATACTCTCCCACAGATGCTGACGACCTGAATAGTTCACAGTAATGTGAAAAACATTCCTTCCCATGAAGGAGAATTTCACCAAATTTAGCGAGAGCAAACCAACTGTTGGCATAGCCCCATGAGATTCATGGGTGCTGAACCAGAGAAGTGTTTGGTCTATGTGGTAAATAAAGATAGTCCTCTTTCCATGTGATAGAATCCTCCACCTTTATTCACCTGTAGGACACGTAGCCTTTAATGAGAGATCCCATTTACAGACATCTAATGGAGCTGAGTAAGAAGTGTTGAAGTAGGCCTTGGAGTCAACGACAATAACCTTCTTAACTTCAACTAGACTGAGAGCTGACCAAATTGCTATCATCAGGCATGACAAATCTGGTGGCAGAATACAGCAGAGTGGTGTTGTACTTCATTACACACATGTCTAAGCTAAACTGGCTCACTGGGTATTTGTGGTATCTTCTTACATGTCAGGCAACTTTTTGTCAGTGTTGTCAGTGTTGCCTCATGGTTATAGACACTGTCTGTCAGCGTGTTGGTGAGAGGAGGATATCTTGCTCTTTGACAGTTAATCATGTTTCCTAGACAAGCAATGTAGATACCTTTATTTTTGTTTTTAAATCAAATCTCCTTCTTCCCAGAAGAGCCTTGAAAATTCAGACAAGATAATATTGCTCCACCTAGAATGAAAGGAAGCCACTATGTCTTTGCTGAAAACCCGCACTCACCTAAAGCTTTTCCTTTTTTTTTTTAATTTATAAATAAATAAATAAATAAATAAATAAAATAATAATAATTAAAAAAAAAAAAATTAAAGCACGTATCATAGGTGTGGTCTACACTCTTACCAGGAAAAGAATCACCTTTGTATCAAAGTATTGCTGATAGGTTTCAGTGTGAATGCTAATTTGGGCTTCTGGTCTTATATGAAAAGAAATTTAAATTATTTTTGCTCTTCTACAGAAAGCAGAAACTCCCTTTCTTAGTCCCTCAGCTGATTTCAAAAGGACTTTGTTCAGCACAAAAATTTTCTCAGAAGCTTTGGGTGACACAGGCTATTGCCATATACTCTGGAACACCTTCAAAGGAAAGAAACCAATAACATTTAAAAAGGGGGCATGGGTTTAGGGTGTTCAACTGAAGAGGTTTCTTTTTCATTACTTTTTTTTCCCTTCATTCTGTTAACAAAAATTTCTTCTGCTGCTGCTTTTGTACTTTTAATGTCTAGAAAAGTGCTTATATGTGACTCACACAGTACTTTATGACTTTGGTATGTTTCATTATTGTCATTACTTGCTCAGTTCTCCTGAATGAAAATGATTTAAAAATATTTTTTTCTGGACTCTGGAGTATTGTCGGGGAGCTCTCATCTGTATCTTTAATATATTATTTGATAGAACTTTTAACGATAAAAAAAAGTTTAAAGTTTGTTAGTTTCTGCGTTCCTGCTATAAGTAATAATATATATGTAGCATATGTAATTCCTGTCTTCATGTTGGGCCACTGGACAGTAAAGTGATTTGACTGGAGTCAGCCAGTTGGCCAGTGGTGGACAGAGGTGAAACCTCTTAATCCATTTCTTCATCCATGAAGACATATTGCCTAAATTAAGTGATCATAGTCAAACCTGCATTTTAAAGGGAAAAAATGAAATGCAAATATATTCCAAAACAACACAAACTAACATTTTTAAAAGACAGATTTATGGGTTTAGGTTCTCTTCCCAGACAATTACAAAAATTGATCCCTCTATTCAGCTGAGCTGCTGCTATAGCACCTACAATTCCCGTTTTGCTGCTGAGGTGGCCAGCAGGAGAGGGTGACCAAAGAAAGGTGACAAGATCTGAGGGATTGTCCAAAGGGGACACTGATGGCAAGACTAAAGGAACTAGAGAATATGGAATAATATTCACAGCGACTGGTTCATCTGTCTGCAGCCATATCCTGAACCTGATCTGATGCATTAACAGGGCAGGGACTGAGGATGAGGAAGGGGTCCTGTTTCTGGGCTTGGACAGATACCACAAAGCTAACCTGGGGCCAAGAGAACTGAAGTCAATTGGGAGAGAGCAGTTCCTACAGAAATGGAAAGTGCCCAAAGCTACACTCTGGTCTGTGCTAGTAGTTTCAACTCTTTTCCACACATTTAGTGAGTTTATAAATGAAAGAAAGATGAAGCAATGGCTGAAAAAGCACATTCTTCTGCATTTTTCTGCAAATTTGCAGTAGATGAATGTGGAGCCAAACACATTTCCACTGTATGTATACAAAGTGTGTGACTATGCCAGACATATGCCAGAAAAGACTTTAATCAAAGGAGTTATGCAGATTTTACTTAGTTTCCATTCCTTTGTTATTCCGACTGGTCACTGAATTGTCATTGAAATCACCAATAGGCCCAACGGTCTTACACCACAGTTTCCACAGTTATGCTCAATTTACGTCCAAATAAACAACAGAGAAAGCTTAGACTTTGGAGAAAGTCAAGGAAAGGTTTTACTTAACTGGAATTGACCTCCTCAGCCAACAACAACAGAAAGAAAGAAAGGAGAAGTAAATATAATACATTTTAATTTTGTATTATATTGGCCTGACACATGTACTATTATACTGGATTACTTAGCATCTCTTAAACAAAACAAAATCTCTTACTGAGCAGTTACCTTTCAGACAGGTTATGGCATTTGTAGAGTAATTAGCAACTGTAAAATATGACTAACCAAATCATTATTTTTAACTAAAAAAATAGGCGCCTACATTCTTACGTATAAAACATTTTTTATAAGCTGTACATGACCAAGAAATATTTTACAACAGATCTTAAGACAAAGAAAATACTAATCAAGATTTTAAATGTCTGTAGTTACAGTCCTGTAAATGTTCTTGAAAATGAAAAGAACAGCTTCCAGAGGGGGAATAACCATACCCAGGGAGGTGATGCAATGGTGCCAGTGGGAAGGAACAGGCTGATGGGAGAGCTACTGGGAGGCCTCTGGTACTGTGCAAGGCATCCAGTATGTCAGGGAGAGACTGTTAAGGCCACCTTCAGTCTGATAGTTCTTTGGGTCTGGGTCCATGCCTGCAAGTGCTGCAGAAAAGGAGGGGAAGTGACATTCAACTTTACATTGTTTTAAAATAAGTACTAGTTAAATAGACTAAGCTTTTTGAATAGAATTAAAGTATTTTCAAAGAGAGTGCACTACAGTTTTGCTAGCACCTTACCAACTGTAAGAGTGCAGTGATTTCAGTATCTAGGAGGAGGTATTTCCCAAGGATCAGTCACTGTGGTTCTTAACAAAGCACTCTGGATTGCTCACCTCGCTTCCCTTTAAATTTACACATCTTAAAAATGACTTCAGCGTCAACCCACTGGAGTTGATCTAGGTTCCCTCAAGTCTCATGAAACGTAGCTCATGTTCATCAAGAGCTTCTCTGAGTTGCAAGTCAGTGAGGTGTGAAATGCTTGTGGTTTGATGATTCACAGAACTCTCACCGTGAGCCTTAATTAATCAATCTTTGCAAGGAGTTTTGAAATCCTTAGATGAAAGGCTCTGTAACTGCAAAACACTGTTATTACAATGGCCACCACTTGTATTGGTGGGGACCTCACTTTTACCATTCTTTTTTGTACCATCACAATAGCTTCCCTTTTATGTTGAAAGGGGAAGATCTGTGTAAACACGTTCACCAACAAACATTTCTCACGCTTTAAAATAAACTATACTTGAAAATCAACACAACTTTCCTTACAGCCATATCTATCCAAGCTGTGATCTTGTCAGACTGCAGACTTTAAATGAGGTTGGGCTGGGTCAGCAGTGGGATGGGAAAATGGGCAGTGATGGTTAAGAAAATAAAACTATCTGAATCCAGATTCCTCCATTGTGGTGCCCTCACTAAGCACTGGGAGACCATGAACTGTCCTACAGTACCATTGCAGCACCAATGTAAGCCAAAGACTTGCTCTCTGTCAGCACACAATACCTTAATCCTTTGCACAGTAATATTACTGATTTAGCATACCACCAAAGTACATGATGAAGCGTCACTGAAGGCAAAGAAAACTACCCCAAAGAGTATGCAATCTGCATCCTAAGCATGGGTGTGTCAGTGGATGTGGCTGAAGAACAGGAGGAAAGGGAGCTGTACTAAGGATGATATTAGAGTTATGGTGTGTTTGTGTCAGATGTGGTTTGCATTTTCCCATGCATAAGATACTTTGCTTAGCTTACTTGTTCACAGCTCTTCATTTCACAGGTAGATCCATTTATTTTGGTACTTGAGCCACAGAGCTTTTTAATCATCATGTGCATTTGTATTCAAGAGGGAATAATTTAGAGAAAATAACTGTAAAAAATAATTCTCACAAGTACTGAGAATTATCTACCAGAATTTGTGAGTTTCCAGGCTTGCGTTTGATTCCTTGGTATAGATTTTTTTCATTCACGTTACAGGTTAGATAGTAAGGGAAAGAGACTGAGGGATAATTGAATCATTCTCCAACTAGATTGTCATATCTAGCATATCCGAATTCACA
The DNA here is from genome assembly GCF_964211835.1 of Anser anser. Lineage (NCBI taxonomy): Eukaryota > Metazoa > Chordata > Aves > Anseriformes > Anatidae > Anser > Anser anser. Next base: position 9,597,389 of record NC_139726.1, read on the forward strand.
TATTCATATATGAATTCTCTGGGATAGAGATATTTTTATTACTCTGTAGAGTTGCGTAGGACAATCATAATCATTATTGTATTGTCACAGTTACATAAATAACCATATTTTCTGCCCAGATAGCCAGTGTTTAAAGATAACAGAAAAAATAATATAGGTTGTGCTGGGCTGCTGAATTCCTAAACCTGTTGGAGTGCGATGTTGTTTTTCGAGTTGATACCCAAGCCCAGGATATAGGGCTTGTCCTTCATAATCTGACTTAGAAAGTGGATGGAGAAATTGCAGCAGGTCTGGGTCCTGGAGGTGACAAATGGAGACTGCTGGTCATGTTAAAAAGACACATAAAAGGGGAACATTAAGTGGACAGAAGAATAATGGTGCTTTGCTGCAATTCTCTACACAATGCCAACTGAAATACTAGTTCAAGGACATTCTGTTTTACTCGGTGTTCAATGTTCCTAAGCCTGCTGCAAAATACCACAAAGAAATGTCACTACATAGATTTCACAGTAGGTTTCAGCCTCTCTCTACATACATGTAAAGGAAGTCTTGTCTGTACAACAGTAGAACATAATCTAACTTTTCTGCAGATGCCATCTTCTAATCTTTCCAACTTGGCTTCTTTCCCACCTAGGCTTATCATTCACTTCTGATGATATCTGGAGGGTTTTTGTAAACATAATTTTTGCATATCAAGACTGATCTAAGATCAGCTTAGTTTAGTTGAAGTTATAGTTTGGTATTTAGGATACCTGTGTAACTGGTTGTGCAAAAACTGCTCATCTAACTGGTAATGTGTGATGAAAACCTCAGATGTAATAAGGGGAAATGCTTTTTGGCTGATCCCAACACTTGGGATAAAGCAGAGAAAGGAGGCCCACCCAAGTAATTTCCATGTTGGGGCAGCAAAGAGTTTGGAAAGTCCCAAGCCACCGTTGATCCAATTTCAGTGTTCTTTACCCAGTCTTTAAATGATCAGGTCATGTCCTAGCTCCTCAACAGCTCACACGTCTACCACTAGCAGAGAAAGAAAAAAAAAAAAAAAAACAGAGGAAAATTAATTTGTACCAAGGGAAGTCCACCATATGGAAATTATCATCTGTTGTTTCCATTCCTGTAAGTTCCTTTAGCTGCCTTAAAGAGCTTCAGTGCCTTCAAAAAAAGGATGGGTAAATACTAATCTATGAGACAGCACCCAGGATCAAGGTGGTATGGGGAGGAACAAGTCTGAGCATGGAGCTGTGGCAGCCTTGCCGTTCTTTGGCTGCTGAAATTGGCAACCCCTCGCATAACCACTCATACCTAGCCTTTCCTACATAAGGTTTTTCTGAAGAAAGTTGTAGAACTACATTAAAAAATATACATTTCTCACATCTACAGAATAACCTGAATTGTCATGGCAATGCAAGAGAAATGTGTGGATGAGAACTTCAGGAAAGAAAACTGTAGTTTGCAGATGAAAGAAGAATAGATTTTAAAAGTCCAATCCACATACTCATGTAGTCAAATGAACACTTCTGATTTCCTTTAAAAATACTTGATTCTGATCTTTAACCAGCCAGAAGACCGCTACCTTTACCTACCACAGCTCCAAGACTTTCTTCATGTCACATTCATAAAATTATTTCAATTGTCTCTGGATTTCTTGTACATTTAACCTCCATTCTGAATTGTCTGTATATTTATTGATCAATTAATTTTATCTGGTAATATTTTTAGCATACCTGATAAACATTTTCTAAACAGCAGTTTTAATTATTTTTGTATAAATTGCAATGACATTTTAATGTCTGAACAAAGCACTTACTGAGACTTCCTAGATGCAACAGAAGAAACATTGGGTTTATATCTCTTTCAACTTTTGTTTCCATCCAGTGAGTTTATGAATTATTACCTTAGTTTCTCAAAGTTCAGTAAAAAATTAAACTTGATTAATTTAATTAAACAGCGTTGTCCCAAGGCCAAGTAGCTCAAATGTTCATTTTTATTAAACAGTAGTTTCATTCACACTTTCAAATTACACTTTGTTCAAAGGTCTCATGAAAAGAAATTTCTTTTTTTTTTTTTCCCCGTCCTTCTAAAATAAATGTTGAGAGGATTCAACCTTCAAAAAGCTCATAGAATTTGAGATAGAAATAATCCAAAAGGATTTCCATGGTGATAGGAATATGGTCCAGGCTACACTTTAAGGAAATGGCATAAAAGCAAATGTTAGAGAAGTTAGATTAATAAGTAATCATTTTCACTGACAATAAAATCAAGTGAAATAGGCTGGACATGAGCAGAATGCATAAGTCATTGCTTTAAAAATAGGCTGGGGCAAGTAGCATTTGGTCAGGTATGCACAGGCTCTACACTTAAGTTTTGGGGCAATCTCTTAAAAAAAATCAAGTTAATTACAGTTCAGAAAGGGAACAGAGTATATTACAGTGCCTGGAAGTGAAGGCTCTGCAGCAAAACACATTAAACATGTAACTGGTTAAGAGTTGGAAAGTAAGAGCCTGCAAGACTGCAAAGCTTCTCTGATGAAAGAAAAATAGGGGGTTTTGTTTATTGATACAGAGTTTTGTTTTGTGGTATGAATTAAGTGACACACAAATATTTTTATGACTGCATTTATTCTCCATAACAATATGAATGAGCCTCTGAATAATAACAAAGTCCCTTGTGACTACAGAAGGAGGGTGATTAAATTATAATCACATTGGATTAATTAATCTATAATATTTGTTCTTTATATGAAAGAGGAAAATCAGCCTTCAACATAAAGGTTATGTACTCATGAGGTCTGTGTCTTAATAAAGAAAAGGCTTTGGGAAAAACCTTGACAAGCCCCCCAGATATGATATGTTGTAAATGTAGACAGAAGGTTATTACTGATATAAAATACATTCAATGTAATTATCAGCCACAACAAATAATCAGAGAGATGATAATGAATAATTAACATTTTTATTTTTCTGTAGTAATGTGTCTAATAGATAAGTGCACAACATTGAATTAATTTATTATGCTATATCATTTTACTAATGAAAACTATATCACCAAAATATCTCTTCAGTGTTAGTGCAAGATATCAGCCTAAATAACTGATAAGGCTTATTCCTTTGTTTTCCCCACTCAATTGTACTGAAGATGCCCTGAAAGCAAGAAACTAGCAAAAGAAGCTATAATGATCTTGAAAGAAAACCAGTAGAAAAACATAAAACTTATGACTTAATTCTCTAGTCTCTGTAAATTAAAAAATGCAGAATGTTTACAAAAATGACCTTTATTCATACATTACCTTAAATTTATACACATTTTATTTTTTATACACTTTTTTATTATTATTATTATTACACTTTTGCTAGTTTAGTTACTAACAGATTCTGTCCTTTGTTTTTTTTTTTTTTTTTTAAATAATATACTGGTAGGACCTTGAAGGGAGTAAACTACTATGTCAAAATCATCTGTGTTGTGAATAAGAGAGAAAACTAATGGCTGAAAGACGATGTATGTGCAGATTTTAATTACTTAAATCCAACCATTATGTATTAGAAGCACAAACTTAACATGTTAAAGACAGCTGTATGCCTTATTTTATACAGTGTTTGTGTACATATTAGTTTTTAATAATAACAAATACTGTTTATTTGTAAATGGAAGTAGTCTTTGTTGTTGTTTTTTTGTTTGTTTGTTGTTTTGTTTTGTTATTTTACCTGTGGGTGCAAAAATGATTAATTTTATCATATTGTGTAGAAGAAAGCAATCTGCACAAGTGTCATGTCTGAAACCCTGGAGCTCTGAGCAGGCACAGCCTCTGTTTTTGAAGACCAAAGTGTGATTTTTTATTTATATTTTTTAAACTTTCTAACAAAGCCTGAGCTGTAATCAGACACCTCAAAGCCCTCGAACCTCAGTTTAGTTCAGTCTCACAGTCTGCAGTTTAGGCTTATCTCTAGCTAATACCGGTGATTAATTATGGTATATTTTAGAGAGTATTGCTCATGCCGATAATATTGTATTAAGGAAAGCCTTGTCTGTATTTCAAAACAAATTTCTTTTCTACTGCAGTACTCAGGGACCACAGGTAAAGACAGTCTGTGCCCTGAGAGCATGGAGTACAAATTACAAGTGAAACTTAATGGGTTAAAATGAGTGTTTAGGCTTCTGCTGTTTTTTTAAACAAGAAGCCACAAAACAGCACAAAACACTTTCTGTGATGGGCACAGGTCCTTGAGGCCTGAAGATTTGGTAGGTGAAGCAAAACAGAGGCCAAAACTTTGAGTATCACTGTCCTGTTCTCCAGCAACCAGGTAAGATTGCAGGGAGGGAGAGCACTGCTTTCTCTGTGGTGGGAGGTCAAATATGAAGTGACTATCAGCACCATCATATATCTCATTTTTACGTCAGTTCTCCTTAACCTTCTGCAATGTTGTCCTGAGAATGTCTGTGAGGATGAAAGGAGGCTGCACAAACAAATGAAATAACGTAGGTGCATATTGCAGGCAAAATGAGGCAAAGATGGGAAGAGTATCTGGTGCTTGGGAAACCTTTAGAATGAGAAGTGGTAAAAATGTTAACTGTTATTCCTGCCTGGTTTGGTATAGCCTCTAGATGTGGTGATGTAACAGTCTGGTTAATCCTGTGCTATAAATTACCTAAGTGGTCCTCGTCAGTACCAACAGCTGAACTTTTTCAGGGTACTATAAAGGTGAATAGGAATTGTAAATTATCTGGTGCAGGGTGGGTGTCACCATTACATGCACCTGCATCTGGGAGCATGGAGGGTGTGCTGGTTTAGATGTGTCTGAAAACTACTTAGTGGTTTTGTTCTTGTTCATTTAAAAAATAAAAAAAGATCACACAGTGGAAATAAGTGCAGAAAGCCTTTCTTTTCATATATTTCAGCAAGAGTTTCTATCAGAGATGGGTCCCAGCTGCAACAGTGATTTCTGGCATGGCATAAGAAGTCAGACATCAGAAAGATCCTAGGGATTCATGACCCAAGGACTCACCTAATCCACGCTACTGGGTAAACTGCTGATGGTAGGACCCACTTTGAGGGAAATTATATAGGCTAAAAGATATAAGGGTTGCAAAGATACTTTCCTTAACTGGTTATATTTAGGTATCCTATTTGAGGGGATCCTCGGCTGTTTGGGAAGTCTGCTCAGGTTATATTCAGAAGCTCTGTTGTCTTCAGTCTGTAGTGCTCCTCAGAGCTCTCAGGCTGGGTTTTGTTAGGAACAGCTCCATCAATTTCTATTTCTGAGCAATATTTTAGCATTTCTCTTTCTTCTTTTCTTGTTCTCCAAGGTCTGCTTATTAAATTATTATGCAACTGTGATACTAAATCTTATCTTTTGACTATAATGCACAGAAGAGAGGCAGATAAGACTTGAAAGGAGGGAGGGACCATTCATCTATCAGTAGACTGAGATGCAAGAGAAAGTAAAGAGAGGAAGATGATGCTTTTGATGAATATTTGTAGCTGAGCATGACAGCACACTAAATGGCTTTTCTATTTTCAGTATGGGAACGTACTTGTATTTCTAAAAACAAAAGACTTTTACAAGACTCTAAATCAAATTTGAAGTAAAGGAAAAAAAAACTATAACTTTGCCTTCAGCAACTTGCTATTCCCTGCTAGCCAAATTCATCTCCTGTTTACTTTATTGAGCAAGGTATAGTCCTCAGTTAAAAATTCTGGTCATGTTATTAGGCCATGTCATCAGTAATAGCCTAAGGTAGTTTGCAGGAAGTGATTTTGGGGTCTGTCTTCTACCCTGCCTGTATGCATGTACCTGTGAGAGAAGGTTCTGGTGTTGTGCCCAAGGCACAAAGGTGATGAAAGTAGACATCACAGGTTTAAAAAAAAAAAAAAAAGTTGGAATTTAAATCAATAAAAATTCTAGCTTAATTTTTGTACCATCTCAGCAGTGGCTACTGTTTTCCTGATGTGACAGTGATGATTTTCTAATTGATTTGGTGATCCAAAAGGCATTGACCCAGTCCACATTGGAAAGCAAAGCAATTACTAATTCAGAAGGCTATGGGACAGATTTGAGTCCGTGTGGCCAATTTCCATCAGAGAAAGCATATCCCCGGTTCCATACCTGTAGACACAAAAAAGCGCTGCACTGATATGCCCTCGCCAGAGGCTGGAGGGCAGCACAGCCAGGGCCAGTGACTGCTCAGCAACAAAGATATGGGAGGTTTGGGATGGGTGAGAACAAAATGTGAGCCTTGTTACTGCTTCCAGTGCCCATAGCAGGTGCAAGTGCCTCTGTGCTAAAGGGACCCTCCTGGGGTACAAAGTTCAATTTAATTTTTGTTCTTACTGGCTGTGTCACTTTTCCTTTCTTTTTCTAAATTGTGTGCAGCTAGAGAAAGGATTTCAGTATAAGAGCTGACATTTAGTTCTTGTTAAAAAGTAGTTGTTTAAGACAGTTTGATGCTGAGGAATGACTCAATTCTCTGTGTTTTTTTTTTTTTGTCTTAAACATGCTTGCAGATTTATCTTTTGGAAAACCTTAACTATCTTTCTATCTTTTCTCAAAGATAAATTTTTAAAAAGCTAAACTTCTGCTGTCACCAGGCTAATGGCAGTGTCCCATACACCATCTAACTCCAGTTATTATTGATCAGCTAATGCAATATTTAATTATACTCACAGGGGAGATGGACTTCTTCAATGTGTGATTCATTATCCCTTATGAATGGAAACTTCTCAATCTTGGTAGATAACCAATAAGCAAATGTTATTGATTGATCTTCAACATTAAATAAGGATAATAAATATCACAATTTGGGGCTTGAATGTCACGTTCAAGAAAAGGAGCTTCATAACCATCCCTTAATGAGATTCTAATCTTTGACCCCCTTGCTAATGCCAGCTGTGGTCTCTTCTTGATCATTACAACTTCCCTGTCATTGCAAAATGATTCTGCCTTGGATTATTTACATTAATACAGCCTGGCTACAAGAAAATTTAACTGTATTGAATGGCCTGTACTAAAAACTTATCTAAACAAGACAGATTTCTTTAATGGAAAATTTTAGTGTAGATTAAAGAAATTGTGGGAATAAAATGTGGTGAAATGACGAATAGGTATAAGGAACGTCTGTGTGACAATACAAAAAAGAATTTGTCCTATTACTAAACAAACTGCTTGGTTAATTGTGATGATAAACTAGTAGCTGATAGCTCAAAAAAAAAAAAAAAAAAAACCAAAAAAAACACCTTAACCTCTTTAGAGACCAGAACAAGTTACCTGGCAGAGTGCTCAAACATAACACAGAGTACTCAATAACAGTGCTTCAGCTCATCCATGATAACTGCTCTTGTCTGCACTTGTACCTCATCACAACTGTGGGCAGCAAGTTAGCAGAGCCTTCTTCACTATCTGCAAACAAGGCCAAGGTCACTGATTGCATTTATGTTTACAGTGGCCTACCTAAGAAGTCAGCTGTGTAAAACTGCTATTGATACTCCACAGCTTCTGTTAGTGCTCTGCCTGTCTGAATATATCTGAGCCCTAAATCCAAAACTATAATTCTGACTCCCTGCTGCTCAACTACTAAACTCAGCAATCTCTACAGCTCATCCACCTGTATTTCAGTCCTTACCAGCAGCTATAGATGCACTTCCCCGGGGTATTCACTACTGCATGCTCTGCCTCTGGTCAGATTAATCCCAAATTTGTTTTTGAACATCATCAGTTTAAGTTAGAATTTGGTGACTGGGGCAGCAATATGGGTTTGATACCTCTTAAGAAGAGAAGGGAATTTCCTCTTTTGTATTTCACTTGAACAAAGGCTTAGCATCTTCTCTGGAGGCTTATTACAGGCCTGTGCTCTCTCATCATTTTGCATACTTCATCATTGAAGGCCAATCTCTCCCCATGGAAAAGGAATTTACTTCTTTGGTATGAAGCCCCATGCAGATGAAGACTGATGGAGGTAGATGCCTAACAGTCAAATTTCAGAAGCTAATCCTCTTGCAACAAAGTCTTTGATAAGATCTGGTGCTTATGCAGCTACAGGGAGAATATAAAATTAAGGTGTTCAACTTAAAAGAAAGAAAATAAAAAGTCAGCTACTGATCTGAAAGCCTACATCCATACTGTACATAGATAGGTGCATCTATAAGATTTTTTAGACTTATACCTATAAGTAAGTCAAATGTTCATGGATGCCATCCTGCACAATGTGTTCTAGGTGATCCTGCTCAGCAGGGGGGGTTGGACCAGATGATCTTCAGAGGTCCCTTCCAACCTCAGCCATTCTGTGATTCTGTGAAGATGCAGTGTTATTGTCTTCTAAACTACCTCAATCTGTTGCTTTATAGCAAATGAATATAGTATTACAGCTGTTAGGCCAAGGAAGTCTGGCTTCAAAATAAGACAAGATGACCTCTTGATAGTGAAACTCTCCATTAGTTTTCTAAGTAACAGAATTACTCCAATTATCTCCAGTCCAAAACCATTTCCAGAACAGTTTTCACCAAACTGTCTTCTGCATGTTTTCATTCTAAGAATTAATTTGCCTGCAGCATGGCTTCTTAGATGAGTGATGGACTTTCTAGCCCAAGTACTGAATCTAGTTATCTTTAGTGAACTTGATGTGTTATACTTTCATTAAAAGTCTGCAGCAAGTAGTTTGTGTAGATTTACATCCTCGTCTTTTTATTGCTGAAAATCTAACTTTAAAAGCTGTCTTGGGACTCTGCTGAAGTGTTTGTGGAGTTATATCCTTGGCAGACTTTTGTCTGTGTCACAGAGAGACAAAATCACCCCCACTATCTAGCACAAATGGCAGACAATGCCCAGGGGGTGCTCAGCAGTGTCGGAGCAGGAGGAATAGAGCAGGGCAAGGCTGCATCATGGACCCCAGGCATCAGTTGCTCACCACATGCCTGGAACTAACCCTTGTCACTTCCTCTATTGTCACTGAAAAGTAAAAGAATTTAATTGTCCCTTTTCATCCATAATCCTTTAATTACACCTGGCTTTTATATCTGTACTGCTTCAGTCTGGATTTTGCCCTCATCATGGCATCTGAGCACTCAGCGCCCGTCATATACTCAAGTGAGCCTGAGGCTGGACTGACATGCAACAATGACCTTCATAAAATTTCTTACTCTTCTCTTGTCTCAGTGCCAGCTGTGGCACATAAAGAGAACCACTGATATAGTCTTTCCATCTCAAAAGAGCAAGTAGAATGTGAAGAGCTATTAGTGAAAAAATAAGTAAGAATAAAACACAAAATATCTTCATGCTGTTGTATAGATCTGTATATAGTACTGAATAATGTATTTGAAAGACCACAAAACAGAAAAAGGAAATCGTTAGAGGAGGAAGATGAGGAACACAGAAGAAAAATATTGTGTTAAATAGACCAAGGAACTTCTGGTCAGGATTTTGGAGAGGTTATAAAATAAGAATAGAATTTTTTTAAATGATGAGGAGTTGCATAGGAGTGATGGCTTATTGTCTTATAATCTAAGAATCATGATTTTCTAATCTAAGAACTTGGAGATAGCAATTGCAAGTAGTAGAAGACAAGTTCAGAGCCAACATGCCTTCACCTAACACACAGTTCAACTATAAAGTGTTGGGTAAGAGATGTCATCAATGGTAATTGTTTATCCAGCTCCAAAAAATGAGTGGTTGAATTTGTTGGAGGCTGTTCATCCAGAGATACCACCTCTGGCTCAGGAATGTGCTAACTGATACAATTCTAGACAATGAGTAAGTATGAGAGGAAATTTCTGACACTTTTTTACTGTTCTTTGAGCATCTATTATAGGTGTTTGTCAGACACACGATCCTGGGCAGGATGGATTTCAGGGCTGAGACAGTAAGGCTGCTCTAATATCCCTACATGCAGTGATCTTATCCATTTGTCATTGAAAGTTGTATTAGTTATATTTGGTTATATTTTCCAACAGGACAAGAGATATTTGGATCCTTTTCTCAACACTTCTCTTGAGAGGTCATTAGAGCTTGGGTTTTGAAGATGCTAGTTCAGCTCAGGTCTTCTCAAATTCTAATTTCTTATAAATGTTCACATTACTGTCTTGTAAATACAAATACCAGAAATCATTAGGTAGCAAAGGAAATAAATACTTGATATTGTCCTATCATTCAGTGTCATTTTTGTAGCATCTTTCTATCTGATCTTGATTAGGTATTGCATCAGGTTGCCTAAACTCATGCTCTCCTTCTTCTAACCTAAATTCCAGAGGCTTCTGTTTCTTTCTATCTCTTCCTTTGGTATTTTTCCCATGCTGTTCCCTGCACACAAGATATTAGCCTTTCATTCATCTGCCACATGATCTTTTGGTACAAGTAGATTTCTTTCTATTGTAGAATTTCTGTGTTGACTTCAAAAGCTGCAGGCTTGAGTGGGAAGGGAAGCCCTGCTTTTCTAAACAAAGAATCTACTCCACACATCACTGCTGCTACTAGAAATATCATATCCAAACATCCGTAGCTTTATATGAATAAAACAGCCCCCTCTGACCTCCGATCTCTTATGTGTTTGTAAATATAAAGTACTAGATTGTGTGGGTAAGCAAGTCAGAATGCTATGTATACAGAAAAGCCAGATTGATACACAGTTCTGTGCTCCAGTGGAACACATTGAAATTGGAAATGGGGAGCAGCACGGAGCTGCTGGCAGGACCAGGGCAGTGCTCCTCAGAGCTAGGACAGGAGCAGAAGACAATGCTGTGGGGAGGAAGAAGGTTGATGGCAGCAATATCCCTCAAGTTACTTTTGGGTCCCCCTTCTGTGCGGACCGTAATGTATGTTGGGACATTAAAAAAAATGTTGAGTTTGTGCCATAAAGTGCTGAAGCCTAATGTCTGGTCTGTGAGGCACTGAAAAAAGCCTTACATAGATGTAGACTACACAGAACACTCTTGTAAATCATTTCTCTACAGAAGTTACATTAAGCAAACATTTCATTCACTCTCATATCCTTTGCCATAAAGTACTGGCATTAAAAACTTGTGCTTTTCAGTGGTGAGATGATTCTGTTATTTAACTGTACCTGGGTACCTGATGGACCCAGTGAGATCAGGGACTCATCATCTGGGTGCTATACAAACATTCATTTATTTATTTTACTTTTAAATATTAGTCATGTTCTCTTATCGCACCAATGATTTCAGGCACCAAAAATATGTTCTTTTGTATCATGTGCTTTCTGACCTTTTCAAAATCTTAACAAATATTCTTACGGATTAATATTATCACAGTGTCTAAAAACCTTTTTGCTTTGAGGCTGTGTGAATGCAAAAGTAAAAAGCAGACGCTGTCCAAAGGTCTTGTGATACAGACATGCGATAAGAGACAGCAAGTGGATACAGTCGAAAAAAGGAGTGAAAAGGAGCAATGAATCTGGTTTTGTAAGAATGAACCATCAGTTGACCACTGTAACTTTCTTTTTTTTTTTTCAGCAAAAATAAGTTTTATAAGTATAATGAAATACCTCTGAGCTTATTTATGGTGAGCACTTTCCAATTATACAAGAGAAAAAGAACAAAAAATGAAAAAATAATTTTAAAAAACTTGATGGAGAGTTTATAAAGCGATATATGGGCTAATGATTCAATAGTGAAGAAGAGATAATAGATGCACTGGCAGGAGTCTGTGATGGTCTTGGAAACTGAAGAAATGTGGTTCATATATGACAGAAAAAAAGGCACAGTCAAAACAATAGGCTAGATAAATGTTCATTCTGGTTGTATTCTTACTGGGTATGTGTTTGCACTCTATTCAGGCCTTAGAAAATGATATTGCATTAACTGAGAGGTAAGATGATGAGAACTTGAGTCACTTGGAAGGATAGTAAACTCGGAATTTCAGAGATGCTAGATCAGACCGGTGTACACAAATCAAGTACCCTAAGATCTAGGGATTGTTATGAGTCAACATTAACACCAGGATTATGGTTTGAATCAGACAGGCTGATGATATTGTTCATAAACAAGAAAGGAAATGAAACAAAGTTTGGAAGGTAAGATTAAGAATTATGGTTTTGCCATGCCGAGCTTTAAGTGATAGTTAAATACCAAAGGATGGTAAAGAGGCAGACCAAGAACTTAATTTAGACACAGAGATAGGTCTAGAGAGTTGTAGAACAGTGAATTATTAGCATAGAGATGGCAGTTGATGGTAATTGAAAAAGTCATCTTTTTGAACAGGCTATGCAGGGATGGGTAAGATTTGTGTCATTAGTAGCAGAAGCAGCAAAGATAAGAGTCTTTCAGCAAGAATGAAACATTCAGAGTGCTGGGGTTGTAAAAGTCTTTAATTAAAGTCATGATGCAAAGTCTGTTCATTTAAATTCACATTGTTTCTAAGGTGTTTTAGATCATGTCCAAAGAACACCAAAAAAAAAAAAAAAAGAAAAAAAAAGAATTTCACAACAGGGAGCAAATAGCAGAATTCAAACCAGGTTGAGAGCAGGTAAGAGTGATATTGAAACTACACCTATATGTAATGTCAGCCTTTTGGGGATCCATTTTACCCAGCAGACACAGACATTTCATATGGTTTTGCTATGTTAAATGATGCCCAGGCAGCCCTAATGCCTCTGACTTTAAGAACTCTTACTAAAAAAGTCCAATTAGATCCAAGACTCTGGATGGGAATCCTTTCAGAATATATTTCCGTATCATTGGTGGGAGGCTATCCTGTCACTCAGATAAATGGGGTCAGATTATTGCCCTTCTTTTCATGCTGAACAATAGATAGTAGGTAAAGTCTGGCAGCTTCTCAGACTATTTTCTGCTGAAATAAACTCAAACAGGTTGAGGTAGAAGACATGATGCAGTGAAATCAATGGAAATTTTGTCACTAAATGTATCAAGGGTATCACTATGGGGCTTAAATAAAGTCTTTGATAAGAATCATAGGATTTTCTTTCCCTGCAGTATATGAGCATAAGATGACTTCTCTGTTTATGGATGCTCAGAAAAAAATAAGGCAAATAAAGAAAACTTACAATGTCTAGAAGTGTAGGTTAAACTGCTTTATCTGGGTATGAAGGCTCCATCTGATCTAAAGCCCCTTTAGATGAGAGTGTTTACATGGGGATTTGACATGCTTTAATTTATGTCCTATTGACTTCATACCATTAATGGATTTGCTTTATCTTTCCCAAATGCCCCATCTAGACAAGCCATTGCTTATAATTGACAAAATAGTACAGTTAGACCCATGGAAGTAGGAAAGCAGATAACATGTTGATCCAAACAATATAGATCCCTTGAATTTACAGATGCCACTAGATTTGTTTAAACATCTATTACATTTACAATTTGGTCAGTGTATTAAAGCATTAGATCTGTTACCTAAAATAACCCAGCTGTAAGTGTGAGTAACTTTACTTTGTAAATGGCAGCCCTATTGAATTCCCACAAGTTTCATTCAATTTTATTTCCGTCAGTGAGGTAGCAAGTCAAGATGTGATATGTTTCCCCGCCCACTCCTTGTTAGTTTGCTGAAAGAGTATAATTATAACACACCAAAGGACAGGATCTTTGTTACAACTTCTTCCTGTACAGTTGTTGTATTAGTCATGAGGAAAGATTATCTTAAACAATGGACTGAGTATCAAAAAACATGAGTTTTCTCCCAAGCTACATGAAAAATTTGTTTGTAAAATTTTGACTTGATTGCCGGAACCCAACATAAAGCTCCTAAAATCAAGTCAGTTTGCAAGCACCTTTAAAAAATAAATAAAATTTGTTTTTCAAGCTTTTGTTGTTTTGGAGGAATTCTTGCCTGTGACCTTACTTCCAGACATCCACCGACACCATTCCCTTCAGACTGCCAAGATACCTGCCATGTGCCTTGTGATCCGTGCTTACTTGTAGGGTTTCAAACACGTATTCAAGAGTAAGGAAGTCAATTTAATGGATAAGATCAAAAGATATAAAACACTAAAAGGACATTTCCCTGCATCCGTACTAGTCACAGCTTGGTGTGACCCAACTCATAAGTTTGTGTTATTTGAGGTAAGAATAAAGCAATTTTTTTTATTATTCTGGATTCGAGGTGTCCTGCCAGGCCAGATCCAGAATGCAGTGATAATTTCATCTCCCCTATGTCATGATCAGGTAGAAGGAAGTTGTTATAAGAAAATAAAGTTTAGTACTTCATCTTAACAGACAAAAATGTTTATTATGAGGTTGATTTATATTTTCTAATGCGTTCTGTGGAACTGTCAGTACATCTTGTAATACCTTGCTATTTAACAGGAGAAGATTTCTATGATTCATTACTGACAGCAACCATGCTTAGAAGTTAGTGTGGCTTGAAATTTACTTCCAAAATGCTTGCATGTATTTTCTTTGCTGGTAAAATGTCATAAGTTCTAGGTTTTGGTTCACCAAAAAGATAACTGACAAAATATATACCTGAATGTAATGCCTGTTCATGTTTATACAACAGATCTAAAAGACTTGGCTGAAAACAGAAGATAAAATGCTGCATAATCAATATTATTTGAAAAATGAATACTTTGCTTGCATTAATACAATTAATAGCATGTTTGCATGAACTTTGTTTTCATTTGTGTCAGCTGTCTATTAAGAACTGGTTAAAAAAGTAGACACATGAAAGTGCAAACAAAATTTATGAAAGCAAGAATTGACACCCTTGAAAAAGTTAATATCAAGAAATAATTATGCCAGTTAAACTTATTCCACCAGAAAGTTCTTTCACAGGGAAGATCCTTCAGAATCTATAAACTGGTATTAAACAGGAAATATATAGAGAAAGCAATGGCCCTGTAATATGTTCTGGCAAAATACCGTTATATTCACGTAATGTGTGTTTTACCTAACTAGGGGTGGTATTTATTGGTCTGCAAAGGCTGCAGCACGATTTTACATAAGAACTCTTGGATTCCAGCATAGCATTAAAGTGTGAGAATAATTTGTACAGGTAGGAATCTTTCCAGTATTTTTCCCTGCCCTTTAATTTTCATGTCTGAGTGAAGAATGAACTGAGAAGTTTGGGTTTATTTGGATTAAATGAATTAAAATTCTTATGAATGAAGGTCCTCCTTCCCTGCATTTTGGGTGGCGCCTATGTGTGAGATGAGACGCCAGTTCACATCCATTCAAAAACAGAAAACAAAGCAAGCAAAAATGCAATGGTACAGGAAGCTGATGACAGTGTAGCATGCATAGGAGACTTAGCAGGAGTTAAGAGAGACAGACAAAATGTGCACTTTGCCTTTTAACCTGTCAAAGATTTGAATCTCACTACTTGCCTCAGCAAGACCATGTTGATTTGCACTGTTGAACAGTTTGGCCAAAAACTATGGCACGGAGCCTTACCTGCATCTTTATATTCCCATATCGGTTAGCCAAAATGAAAGACTCTAGGTGGTATATCTGTCTTTTCCTACCCATTAATGGCCTCCTTGAGTGACTTCACAAGCTGGTAGGTGATTGGAAAGAGGTGTATCTTTAGAATTCTGTTCTCTATCACAGAAAGTACAATCAGTACTTACTAGAGGCAGCTTTTTTCCCCCACAGTCCTGAGAGCAGTTGGCTGAGGAAGTACGGAAATAAGGATGAGGCCAGAAGTCCCATTTCCTTCTTAAAAAGTATTGGGTTTTAGTCGGTATGTGCACACACATTGCATGAGGCCACCAGTCTGGGTTCTGCTCATAGGAATCTCTCCAAGAGAGTGCTGGCTTGTGTACAATGCCAAACAATGCTCTTCCTGAATGGCACCAATTCTCTTCAGAAAGGAACAAAGCACACAAGCCCTGGTTTGTACCATCTTAAATGTTAAGAATACAGAAATAATAGTCTCTATTTTAGACACACTTGGATAGTACCTTGACAGCTACAGTGAAATGTCAGCATTTGTTAGGAAATCCTGATGTTAACTAAGTACTTCTTATTCAAAGACCAGATAAAAAATTTAGTCTCTCAAGAACTCTTACTGAAGTCTTGATGGCAATAACTATATAGCAAGTATGGAAGCAACATTTTCCCATTCTTGCTTTAAAAAAATGGACTTTTGAAATATGAATATTTACTGATTTAAAATACTGATATTTGGAAATAAAGTCATGTTAAATATTAAATTTTAGCTTTTAATCTTCAGGAAATATTTTTTGTAAGAATGAGCTTGCTATATTTTTGTTAAAATATATACACATATATACTTGGAGAGACAGAGATATGCAACTCTATGTCTACTTTTCAGTGCAATTTCCCTCCTTGTTTTTTTATAAAGTATATAGAGTCTTTGTAAATCAAGGCAACGGACTATTTCTTTTTTTTTTTGTTTTTTACAAAGGCCTTCCGAAACTGATCCATAAACTTTCACGATTAATGAAAATAACACACTAGGATGTATCTTTAACCACTGAAAAGCTGATGCTCACAAGTTTATACACATTAAAAATTGTGCTTTCGTTTCCACTTTACAGAAACACACCAAAGGTTCTAAATAAGTCTTGTTGATTTGACTTTCACTTTCTGTTCCACCTATTTGCCTCCCCCATCCTGCCTTTCATTTGCCAGAAAGCCCTGTCTAGCTTATTTACATGTGAAAAAACTTGGAGCATCATGTGGTGAAGTTCCAGGGCAACACTGAATCCCATTCAATTCTCATTTCCTCCCTGACAGTCACCATTGAATCAATCATGTTTTCCATGCCCTCTTCATGACCACCTAGGAGATCCCAAATCACTTTTCATCTGCTGTGTCAATCACACTCAGACCATGTCCACTTTTCATTACTAACACACTGTCATGTGACCAGCTAATCTGTCACTTTCTGACAGCGGTTAGTGTGCCAATTGATTTAATTAGCAATCAATTAGCTTGTTACTATTGGAAGTAATTACCTTTTATAGAGAAAAGAGTGCAGCTGGCCATAGCAATAAAACTGCACTAATAAAACTGCATTTACCTCCCCTTCTCTACATTCAAAGTCACTAGCACTCAAGGGTTAGCGGAATTATTGGTGACATACACACGGCTTGAAGAGTCCTAGGGGATTTCTTTGCTCTCCTGATTATGCTGCCAGACTCTTTCATTAGTATAGTATTTATATCTTAAGAAGTAGGTTTGATTAAGGTTAATGTTAACATTTACATTGTTTACTTCGGCAAACGTTTCAGTATCAAATGTTTGTTAATGAAAACATTCTTTAATATGGCCATATATTAAATACTTCTGCATTTGCAATGGAAACCTTAAAAAAAAAAAAAAAAAGACATTATGCACCCTCAAAAGCATGTGTCATACTTAAATATGCTGGTAATGTTACTTGCCATTTTTGTCCGCTCTATAAAACGTACACAGAAATTTAACTTTTTGTGGAATTAAACACACTCATAAACCTTGGAAATTCTGCAATAAAAACAAGAGAAGTACATTCTGGCTGTTTTCTATTTAAAAATTGGCATAAAGTTATTTTCTGTTTGATATGTAAAATATCCAATGCACATATATTTCTAACCTATGATTGTGCCATTTCAAACACCAGGACTGAAGTACATATCACACACTTGTGCCATTAAATTCAACCTGCAAAATACTCCCAAGGCAGACAATGACTCGCTACATTAGCTCTGTGGTGAACAGAAGAGTCAGTAATGAAATGAGTAAGTAGACTTGTACTCCATTCATCATCCTGTTTGCTTCAATATAAGTGTTCTTTTATCAGCAGTATTGGTACTGATGTCATCACACTAGGCATAAATCATGGCACAAGTGACAGTGTCCTATTAAGGGTCATGGTCTAAAATCATTATTGACAAATTAAAAAACACAGTTAGCCCTTTTTCTCACTATGCCCTCATTTCTGATATAGCTTGAACCTTCCTAGCAGGCTACAGGATAAATACTCATTTATAGTTCTGAATATCTGCGTATATTAACTTACCAACCACACTACATTCAAAAAAATGGCAAGAAGCCCAGCAAAGACGAGGATGTTAAATCTTAGGCTGATCCTTGTCATCAACTCACATTTTATGGGGCCTAGTTGCGAGGGTTACAGAGAAGACACCATCACACACCAATTTGTAATAAACACTCCTTAGTAATGTCTACAGCAGAGACGACAAATTCATCATGGGTGTAATTAGCTCGGGCTTCTGCTACAGTTGGGGAAATGCAATACAGAACACCAGTAACAGCCCAGGGCTGCTCCTTCCAGAGAATTTATACCTCATGTAGGCTAGGAAGGGAAAAACTCAGCCCCTCTGAACTCAACCAGCTTAAAAGTGTCTCTCTTTCCATGTGGTGGTGTTTTTCAGATACAGCAACACTTCTTTCACACATTTCCAAGTGTAGCTGCTTATAGAAATGCTGAACAGAAGGACATTGCCCCAGGAAAGGTATTTTACTGTCTTTTTTTCACGAAAGTGTAGAATAAACTCCAGAATGTGCTGTTGCTTCAGCCCTTGGGTAAGATGATGGCTGTAGTTCCTTCTGTCTTAGGAAACTATTTATGATGCCTGCCGCAGTCATCAATTACATAGGTCTTTATGGCTTGTTGTGTTGCTTGTCGTGCTCTCGTTCTGTTGCTCTTTAGCTTAACAAACCTCTCTCCCTGAGATCTTTCCACAGAGCCAATGGATGGCCAAGCAAATTCACAGAACATCTGACTGTATCTACACTGGTGGCAAGAAGCACCAGGAGACTGCATTAATTTAGACATTCATATCCAGCTACTGCTGGTATGGTGGCAGTGGAACTGTTTCTGTGTTTTCTTACTGCAACACCTACCCAAAGCACTGACTGTCATATTATAAAGTCATAATAAGCTTGGACAGGCTATAGTGATTGAGCCTGAAACTCCTCACAAGATTGCAAGGTTTAAAGTAAAACTTGAGCTGCCTTTTGAAGCTGTGGTCAGTGATAAATCCAATGTTGCTTCTCTCATTTGAGAAAACCTCAAACTATTCTGTAATTCAATGATTTTATGATTTATTTTACCTATGTACCGAGAGGAAAAAAAAAAAAAGAGAGGAGAGGAGAGGAGAGGAGAGGAGAGGAGAGGAGAGGAGAGGAGAGGAGAGGAGAGGAGAGGAGAGGAGAGGAGAGGAGAGGAGAGGAGAGGAGAGGAGAGGAGAGGAGAGGAGAGGAGAGGAGAGGAGAGGAGAGGAGAGGAGAGGAGAGGAGAGGAGGAAAGGAAAGGAAAGGAAAGGAAAGGAAAGGAAAGGAAAGGAAAGGAAAGGAAAGGAAAGGAAAGGAAAGGAAAGGAAAGGAAAGGAAAGGAAAGGAAAGGAAAGGAAAGGAAAGGAAAGGAAAGGAAAGGAAAGGAAAGGAAAGGAAAGGAAAGGAAAGGAAAGGAAAGGAAAGGAAAGGAAAGGAAAGGAAAGGAAAGGAAAGGAAAGGAAAGGAAAGGAAAGGAAAGGTTCTTTACTGTCAAAGAACCTAAGAAAACAGTATTTGGGCATTTTCAGGAACGTTTTTGAAGACTCCTTCCAGTACAAGTCCTTGTAAACTCCAGTAAAACTTCCTTTTAAGAAGAGGTCTCAGCACAGGATGTTATTCTTCCCCCTCCAATATATTGAAATTCCAAGGGCAACATCTTATCTTGGTTTAGATAAGGGCAGTCCAGATTTTTAGCTGGAGTTGCATCCATTTCTGCCAGGCATGGATCCTACTCTTTTCATGTAGATGTGAGGGCTGGGGAGGCGCTGCCGAATGTAGCCCTGCCCGGGGTGTGGTGGGGAAGGGAGGCGAGGATTAATGACAGCCACAGTGTTATCCACTCTATGAGGACGATCTTGGCTTTCCAGTCCATTCAGCTATGTAATCTCACTCATTATACAGTATAACTCTCTATAAATGCTTAAAATATTGCCAGGTATGGTGTTGTAGCAGAGATGGAATGAACACTGGTATTAACATGCACAAGTTTAAACAAAGCTTGCTCATATGGCTCCTATTGCCATAATATCTGAGCACCTCATTATCTTTAATGTATTTATCCTCACAACATCCCTGTGAGCTAGTGTAGTGTCATTATCTCCATTTTACAGGTGGGCAGAGCAATAGACAGGGTACGTCCAGGAGCACAGTCAGGGATTTCAGCAGGGCAGGTTTCTGGAGGAAAAAACATGCCTGTGGTTGAACATCACAGCCGAAGCTTGCAGGTGCTCTGCGCTCAGCACCATGCAGGCTGCCCTGTTTGGAGCTCTGCTATAAGCCTTCAACACAAGCGTCAACATCAAGAGCAAATGCATCCCAAGGTATCAGAAGCACTGTCTTCTTCTAGTCTGTGCTAAAGGAGCACTAATTCAAGTTGTAAACACATTTTGGAATCCAAGATCTGGAGAGAGTTGTACTTAAATTTGGCACTCAAATAATGCAATATATGGACGGAGACAATTTCAGGAGACTCCGATGGTCTGGGCCCAACCAATGGGTCCTCTTCTTGGGACACCTCATTACATCAGCAGAGCAATCAGGGTTTTTTTCCTCCAGAATTGGGCCCTGAGTATTAGCGACAATGAGACCTGAGAACCTCAGGGCAAAGTTTTTTATCTCATTTTTATCTCAATTTTATCAATTATCTCAATTTTATCTCATTTCCAAAATATGTATCAAGCTTTTGGTGTTCTGAGTTTGAATTCTTTACCTTAAAGATCACTATGGATGTCATATAAAAAATTCCCTCCCACGGTGTAATGATTAGCCTCAAATGACCCCAAGGTCTGGTTTTAAGAATATTCCTAATGCAGAGATACTTTTGATGAGAAGCTTCTGATTTAAAGTGAAACCTAAAACAATGTAAATTCTTATTTTAGTGCAAACATTTATGCCAAGAGCTGATAGGATTTATTTTATTTTTTTTTACTACATATTTTATGGTTTTGGGATTTAAAAAAAAAAAAACAGTTTATCATAATTGAAATTTAACATGGGGGTGTAGCAATTGAAATAACATTTTTTCTAAGGTGTGTCACATCCATGAAAGCATCTCAGGTCAAAAATGAGAGCATGTTAAGATATTATCCAAGAGCAGCTCACTACTTTGGACATTTACAAGAAGTGTTTAAACCCAGGTTCTAGCACCTGAGCTGTCTGTTTCATGTCCTAGATGAGTTTCTTAACTATAAAAATGTTGAATTTCCAGTTCCAAATATGTCTTCAAAGAGAGACTAACAAGAAAGTCCAATGACTGAATTTCATAACTGGCTTGTGGAAAACTTGGGCTTGTGGAAAAATTTTGCTCTGACATGAAACAGAGACCTTTCTGTTAAATAGTGTTCATTTCAGAGGCTGGAGAAATTGTTTGCTGTTCTCTGTACTTGTTATTGTACATCTATACTTATTATTTCACATTTCTATTACATTGTGTTAGAATGTATTAAAATGTGGGGTATTTTGAACTTTGAGCAATTTGTAAGGCTCTCTGATTTTTGAAGTTATAGGTATAATTTGTTTGCATTGAAGGTGCATGAAAAAGAAGTCTATTGTTTGTTTAATACATTCTATACATCATTTTTAAATTTTTAAAGGACTAGATATTACAGTAATCAAGAGTTCGACACTAAAAGTAATTGGTAGAGAACGCAGAAAAAGAAGTATACAGGGTTACTAATATACACCAGGGCTTAAGCTGACATGAATTTTTATCTTAATTATCGGACAAATTTGTACTCCCACTATTTAATTCAATTTGCATGCATCGGTAGACACTTATTAAAGGTAATATTACATCTGTCATTTTAAGACTGGTGAGAATTTTATCATAGGAGCTGCAAGAAACAGCCACTCTATTATGTACGGAACTCTTTTGTAAAGCTTAAAATAACCAGTATTGCATCCCAATTAACCATTTGGAGGAAAAAGTCTTCTTTGTGGTACAATTGTACATAACATGTAATAATATGTAGGTCTTTTCCTATACTAGGTTGTATATGGACATAATGAATTCTTTCAGACACCTCCTGTCCTCATTATCAGACACCAAAAAAAAAAAAAAAAGCAATTGCAAGGTAATTTCAAATCAAGTTACTGAAGAAGGTTATGTGTCTGCTTTTGCAGGTTTTGCAGAGCTTTTCTATGAGAACTGCACTTTATCGACAAAACATAGTTTTCAGGTCATCACGAGCTAATAGCTCCTAGCTCATTGTTTTTCCTTGGGACAGAGCCTTGGTGCATTATAGAAAGCAAGTAAGTAGGGAGGTATTCTCACCACTGAAAGTCAGCTGTTCAATTAAAAAAACAACACAGTAGTTACCATGGCACCAGCCCTATTATGCTTTGTATCAGTACAGAGGCTTAAATACTTCATACAAACAAACACACTTTTTTAATATAAAAGCCTTTTAAGGAAGTCTCTTTATAGTTCTAATTAATGCATTGTCAGGTAATTTTATTTAATCGGCATTTTGTTAGGAATAAGATGTGTGGAGTTTCCCTGGGAAAAAAAAAATCACTTCAAAAGCAGCTGTGGAAAAAAAATTTAAAAATTAACCTGGTAAGAAAATAAATATTAAGAAATGGAACAGCTGAGCAATGCGCTATTTCCCTCCAGCTCCTCTGCTTTTCAGCAGGTTTTAGACTAAAATAACATTGTCTTTCTAACTCGATTACTATAGTTGTGACTTGCAGCCATTGACCTTCTGATCAGTTGTCATTATAAAGTCTGCTTTCCCATCCAGTGTTTACTGTGGGTTGCCCTAACAAGATAATATAAGGAATGGCTTCTAATGGAAAGAGTAATTTTTCAACTGTGAAGAATGAGGGTCTCCCAAAGTATTCACAAATCAAGACATATTGTCAGATATAAACTAGCATAATTGCCTTGGATTTTTAAAGAGTGCAGAATTGGTTTAATGGAAGTTGAGATATTTTTAGTATTAGATTATTTTCTATTGCGGAATTAATCAGAGCATTACTTATTACTCTGGGAACAGAATAAAAAGATGATCTCAGCTTCAGAAATGTGCATTAGAGCAGAGCAGATCCTCTACAAGTGCACTGCCACTGTGGTGACACTGGGAAGATGAAGACCGGCAGCTGGTACATGCAGTCTCTGAATTATATTCCCAACTTTGTTGCATTTTCACTAATAGGGCTTGCAGGACACAGCCGTGACAGATACAGATATTGATGCATGTTCTAATGGTTGTTTTTTTTGTTTTGTTTTGTTTTTGTTGTTTTTAATTGGATGAAACAGTTTGATATTAAATACCATGGTTATTGTCTTTGCTATTTTGAGGTGGATTTTATGAAATGCTACCTCACCTTTTGCACCAATTCTTTTCTAAAAGTCAGGCATTTGGCATGAGGTGGTGTTTTGCAAGCAGTTGGATGCTCGTGCTGCTCCAGCTGAAGTTGTCTTTTATTTTGCTGAAGAAAGAGAGGAGAAGGCTGAGTAATTTGTCTCCCCTAATAGGAACTTCTCGGTGACTTTTTATTGTTGCTATTGTTGAATGGACCTCAGCAGCGAGAAACAATCTGGGAATTGAAATTGTTACTGGATGCTGTGTCAAAGAAGAACCCATCAATCTCAGAAGAAATTTTAAGGGAACAGGTTTTTCATGCCTGTGCGCTGGTAGGAAGCCAAGAGTGTGTTGCCATTTGATGGTAAAATCAGTGTACACCTGTTCCAACCAGCTGGCAACATAACCTATGTCAGAGGGAGATGTCACAGCCGCACCAGCCCAAACTGCCGCCGGCGGCTGCGTGACAGTCAGGGACGACAGAGAAAGGAACTTGGGGACCAAAAGAGGAGGAGTTTGCAGTGCCATTTCAGGGACACAGATGTGTGAGGAGTGTGATAAAAGAA
The DNA here is from genome assembly GCF_964211835.1 of Anser anser. Classification (NCBI taxonomy): domain Eukaryota; kingdom Metazoa; phylum Chordata; class Aves; order Anseriformes; family Anatidae; genus Anser; species Anser anser. The sequence goes on from NC_139726.1 coordinate 9,621,178, forward strand.
GGAAACATCGGAGGGAATAAGCTCAAACAAAAAAGCAAATGTCATTTGCATGATGTAATTATGGACAACCATTGACTGCTTCGTAATAACACTCAGTAGGGCAATGTTAAACCTACTGTGAGTGCTAAAAAGGCCTCAGCTTGAAAAAAGGTCAGTGTGAATTAGTATATATTTGCAGATTAATTCTGAATGTTATATCATAAATTTTATAGCCTAGCGGTTACCGGTATATAGTGAGGATGACACTAATGCAATTCAGACAGGATTAATTTGGAAAGGACTAACATCTAGCTTGTCACTTTAATTTGTGGTGAATGAAGAAAATGGAGATATGTTAATACATGTGTACACTGTGTGTATGTAGTATGTGCATGTCTTAGACATAATTGTTCTATCTCCCATTGCATCACATCAAATTCACAAGCAAAATCACAAGCCACTTTAAAAATAGAATCACTATCAAGTCTTTTAGATTTAAGCTAACTCAATTTTTATTCAGCTGTAGTTTCTTTCTCAGAAAACAAAACAAAACAAACAAATCCTGCTAACCCTTAACTGGTGTAAATGTTTATGCCAGTGTACACCAGCTGAGGATGGTGTTGCTTAATCTATTGAATAGATGTGTTTTAGTCTTTCTGCTCTCATTGTACATTTATATATGTTTTCAAGTGTATGGATTCTAGGCATTCTATCTTAAATTTCAAGACCCAAGGCTAAATGTTGATGTCGGGTGTCCAGGAAGAGAAGCAGGAATTGCAGGACAGTGAGCACAGAGCTGTGGTTCTTGGATGTTGCTGCAGACTTGCCGAGTGCCTGTGAACGCACCCCAGAGGGTTACTTTCTTTTTTTTTTTTCCTTTAGGGCAGGGAATTTGGCCCAGATCTTCAATGTGGCAGTTCAGTGCAATCTGGAGGACATTCACAGCGGTAAACCTGAAAGCCCTTTGCCAGCAGCTGCCTAGCCCTGTGGCACCCACATGCCGTGAACTCTTCATTCTGCTCTGCATGCCTTTGCGGCCTGCAGAGGGGCAGGAAGGGGAAGGCCAGCCCGCACAGTGCCTGCCGTGTAGCCACGCTGGGTCACACACCAGAAAGGGTATATTTTTCTGCCCAAATAGCTTGGGCCACTCTCTCCACCAGGGTCAGCTGTACCATGAATGTATGCTACAGGATACACTTCGTGACAGCGTTCCATTTCAATACCACGTCATTTGACTGTGGACAAAAGCAAGGCCAAGTCTCTCCATCCTCCAGCCAGAAGTCCAGCCAGGGCCCTGAAGGACCGGCTGGGGGCTCCACCAGTTTGTGGTTTCTAGTCCCCTCTCCAACTTTGGCGCAGCAGGCGCAGGTGCCTACCTTCAGAAGAAATTCCAGCTTGGGACCAAGAGGACAAAACCCTCTCCAGTGGGTTGGAGCTCATTTCTATATTGAAATTGCTTCTACTGTAAAGAGCTGAAATTTTGTCCAGATATTTCACAGGGAGTCAAGCTGCTTTTTCCTGCAACTGGAATCTTAATACTTAGCTACATCCTTTATTAAATAGAACTTTAGTCTTATTTCTAATTCCCTTCTTGAAAAATGGACAAATTATATAAAATTTTATAAGTATATGCACATAAAATGCAATTATATAAAATTATAATTTATTCTGTCTTACTGACTGGATCTGGAAATCTCTTCTTATAAAAATTAATGTACAGTATGTAGCACAATATACAATTAATGGTACAGGAGGAAGTTATTCTTAATTTCTTGTGCATCTTTTCATTTTTCAATTTTGTTAGAGAGACATGAGTTCTGAACTACAGATTCCTAAAGTAACTACAGAAGTTCCTTTATGGATTTTTTTCTAGTAGTTAATATATGCTGCTTTCTGTCTTTGACAGGCTAGGGAAGGTCTGAGGTATTGCCTACACAGCTAGGACACCTAGTTTGGATTGTTATAGGGGGGCGCAAATAAAATTGCCAATATGTTTGGGACTACTGATAGATTTATATTATTCATTCAGATGGATTTCTCCATAATTTTTGTTTTATTCATATTATTATTTTTCTGAGATTGGATGAGAAATTATGTTTTAATGAAAATAGGAATTTGCATTCATCCCTAATTCTTTGGTTTTCATCAAAGAAAGGAAAATTTAAAAACCAGTCTCTTACATTGAAAAACTATCAGAATTCAGCCTGGAGAATAAAAAAAGAAAGAAAAGAAAAGAAAAAAAAAAAAGGAAACAAACCCAAAAAAATTCAATTTGCCTGGAAGAGGAAGAGAAGTTCCTTTCTGACCTGTTCTCAAGACCCTGTATTTCCAAGTCAAGGCTTTCAGAGCCACCATACCTTCATCCCAAGCTTGTTGTAAAAGAAATACCTTTTCAAGCAAGTCACTGGGATGTGTGAAACAAGAGCTTCAGCCCATGTGCTACTTTCTGTTAGGCCAGGGATACCTTCCCAGGTTATAACGTAACTTTAAAAGTCATCCTTGATCATCATGATCCTTCCAACATCAGGGATCTTCAGAGCATCCTCTGGCACTTTTGACTGCTCAGCAGTTACACAGGAAGGACCAGGTAATCATCTGGCAGGCTACATCCATCAGCCAGCAGACTGAAAAATGCCCTTAGTGTCACAGCTCAATCTGGACTGGGTTGGAAGACCCTGTTGCCCAAATCCTGGATTTTGGTCTTTAAGATCAAAATATAACGTAACTCTGTCATCTGAGGCACCACCAACAACTGAAGAAACTCAAGTACTTTGGACATCAGCTACATCTGTTCCAATACTGGGTGAAATGGTGTCTCTTTTGGGTAGTCAGCAATAACAGAAATTAATGCCTCCAGCTGGGGGAGAGGAGAAGAAACTCGTTACTAGCATGCCTTAGCTACAGCTGCTGTTGGTACCTGTCTCTGAAGTTGTAGACTGAAGAAACAATAATGCACCCTGTAAAATGTAGAGTGCTCTGAGGAGACACGATTAGTTGCCATTCAGACTCATGTGAGGAGATCTCTGCTTGCATGGAGGACCTCAGTGCTCCAGACAGAAGCGGGATGAGCTGTGACTCATACTTCCCTATGATAACTGGATTCTATCTTACGGTGTTTTTTTCTTTTTTCTTATTCTAGAAAACCACAATCCTTTGTAACCTGGGAATCCCTGAGCTACTTATATAAATTAATGCAAGATGTTAGGTGATACAGCTCCACTCTTAATGTGTGTGAGAAAGGATTTGGATTTAATGTCTGAGAGTCATGTGTCTGCATGTTGCCAAACAATAACATTTATATTTTCTTAGAATTGTAATATATTTATGCATTCCTAGACCTATACCGGCAGCTACCTTGTGCTGTGTATCTTGTTATGAAAAGGGATGTTTCTCGTATTTCCTCTTCTCTGCAATGAAATGAACGTTTTTGATATGCAAGGGAGAAGAGACCCTTTTTTTCCCTTGCTCCAGGACAGACAATAATTGCCTGATGCCCAGTTAGCTGCCCGCCTTACATTACTTTCTCACCCGAATGCTCTATTCACCAGTTTCTCACTTCTTTTCATTCAGTACTGAAGGTTGCAAGTAACCTGGTTTGGCCTAAATTTTGCACTATTTATCTCACTGGCAGCAGAATTGTCTAAGAAATCCTGAAATGTTCCACAAAGACATGAATAAAATGAGAACAATACTTTGGACTAGAAGTTAAAGGTTAAAAACAGTACTTCTGCAAAGTTCCTCAGATATCATAATGGTGTCTGATATGAGCCAGAACTGAGGAGGAAACTGGAGCACTCTGAATGTGAAATATTTAAAAATAGTTTCATGACTACATAAATACCTTTGGAGTCAGAATTTAATTGAAACTTAAATTCTTTGAGAGTTATTAGTCATTAAAAAGAATGACCCTCTATTTAATTTTTAGATTTTAATCTCATATTCTTTTCTCTCCCATTAGCTCAGAAACCAGCTTCTTACTGCCCCTTAAGGCTTTCTATATAATTAAATATTCCTGAAACTCCAAATGCCAGCTATACTGGAAGAACATGAATCAGAGTAAAGCAAGGTTATTTACAAAATTTTTCTATTGAGGGTTTAGCATGTGAGTCCACTTTTACTCATGCAGGATATGGGTCATAATTTTCTCTCACAGAAACAGGAATTTTTGTCACCAGCCTAGTGCAGACACGACTAGGTACCACGTGCCTGTGAAGACACAGAGCTCTATGAGCTTAGAAAGACAATGAAGATATTTCTGGTGGGAAATGTTAACAACAGGCAAGAGGTAAAAACCTCCAGGTCTAGAAACAAAGGACCAGAGCTTACACTTGATAAAATATAGTGTGACTGTGTGCATGTGTATTGTTTTATGAGCAATGTAAGATTTATGAAGTCCTTAACTATAAATGTCCTTACTTTTAAGTGCTGGATTCTTTTTGTAAATGGGGTGTTAGATAAGTAGACCATGTGGTTGATGCAGAATAAGTATTTAATAATCCAGGAATATGGGGATATAATATAGCAAACAATGTATGTAGTTGACAGGGAAGCATAGTTCTAGCATATCGATACCTGTATTACATTTTTATATGTCTAGGTATTGGAGAAACCAGCAGGAGAGCAATATAATGACTAAATAAACTCTCAAAGTAAGGCAGTAAAAGCAAGACAAAGGTCCACTTTTGGGGCCCAGGGCAAGACTATACAGCTCTTTTTTTTTGCCAGTTCTTAAAAGGTCAGTGGGAAATTAGACATTGAAAAGGGAGTCTCTGAAGGGAAAGGAAAGCCATGAGAAAGACGTTCATAGACCAGGTAGGAAAGATTCAGGTCCTCCTGGCTGTCCGAAGCAAACTTCCTGGCTTCTAGAGCATGGCAAACCCAAGGAATGGCTAAGCCAAACATAAGCACGTGATTGCTGCAGAATTAGTTTATCTCTTGAAGGAGCTGCTCCAGATGGAGGAGAACAGGAACTAAGGACATGCCGCGGAGGTGGTCAGTGGTGTATGTGCAGTGTAAGATGGCCTTTGGGAGCAGTCAGTCTGTTCTGCACCCTGCCAGTAGGGACCTGCAGTACAGGTGCCACATGGGGTTGCCATGCACGGGTTCCCTTCACTCCTGTGAAACCATGTGGAAGGCCTTGGTAGGACCAAGTAGCTTGGATGCTCCTTGGTGCTGTAAATCCTACAGGAAGAGAATGTTTCTGGACAGCTTGAATTTTCATGCAAATTGCCTTTAAGGACAAGCTGGTTTGAAATTGTCCAAAGGACTAATTAGGTTCCAGGTTTAGGTACAGAAATAAGCAAGGAAACAAAATTTGGAGGTGAAAAAATTCTGGATGAAAGCTGAGAGTGAATGAGAAACTGCTGTTAGTAAATATGGTTCTCCTTTTAAGTGGAGACTGAGGTCTGTTCTGAGTGCTGGTGACTCCTATACCAAGTGTGTGTGACAAAGGGAAAAAAGTTACTGGGGAGGCCAATGGGAACGGAGGCCAGTTCCTAGCTCTGCCAGAAGCTACCTTGGCTAGTCCATAAATCTGTATAGAACTGAGTTTGATGGGCCCTGGTCTTTGTTTGAAATGACCAAGTTCTATGTTGATACAAGAAATAGCACTCATGATAATCTACCTGTTTGTGAATTGTTTTTTTCCTTTTTTTTTTCCCCCAAATTCAGTCATTTACCACATTCCATGCCTCTCGGTTTTACATTGGCACAAAATGCAAGGAGGATAATTATTTAGGGAAATGCAGGTGGCAATAGCTACCAAGCTTATCCCAACTAGTTTGTGTTTTATTGTTTATATTTTCTGGAATATCTGGGGATTTTGCTTATTTTGTGATTGAATTTACTGACTAAAACAAAACTGTGAAACAAGCAAAATATTATGAAAATATTTTACTGCTCAGTATGAAACTTATGATTTGTCCTGTTGCACTAAATTAAATATAATATATCTTCAGAGGTGCATTCACTTGCTACTACAGAAGTTTAATAAAGCACTTTGCTACCTGCCAATATCCAGAGCCAAACCCAGACTAATGAGTTAGTACTGTTGATTTGGTTGAAGGGATTATTTTGAAAGGTTTGAGCTACCAGAACTGTACTGACTATTGTGATTTTGGATTAAAATGCAGCTTTCCAGCTGTAATGTTCTGGATAAAATTAGGTTTTGGATGAAGAGTAGTTGGCTCATATGTGAGCTGAGCACATCAGCACATCATCATATATTAGCTAGAAAAAGAGGACATTTGGACAAAAAAGATCACTTTTTGTGACTGTCCCTTGATAGCCAAGCTGGTGTGCAATCTTTCTGGACTTCAAAAGAGAGCTGGAGCCAAAATTGTTTCTCCATTTGAAATTTACTGGTCGACTGCATCTGTTTCTGTCAAGTGAGCTCGGTGGTACAAGTTTTGTCACCCATCTAAATGAAAACAAGCCTCTGCTTTGTCACTATGTGTCTGAGCTCTTTAATAATTGTATCTTGTTTCTTTCTTAATCATGAAATCTTGAATTTTATTCAATTCAATATTAAAGAAAATGTCTTTGCCAAAAGGAGAAGCAATATTATTTCTCAAAATAAGAAAGACTGTATCACGGTGGGAAAATATATGAATATTTATATGGGAAAATATGTTTACTGTGTAGAATGATATACTCAGTAACCCAAAAGATTTCCTTTGAAAAGTAAAATGTCCATATGCTAATTTCAAATTTGACTGCATACTTCTGCTGTCCTTTCTTTGATCCTCTTTCTTTCCCGCATCAATGGCATTTATCTGATTCTCAAGTAATTCAAAAATCATTCTCTTATGTTTATTCTCACAACATCCATGTGAAGTACTCAAGTGCTGGTGCTTTCACTTTACAGACTGGGAACCGAGAATCAAGAATTAAGTGACATGCCTAAGAACACTCACATGAGGACTGCAGCCAGGCACAGAGTTGGAAATAAGCCTTCCAGCTCCCAGACAAGCACAGACTTTTAGTGCTACACCACCTGACTGCTCTTAGCTCTGTTTTACAGCCCTGAAGACAGGGAATCAATATTAGAACTCCTCTATCTCAGTGCCAAGTACATCTAAGCATATATCTAAATGTAAGTAGTAGCAAGTGAGCTCTAGGTGGGAGCTTCTTTTCTAACTCAAGAAAAATGTTGGGAACCTCATCTGAGTTAATTGTCTTGCTACCTCTTCAGTCCAGAAATAGAAGATGGTTCAAAGGTGCTTTTTGACAATGTGGGCAAGGTAAATCGCACTTCTGAAACTTCTCTGTCAGCCTGTATAGGGTATCGGGACACCTAATGCAGTGCACAAGTTAGGTAAGAGAAATCACAACAAAGTTTGGTTATAGTTTCCAAGTCAGCACACATGCTTGCTCTAACATTTCTCCTCCTTCTCTATGTCCACTATGAACACGGTCAGATTATTTGAAAGGACAAAGTTGCTGCTGGAAAAATATGCAAGCAATGACTGAGTAATCATGTAGCATGGGGCAGATTGCTTATACTCTAAGGATTGCACTAATGCTTTGCTCAGCAAAGGTTTTAGTACATAATAACTCCAAATCAGAAAACACTGAGTAGATCAGGTGGACAGTGCTATGGCTCACAGCAGATCAACAGAATAAGAATCAGCATACTCTAATTTTTATTCTTTTTTTTTTTTTGTAATTTATTTTTGTAATTTTGTAATTCATTTTTTTTTTGTAATTCATTTTTGCCACATCTGACAGCTAAAAGCAAAGTCTACAGCCCAATTTGAGCTGCCATAATGATTTTCATTTATAAACAAGTAACAGTTGATCTAAACTTTGAATGTCTTGCTTTAATTTCTCTCCGTCTTGTTTCCTTCTTTGTAACCTATGTGAGAATATATTTATTTTGGGGATAGAGTATCTTAGACTTTCTTCTAATGCTTCACGAGCTAAATAGCTCTACTGATCACCGATTAAGGAGGGCTAACTTAATGAATTATACATTGGCTTGAGAGCATGGCTTTCAAAGAGGACTTCTGATGTAGGGTTGCCATGCTGCTCACCATGATTTCCCAGGCAGAAATATGCATGCATGCATTATGGAGATGGATTCCCAGTGTGCAGTAAGCCAGGCATATCAGGTTTATTGTGCATGTGTTGACACTTTTTGGCACATTCATGAACACATCCAACTCATTTTGCCTGCACCATGAAATTGATATGTAGAAGATGTCCCTCTGCCCTGGACTTGCTGATGTCCACAGTTTAAAAGAGCTACTGCTACTACAGCAAAGCTGCCAGATATCCAGGAATGTCTACTATCCTCGAATCCCATAAAAACAAGATTTCCGGGTGAAAGAGGGCATATCTGAATTTCCTGGTTATCCTTATTCCATGATCTTAAATATATCATTTAATCTCATTGCCTACACATCCATGTTTAAGGTAAGGCTGTTACAATGCTGTTAAAATAAATGATACTATGAGATGAAACAGTGTTTGTAATGAGCAATTTTTTTTTTTTTTCTCAATGTGAATTTTCAGGAGCTGTAATCCATGAAAATACATTTTAATTCCTTTCAGATGTCTAAATTTCAATAAAAGTTGATGGACTCTGACACATCCCTAAAGGAAATACAGCATGGAAGGGACACCAAGACTTCCTCTTCATTCTTCTCTTTAGATAACTTGTTATTTACACCTTGTACTGCCATAAAAATTAATCAGGTTTTTGGCTCGTCCCAACATAATGATACAAACAGGAGTAGGTCTAATTGGTAGAAAAGGGATTGAGGCAGCTGATTTAGAAGAATAAATGTTGACCACAGAGGCATCAGCTGCTCTTCTCTTAGACAATTCTTCAAAGCAAGCACAGTAGCTTGTGATTTCCCATTTCAGTAGCTCTGATTTCCCATCTGTTCTTATACTCCTTTGTTTAATGTCATCCTGGGGACATTGCTTTCCGTCTGGTAGAGAGCACCTCCTCACCTTCCCAACCTCCAGCTATTCTTTCCTGATAAAAACACTTGAGCATGCAGAGAAGAAAGTATTTGCCCTTGAGAATGTTTGCTCCTAGGCTGAATTTGCCCCTCACTGCATCATGAAAATCTAACTGCATCTTAATCTCCAGTTATATTTATAATTACATGAAGGGATGTGACAGTAAAGAAAAATTGTGTAGGTTTTGTTTTACGTGATTTGTTTATAACTTAACATGGCACTTAATAAAAAAGCTGTATAAATAAACTGATACAAATAATCATTCCTTTATCAGGAAATTACATGTGCAAAGTATTGGTTAGTGGAATGAGTCTTAATGAAATTCAGTCAAAAGCTGCAGATCTGAGAATGAACAGGGGCCTCTTAATAGAAGAAGGTTCCATTTTTTCCTGTAAGGTTCAGAGATTCAAACAATAAAATAGTGATCTAATAGACTTTAAGTCAATCAAGATGATACAATAGTGTTAATTAGCCTTTTGTGCCTAATTCACAACTAATTCTGTTGTCTACTTATTTATGTTCTAAAGTGGCCCTGATGAAATTTTTAATATTTCACCTAAGCTGAGGATTCATTTTTATGCTGGCTGGTAATTTTCTCATATATAGCTTGAAATTGTACTCTAGATAATTTTGCATAGTAGTATATCTACATGTCAGGATCATTGGCTGCTATGTTGAATGGCTCTTCAGAGCTGACAACTGGATAATAGCTTTACTTTCAGCCAGCAGAGGAAGTCAAGAGCAAAAGTGTAGAGATAATGTGAATATAATTCATTATTCAAATATGCAAGTGATGAACTGAAAACAAAGAGGGAAGAGTAATAATGGTGTCATTATTTTTATTACTCTTGTTTTGCAAACGTAGCGTGAAACATTAAAGTAGATCTTTGAGAGATTCTCAACTGTACAGTGACAAATTTACTTTCTTGGTAATATTGATAAAAGGAAAGTAAAGCAGACAGGTTTCTGCAGAAGGTGTGCTGTGCTGTTAGTTGTACTATTAAATATTTTCTTGTTGCCTTTTGCTCTTTAAAATTCACATCATTAGTTACTCTTTAGAAGCCTGATCAGTGACTGGAAGAAAGTGCATTGTTGTCATTGTGGCTCTTTTTAGTTAAGACAATCTTCAAAGCTTTTAAATCTTTGTAGCATGACTAACAAAGGCCAAATAGGCAGGTTATGTAAAGCTTTCCTTGAAAAATGAGGAATTTGCATGTGATAGCAAAACACCCTCCATGAAAGCAGCACAGATACAGGTTTCAGTGGAATAAGGAACCAAGGAGCATCAGTTTGATAACCAAAGTGTTTTTCTCTTACTGTTCTATTTAAACCTCTGTCTTTCATATCATCTGCTTTACTTTTCCAATGCCTAAGAGAAGGTTAATTTAAAAAAAAATCTTTAGTGTTTTCAAGTGTATGTACAGGAACATAGAGAGATTTTTGGAAACAAAGATGAAAGATTTTTTTCTGCTAAATTTATAGCAGGGGTAATGAAAGCCCCCTGCAAATATCATGTCCCTTTTGCATAGGGCAGTGTGGAAAACACCCTTCTCAAGGCAGCTTATGCGCCAGAGAAAAAGAAATAAAACAGGGAGGAAACAGGGAGGTCTCACCTCTGCATGCACAAGTAATGGAGAGCAAAGCAGCACATCTGGAAGTGTCCAGGTACAGGCTATGGCACTCCCTATCTCAGTTTAAAATCTCTTTGTAGCTGCATAGGAAGACTTCATGGATTATTTTTATAGTAACTGCAATGTGTGCCTTAGTTGTTTATCATATTGCGAGAGAGTGCATGGCACACTTTCATGAAAACTCTCCAGAATTTATTGGCAGATTTTGCATGCAGCTGTTATGAGGCTACAGTTCTGCACAAGGCTCTCCAAGAGAGCTTGAATAGGTGCTTTTCTTCAAGGAGTTAATTAGGGTTAAGGAAGAGGGGGCTGTGTTAGTTTAAAAAAAAAAATAAAAAAGTATTACCTTTGCATTTCTAAAAGTTGAAGTATGCAAGGCAGCCAAAGCCTGGGAAGAAGATGGTATTTTTTTCCTGAACACACAAATGGGAGACTGAGACACAAAGGAATTAAAGGTTTTGCTCAAGGTCAAAGCAGTAGCATGCAGGAGAACTCTCCTTAATGTCAGCCCAGCGTCATTCCCCTAAGACTGTCTTTCTCAGCTTCACAAGCAATTTTTTTGGCCTCTTAAAATAATGGTCTATTGAGAACTGATAGAGATTAAGTATTCAACTCTAAACATTTTATCATTTTCATGGTAAATTAATGAAGACGTGAAATGCTAATATGACTAGTCACTACTAGGCATTTTATGACTACTAAAATATTATGCAAACGTCAAAGGTTTGCATAATATTTCAAGTGGTGATGGATCAGATTGTCTTCAGAATTACATTATAAATACAGGTAGATCCCATTGTTTTCTTATTTACTACAGCTTAAACTGTAGGAGACTTGAAGTTTAACTCCATTTATTGCTATTTCTAATTTTCTCACCTTTGCCTGACTTCACATCATGTATATTTTATACTCAAGCTTAAAGCAACATTTTTACCAAAGTAACCGAGAGAGATTTGCCTGTGACCCTCCCATCTGAGAGCCTAACAGGTTAGCAGAGTTCTCCAGAGATACAGATTTGGAAAGAGACTGTGTAGAGAAAGGATGAAGGCTGCAATATGAATTGGGATCTTCAGGGGCAGCTCATTCCACTGCTTTTGTGACCTTGAAAGAGTCACTTAGATCCTGATTCAAAAAACCATATAAGCACATGCTCAACTTCACTGGGACAGAAGCCTGTGCTTGCAGAAGCATGTGTTTAAGCACTGTCTTGAAAAAAATATGGTTTCCTGTATCAGGGCTTTTAATCTCTCCATTCTCCAGTTCTCCATCTGTTAAAAAGAATTAACAGGTGGCAGAAAGGAAATGTTGTTATCTGTCTTCTGTTAGCTCTTTAAATGTACGTGGAGCCACTGACTCTGTGAGCCTTCAGCCTCTCTTGAAGCATCTGTGTCATACTGTAATGAAAATGAATAATTTGCTCAGTTACTTAACAAGTATATTACATGGTGCTGAGCTGCCCAGGAGAAAGATTTTGAGGAACTGGGAGGGACAACTGTAAGCATACAGAGGACTCTGTGTATTGCACTTTGGCACCAGAAATTCACAATTCTCCTGGACTCTGAACTTGTGATATTGGTGATGTAGAGGTCACACAGACAAAACTTTTCTTGGGCTTCCTCAAAAAGGGTAGGCAAGACCCATCTGAAGACATTGCCTAATGCAGCACACCCTCTTCAGCAAAAAGTAAAGCAGGAGGGTTAACCTACAGAGTACATTGCTTTGAGGTGATGAACTTAGGTCCAAGAACAGTGAACTACAGTGTGAGGAAGATGGCCTGGGACTGGAGAAGTAGAAATAGCCAAGTCTGCAGAGTCTCAAGCTCTGTTCCTCTATCATTGATAAAGCCAAATGCAGAAAAAAATTACACTTGGATGTTACTAGCATGCTGGGCTCCCTGGCTTGGAAAGACTCATAGTGCAAAATAATGTTCTTTATTATAATTATTATTATCAGTTAGGTGCATTGTATTATGAGGACCCGATATGCAATACAAATACAGAGTAAAATAAAATTCCTGCTCTAAGTAGTTATAATCTAATTAGATGAAACAATTAAGAATGGAGAAAATATATAAAAGAGTGCACAAAGGGATAATTAACCAACATTTCATTAGCTCCAATATTTTTCCTTTTGTTCAGCTCTTGGAAGTTTCTTCATTGCTTATTTTTTAAAAAATTTATTTTTAAATTAGTAAAACCATTTCAATTTTCACTTTGGCTCTGTGTAAACTGGAGAAACAGCTTCTCATTAGAAATGTATTAATTAACATGATAATAAGCATGATTTGACTTCATGGATAAAGGCGGGCCTTTCCTATTAACGGAGTGAGAAGGACGCTGTACACTAGCTGCTAAATAAGAGTGGAACTGATCAAAGCCAGCCCCAGTCCATCACAGGGACGCACTGGGCAGCTGCCCACACTACGAAAATCAGCTCTTCTTTCAGTGCCGTTTCCTACACTTGAGTCACTAGCTGGGTAATTCTGGTGGCTGTGGTACGTTTATTTTGCCTGGTAAGTGGGGGCGACCTGCACACAGCAGCATTGCTGCGAGCTGCCCCTGGAGGGGGGGGGCTTGCAACCTGTGCTGAGCCCTGCGCTGCGGCAGCCGCTTGGCTTCCAGCGTGCAAACCAGGCGATTAAAGTGAGCTTGGGTATGTCTGCAAAAGCAGAGGTCAAAACTTTGACTGAAGGTTCACATACTTAGCCTAGCCTGTGCGTAACACCGTGTTATTTATTCCCATACTTTTCACGGTCAGCTTGGTTGTTTATCTGGTTGTTTTGCTTACCATTTGCCAGGGAAATTTTTGTTCCTTGGAAGGTTGGTCAGGGTTTTGACAACAGCCGCAGCACAGCCGGGGCCTCAGCCCTTCTCCAGCCTTCCATAAGCATGTCTTGGTGTCCATTTTACCCTGAGATGAAGGGCAGGAATGACAAGGCACAGGCAGAGAGGTAGGAGTGGTAGGCTCTGGCCCCTCACATGCCAGTGTTTTTGCAAACCCCACAAGCCCAGTAGAGTTACCCATTGCTAAACGCTCATCCTGTGTCTGCTGAGTTCTTGACCAGCTCCAGTGGCAGAAGTAGAAGTGCAGAGATGGCGAGAGTGTGATATGTGAGTTATTTTCACAAGTTATAGATGACCCTATAATTCATAAGTGGTGGAGCGGAGCCTGCAGAAAGGAATTTCTGTCCACCACTGACTGTGCTCACTTAATTTACTGCTTGCTGTGTACCTCTCATCATCAGTGATGAGAAAACTGGTTTCTGGGTGAAGCTGATGCTTTCACTTGCTGGCTCCTTGGGGCAGAGGCTATCTCCTTCCACCCTCTTGCATGTGACTGTGAGATTTTTCCGTGGGTAACACGTTTTCAGGTGGGTTCTGAGTGTGCTGGGTTGTCGGCTGCATGCAGCACCATAGACAAACTTTTCAGTGATAAAACAAATTGACAAGTGTGTGTGTGACATGGCATCTGACTATCAGATGTTAGAGGAATGCGAAGGGCATACCATCGTGAGGCACATAATTCAGTATGTGTGTGTGTCTGTATATATAGAACTAACAATTTATATTCTAATCATCACAAAGCAATCATACTGTGAGTGCATTTTTGTTATTAATACTTACTCTTTGATGCATAAACAATCCCATTTGAAATTCCTAGTACCAACTATGCTAATCTTTCACTGGAAAAACTTATTTGCAGAGGAGGAAGAATGAAGGGTAGGTAAGCAAAATGTATTTCATCTGTTCAAAGTAACTGCAAAACTATCAGCATTAACGGTAAAAATCTTTAATGAGTATTGCACTAGCCAGCACCAAAAGTAGTGAGATACAGAATTGCATTTGTTCTGTCACAGACATGACTGACATTTAATTATTGTCTATTTTTGTGCTGATAACCTCATTCTTATCATTCGTTGTTAAATCCTTTAGAACCCCAAGAAAAAAATGAGATCAAGTGACAAAAATAAGATAATGAAATCATATGAAATAGAATAAAATTATATCTTGTAGGTAAGAGATGATTCAGGAGAGTAGGTTATTTTATAGGGTTGTATAAGCTCTATAAGTGATTATGAATTAAATGTGTTGAGCTCACAGAAAAGCTTTGGAAAAGAATGTCTCGTTGCATGCTAAGCTGACTTCTTGGTTGCCATTGTGCAGTGCGTGCCTTATACAATGATATAAGATCGTTGTAAACCTCAAAAGATGGTCAATTTAAGCCTTGTTGGGGAAAAATATATATCTTTCCATCTCACTTCCCTTTTGCCAGTTTGTACCCTTTATGCTGTTGTGAAGCTTTTGGAAACCAGTTTGTCACAGTGACTGTAAAATCAGGATCTATTTTTATCATTCTTAGCTTTCAGCCAGAAAAAAAGCTTCCCAGTCTTTTGCCAAAAACTATATTGACTACACAGCCCGATCCAAGCTTTTGAGTCACTGTATATGTCTGTTTGCAATATGTAACAGGAAAACGCTTCTAGCTGAAGTTTCAAATGAGGTAGGAAATCTGTTGCAAAAATTAAATGAACAATGAGTTCTGCTAAGGGAAAGTCAAAGGCAACATTCACCATTTATTAGTCTTTTCCAAAATAACCTGTTAAGTTCATTGAAAAATGACTTTGCAAGTTGTATGGTGGTGAAAACAATGAGGGTTTAATTTTGTTTCCTGCTAACCTTTGAATGATGTAGTGGAAATCTGGAACATGCACGCTAAGAAAAAAATGCTGACAAACAAAAGTATATAACTCATAAATGTGCTAATTTACTCAACAGGAATATTACTTATCTGAGCACGCCTGGTAGTGACCACTGCAGTGTCTGGTTTTCTGCCAGCTATCAAGTAAGTTGGGTACGTAACTGTTTGATGACAACAAGAGTAACCGGTGCACAAGTGTGGGAATCTGTTTTTCCTTCTTCACAGGGATACCTGTGACCTAATGAAACAATAATAAGTTGGGAGATGGAGTATATTCCAAATTCTGTGACTGACTGTCTGTACAACTACAGGGAGAGGTCTTGAAAATTCTGTCCAATAGTTTCTGCCTTGTAAAATAATATATATCGTAATGATAAGGTGTTTGGGAGTCTCTGGATGAAAAGCACTATGTGAATTCAAAAAGCTGTTGTCTCCAGAACTTGTCTGTAAAGTGTTAATACAGGTATCTCTACCTGTACGAGAGGTGATTAGTGTGGAAGGGGATGCATGTCAACAATTTGTACCCAAGTTCTTTTTACAGAAGTAGAACTGTGCATTTTATGAAAATCATGGCTATTTTTAAATAGCCAGATGCCTAAGCTTTGTTTCTTGGGGGAATAACAAGGGGAGTGAATCTAGTAGCTGCTTTTCAAATGCAACATTTGAGAAATTCTCTCTGCTTTGTGTTCTAGCTCAGATAACCTTCTTTGTATGGGGTCTCCTGTGGTTAAACAGCAGGTCTCCATTCTCTCGTTCACCATGGAAACTCAAAATGGAAACCAGGCAGGGTGCTTCCTGCTGGCCTGTATGCTCACCCTCCACAGGGTGATTAAGAGCTCCTAGATGAGATGCTTAAAGTGGGTAATATGAGTATCTCTGTCTCTAAACCTGCATACTATTATTTTTGAAGGTGTCTGAATTTAATATTTCTGTACTCAAGCTCAGGCCAGATCCAAACTTTTATATTCCCCCATTCTGACAGCCTGAAAACACAGAAAGGTTTTAGTTATTGTTTAGGAGAATTGCTTTCACAACCAATCTTCTACCCTAGCAGTAAACTGTAATTGTTCCTTAGGTTCACACCCTCCATCTTACCAACTTGGCCTAAAATACCCACTTAGTGGCTGCAATGAATAGCCATAATGAATGCAAAGAAACAACGTAATTTATACGACTGTGTAGGGTGCTGGATCTCTAAAGGGAAAAAGCCAGAGCCAAGAGTAGCACTGTGCAAGGAAAAAGCTTTTCCAGGCCCCAGTTGAATCCAGACTGCTGAGAACAGGTTACTCCACAGCTTCTTCCAGTGACAGAGCAGACACTTTCAGAACTGCGTATCAGAACGTAGCAAACACTTCCAAATTTTACTGCTCTGCCTAAGAAAAACTGACAGTTTTACATTTATTAAACTCATTTGAGAATAAACAGACATTTTTTTAGAAGAATTTGTGCTATTTTTTTATCCTTATTTGTTCCTAGAATAAAAAAGCTTACTTGAACCTTGTTTTCCATATTACACTTTTTTCAATCAAACATAGACCAACAAATGAGCAGAACAGAGCAACGCACATGATTGGCTGCATAGATGTACACGTAATATTTTCTTCTATCTTTTAAAGAACTAGAGGACTAGTTTTTACCTTGAGTTTTATGTTGAATTGGCACTCCTCAGTGAGCTCCATAGCTGTGGCACTGAAATTGTGGAAGGGACTGAGGAATGAGTAAAAGAAATGATCACATTTTACCAGGCAATTCCTGGTGTTCCTCAAAGTCATGCCCAGTTGCCTTAGCTCAGCACTGACACCATAGAGAGCTGAGTGCATCTGCTTGTCCTGGATGTGGGTGCAAGTAATTGCACAGCTATCTCTTACTCAAAACATTCACAAGCACTATTCTGGAAAATCTCTGTTTACAAAGGAATATTGGCTTTGTAAAGCATTTATTTTGGAAAAGTATGCACAGTTTCATATATATATATATGCTGATATACTTTGGACAAGTGTAAGTCTACGTTAGCAACATGCCACCCTCAGGCAGTATTTAGAGATGTGATTTGGTAACCTATTAATATTTACATGTCTATAAGTGTTAATATGACCTACATCAGCTGCTTGTTTTGACAGGGGCTTCTTCTGCAACCCATTTTCATACATAAAGACCTAAATATGAAAATCTGCATTCTTGATTTAGTGATCCAGATTCCCTCTAAAGAATTTCTAACTTTGTGAATTGGAAAATAACAAAGAATAGCATTCAAACTGTGGCTTGGTCTTATATTTCTTTTGGTTGAGTTTCCTTCTAGTCATTCTATAAGCCTCACTGTTAGTGATCAAGAGCATTTAATCTGCCTCCTTGCTGCCTGGCAAATCTAAATAAGCAGTTGGGCCTGTTTGTGTCTTCTGCTACATTTATATTCATGCATTATACTGGCATATCCCTTCTGGTAAGAAAGAGGGGAAATCAAGCCATTTAGCTCGTTTACACTTACTAGATGGAGACCTTCCTGAAAAAATATAGAGAGCACAACTGCAGGTTTAAAATAAATCATATATTTCCATCTGCAGTGTTACTAACCTTCAGTGTAATCCTGCACTGAATTAATCATGTCCTTTTCAAAATGCAATGTGAACAGAGGCTGCAAAAGTTGTTAACTGAATTGGGAACCTTTGAACATCTGGTTGCAGGCTCCACAGTCACTAAGATTGTTGTTCTGTTGTTATACAGATGGTTCTACAGTGGCAAATGAGTAATGTACAAACACTGTCAACCTAAATTCATATGTATAAAAATTTGTGCTGATTTAGATTATGGCTTGGATCTAGAATCTATTGACCTCTTATGATGCCCATGGGAGTCTTTCCCTCAATACCAGTGCACTTTGAAGCAGTTATTTGACCAGTATCAAAGCAAGTATTATTATAATATTTATAGTTAATGGACATTTGTGAATTTTAGTCTATAAAATGAGGTAATATGTAAAATCTATACTCTGTTCATAGTGATAGGATAATGGATATAGCTTACAGACAGAGTCAAAACAATTTACCAAAGATGATATGCTCATTTTGAAAAGCAGAGTCTATCACATAACCATCTGCAGACAGTAAAGTGTCATGAAGACAGATTTAGTGGCTTGGTGGTTGTTCCCAGGGAGCTCCTTCTGCACAGGAATGGTAGCATGAGAAAAAGTGCTAGGATAATTGCTGGAGGACTGAAGAATGAACATTTGTATCACTATCAGAGCAGTGGCAGAAGCAGATGTTTCAGAGCAGGAGAGGTGATGACTAGGCTACAGGACTTGGCCAAGGGAGAGGGCACGTTGCTCAGCAGTCATCAGAGCCAAGGGGACTGAATTTGCTTTACTAGACATCAGTGCAAAAAATGAGCCACAACGATGGCTTACAGCTTGCTCTTGTGAGAACCTCTGACACAGATGGTTCCCTACAACAAGTAATTTCTTTTTGCTGTAACACAGAAGTGGGAAAAGATTAATATAAGTGAACAGTATAAATAGTTCCCAAAGTCTAGATAAAGGCTGCAGACAAAACCCCGTACATGCCTTTATGTGTCTTCAGTCCCGCAGATGATGAGACAGTCTTCACAGATAATACTCAGGCTGCAGTTCAGCCTCGGACATGCTGAAAAGCACCCGTTGGCTGGGCCCAAAGCTGGTCCTAAGGTCTGGTTATGGTGACTGGTATCTCCTCACACATCCCACAGACAACTCATTTCATCTGCTGGTTTTCTTCTCTTCTTACTCCATGCCTTCTGTACTTGGCAGCTCAGCGGAACTGCTTTTGTCAGCTTGTCCTGCTGAATATTCCTGGATTATTTTTCTTCTTTTGATTATCATGGTCTTCTAAGCAATAACACGTGGCCTGACCTGTAAGCTAGGTAAGTCATGACTCAAGGAAGATCCATGGCAACTGGCAAATGAAGAGAAAAGGAGTATCTTACAAGATGTTATATGGCTGCCTTTTTTAATAGTGTTCCCATCCTTTTACTTCTCCTATGTTTTATTAACAGACTTCATTTTTGAGGTTAACATAAAGAGGGAGACTTTTTAGTTTGGCTGGAACCATAATTACATGCACAAAGAAAGAAAAAAAAAGAGATGCATGCTATATGCTACTTGCTCTTATATTAACCATTACAAAAACAGAGCGCTTTGCACTGTCAGGCAGTTAAGTTCAGCCTCAGGGGAAGCAGAAAGCAACATTGCAAGCACAGGTGGAAATACGTCTGTTTGGTAGAACTGTTACAAGTCTGCAAGACGTTTGTTCTGAGGAACACAGTATTTCTGCATGTGTTATGTGTTAAGAAAAAGGTTTCCAAGCTGGAGGCTCTGAAGTATTAATGTCTTAGACTGTAACCCAGAGATCATCTAATCCGACCTAAGAAATGTTGTGGGGAGTCCTCTGGAATAGGCATAGAATGAGCCCTGAAAGCAGGTATAGTCAGATACAACTACAGGGAGGTCTGCGCTGCTTTCACTGGGGTAATGGTCTAATGCGAAATCAGAGATTTTTAGTCACCCCAGGAAGGAACCCCCATAACAATGTGCTAGTGTGTGTTTGGGAAAGCAGGGGAGGGGAGTAAATGCACAAGGAAGTTCAAAGTTTGAATGACTTTCCTATCTATCCTTATAAATGAGGGACAGATTTTTCTCATTCAGTCAGGGTTTATGAGAATATCACCGACACTGAAAGAGACAGGCATATTATTTCACTCTCTATTGTTCCATATTCCACTGAATATGCAAAATGAAAAACAGGTGATTTCAGTGCATGTGTGTGCTTTTTTTTTTGCTTTTGGGGGGCAAAGAAACTTTTGATCTTCAGTCTGTACAGAAGCATCCCAACTTTAAAAAAGAGCACCGTCAGATTTATTATAGCACTGAAAAGTACAGATATTATGCTTACCATTACTCAGTGACCTCTTTAGGTTTGCCATCATGGTCTAAGATTTATTGCCTTCTGTGTTTTAAATGCAAAAGGATATGTCCTGTTAATATTTTTGGTTTTGCTGTGAAGCAATGACTTCCTGTTTGCTAGTACCACAGGTAAAGAAGACACAAACCACAAATGCCAACACTATGTAATTTTTGGTCCTGAGTCCCTAATTTCTCAGTCATCCAATGTGTTCTGTCAAAATGCAGCCTGAAAGTCTAGACCAAGAGATATCTATGATAGAAAGTGTACATCAGTATTTCAAGCCCTCTAAATTTATTCTAGCCATTTGACAGTTGCTTGGAGATACAATCTCAATTTTTTTTGCAGTAGCCCCTTCAAGTGGATATTTATGGCAGATACAACTGTAATTATTTACCTGTAACAAAGTCCAGGTCTGCCTGCTCCAGGTGATACAGACAACAGAAGGACACAGAGAAAATATTAATCTTCTTTCTGTCGAGATTTTGACCTTTTGCACCCAGCTTTTAGCTTGTTATGGAAATGGTGCTGTGTTTATTTTTTTGTTGTTGTTGTTTACAGTTTTTGCTTCCTTACTCCATGAGTGTATCAATTATCAATATCAGTGACTAAATTATGGCTAAAAGTCTGAGTTCCCTTGACTTGCATTTAGTCTTCTTACTTACTTACATTATAAAATACTGAAGTCAAACAGGACTATTCATGTGAGTTACGGTGACTCCTGAGTGAGCAAGTTGCACATTTCAGGACATGGAGTTTTGATTAGCATAACTGCAATTTACATAGAAATAATTTATTTGAATAAAAAGAAGTGAAAGAGAAGAATGACACAGAAAATAGCTGAGCCACAAAAAAAATGGGAATCAGTATCTCATTTTGGTAAAGATGCTAAACTTGTGCCTGTTTTTAAAGGGATAAATAATCCTGTTGATTCAGCTGAGGCTATTTATGCTGTCAGGCAAGTGCTGAAGAAACTACATGACTCAGAGGCACAGCAACTAGTAGTATATATGTATATATATTAAATGCAACAGCAGTAAAACAGAATACTTTGTGCACTGCATAGTGTGGAGCAATGAGAGAATAATAGGAGCAGCAAATTCTCGTTTGCTTTTATTCCTTAAACAGAAACACGGAGTGTTTGAATTGGCAGCGTTCCCATTGTGCTCATGTTGCTTGGTACACAGAAAAGCCTTGGCTGGGCTCTGTGCCATTTTGACGTGCCTCCATTTGGCTTGGCAGGACCAGCCTCTTAACACCGCTTGCAGAAGTGCTCTTCCCATGGTTTCTAGAACTGCTTGTTGAATACACCACACAAAATTTGTCAAATGAATGATTTCATAATATGGCAACTATAGGAAATGGTCCTTTTACTTGCAAAAACATTACTGAAAAGAGGTTTTAATTATGTGCTTTATTTTTCCTTAGTGTATGTCAAGTGAAAATGTATTTCTTTTTGCTGGAGGGTTGCTGGAGGGTTGTTGCTTGTTTGTTTGTTTGTTTGTTTTAATGGGAAATTGTTTAATCTTTGGCCTGCATATTATTAATTTAAGTTCTAATGTGTTTTTCCACATTATCTATTGATCAGCCCCTTTTACATAATTTCTAATAATTTGCATTCTCATATTTTTGTATAAAAGCTCAGAGATATCAACAGTCAGAATAAATCATATGAAAGAAAGTGTCACAGAACAGGCATATTAACAATTAGCAGCACTTAGGTCAGTAATCCAAGTACAGTTGAATACTCAAGTTACATTTTAAATGTGAAAATATTCATGATTGCATCAAGGATACTGCATAATACTGTCCAAAGTCACTGTTAAGATACATTCAGTTTCATCTTTGTTTTTTTGTCTGTGTATATCTATTACACTTTAACTGTGTTTTTCAAAGATATTCCACCTTTACAAACCTTCTTGCAACTAGTTATTTTCTGAAGCAAGAAAGCAGACCAAATTCTCTATTATTCTAATGAAGGCAACACAGTTGCATGATGGATGAATCTAGTCCGCACACTATTCTTTCAAAGAATTTGTTGGCATCAGAATTTTTCAAAATTGTTGAAAATCTACCTAAGGCATACCCACTAGATATTGTGCAGGATTACTGCAAACTGATTCCTCTGCTGCTTGGTTCACTGAACGTATCATTCAAAGCAAAAAGTAGTTGTCATATTAAAGACTTCTTCAATACACAATAGTCCCAATGAAAAGGAATAGTTCCCCAAAAGCATACAGGCATATTTATTTTCCAGTGAAGGGCCAAGCTACCCAAAGCTCCAATAATCTACCCAGGACTTTAGAGGAGCAGGATTTTTTCCAGCTGGCCCAATGTGGAATTTACAGGAATTGCAGATACGACCTTGCAATCAAGTCACCATCTGAGCTGGTTTGCAGAAGTCATCCTAGTCTGCAAAGAGATTTTAGGAAACCCCACTGTCTTTCCCACCATTCTCACAAGCAACCGGTCTGCATGTTTCCCACATCCCTGTACGTGATATACGCTCTTTAGTGCACCTCTAAAAATAAACATATTTGATTCCAGTGCCTCAGATATCAAACATAATAGCTCTCCTGAGCACAGAGGATCAGGATCCAGTGCAGGCAGTGTTCCCACACTGTTATCACCCCTATGTTACCAGCTGCAAAGCAATATGGAATTTCATTCCTTTTCTGGTATGCAGCTTCAATTCTTGAAAGCTATGATGAGATGTTCATCTTTACTGAACTCATTTCAGCAATGTGTCCACTGCTTTGAACAATTTGACACACAGAGCTGCATTTTACAAGTTGATTTTTGTTGCTTTCTTTTTGTTGACATGATTCACTTGTCAGACGATGTACTTGAGTTTTCATCGCCTCTTCCCTAGTGGAGATTGCATATCTTCATTTTGGCAGTTTCTGGATTCCATCTCAAAATGTAACTACTGTACTTTGTTGTCTTCAGTGCCAGAATCTCTAGAGATGATTTTTTTTTTTTTTTTCTGTCTTGAAGGGGTTGAAGGTTAGTGATTTGGCAACAGCCTTGCAGCTGTGACCCAAAACTTCCTATTTTGTTTTATTTTTATAATAGTGTGTATTATGACAGCATCCAGAAGCCCAGTTTTCAGTCCTAAAGGCATGATGACAGCAGATACAATTAAAAGCAGCACTTGGAAAATTGCACATACTAAAACTTGACTGGATCAAGTTTGTTTGCAAACTTATATAAAGTTTGATAAAATTCCATAAAGTAAGAATATATATATTTTAAATAAATGTGAGCTGGTTCAGATCTGAGTATTTGGGATGGCATTGGGAAACCAGGAGAAATTTGGTGATTCGTTTGAGCCCACAGTTTTTGAATTAGAGCACACAAAAAAATATGTGAACATAGCTCAAAGGCAAAGAAAAAGCAGAGAGTTTGACTGCATTTTCATGATTCTGATTTATATGAATATTCATGGTGTTATGGGCAGAAGTGTCACTAAATGATCTGGTTTATTCTCCTGAGCATCACATTCAAGAGAATTTCATCCTGTTATTCTTCCATTGAGACCAATCACTTGAGCCTGATGAAAGCAATTTTTTTTTTTTGGCAAAGCATCATTTTCAGGATTGAATATAGTTTTGTTTTGTAGACATCAAGAAATTAAGAAACCCTCAGTTCTCTTGGCTCTCACTGACTAGAAGTTTTGCCCATTTGTATTGTTTTAAATATTATTAGTTTTGTCTGATACAATTTTTAAATCATTGGTCTTTCACATGCCTTTTTATGGTAAATTAAAAATCCTGTGTTTCCCCCAAAGATATTATAGATATTACAATTAAATTATAATGTAATCAACAACATCAAGTCTGTCACTCAGAATTTTCTCTAGGCTTTGAACGTTTTCTTATACTCCTCCTTTTCTTATCAGTTTATTTTCCAGCATCCTTCAAAAAATATGGACACCAGAGCTATAGGCTCTAAAGACACAAGATAATATTTCATAGGTGATATTGCAATATCTTTCTCATAAAAGAGTTTTACTGCTGCATTTAAGAAATCTACTCAGCGTAAAGCACACCCTTTCCCTCAGTATGTGTTAGCTTATTCACCCAAGGATTTCCATAGCACTCTGCCACAGGACTGAGCTAGAAGCTCAGTTTGAGTTGCTCATGTGTTATAACCCAGAAATTCCTCAAAATCACCACGTTCTGTGACAGAGGTCCCCATTTTCTTGTTTGTTTGTTTGTTTGTTTGTTGTGTGTTTGTTTTGTTTTGTTTTTTCTTGCAAGAACAGCATCAAATTCCTGTCCCGGAATGTCTTTGCATTTGGGTTTGTTGATATGTGTTTTGCTGGGATTTCCTAGTCATTAAGAGCAATCTCAGTCACTGAGAGGAATCTCAGTGACTATCTCCTCCTTGTTAACATTTAATCTTCCACCACTTTATTCATAATATTCTATTATTTCTCTCTATATATTCTATTCTATTATTTCTATACACTTTATTGGAAAATATTTTTTGTTTTTCTCTTCACAATTTTGATGAAAAGGGAATGTAATTATTGCTAGAATTGATTCATGTAAAAAATCTATAAAATAATCTTTTTTGGTGGTCACTAAGTATTATTTTCTAGTTATCTTCCAATCAATTAAATGTCTTCCTTTTTATATCATGTATAATTGTATCATTTTATTTTATGTAGTATAAAAGCATGTGACATACTCTTATTGTCTATGAAATGTTTATTCTGTGATTTCAGATGAAGCTAGTAATCCCCAGTTGCAGCAAGTTCCCTGGAATGATTATGCATCACGTCAGAAGGTGTTCCCTGGTATGAGTCATATATTTCTTCTAGACTGAATGAGTACACTACTCTCTGATGTTTAGAGGATTGGTAAATTTTATAGCTGTAGAAGGAATTTGCTTTTTTAAAACTCAGACTTGGTATAATGAACTTGCTTGAATATGTCTTGGAGAACTGTGTCATATAATCAGTTTATTACAGCAGTTATCATAAACAAAATATTCTGATTTTCTATGTCAGTTAACTCCTCCTTTGATTACGGCAAGTCCTGTTAGAGGTTATAATGGAGTGTTTTAATCAGAGAAAGTGTCTCCACAAAGCAAATCACAACACTGGACCTCTTAGTCATGGCACACGCATGTTCAGGTCTGGAAAGCGTCAAGCACGACACTGAGTTACAGATTCACATTCAGGATTTGCCTACGATCCTCCTCAGGCCTGAAATTGCTCCTCAAAGAATAATGGAGTAGCTGAGTCAGGATAAGGATGGTTTTCGTTGCTTTTTGTTCCCATAAAAATCATTGTTCTTTGTTATGCAAACAATGTGAAAGTGTCTGAGGCTGATCTTCTCTAGCTTTAATTAGTCTACTGAGAAGTAAAATCAAACCTACGCCAGTAGTTTAGGCTAGATTTGAAGGTTTAAATCTGGTTCTAAGGAAAATTTAAAACCCTTGGCTGGTAACTCCTGAGTAAAAACCACTGGAATCAAGCAGGTTTCCTTAATGAAGACTTAGGTTCCAAATAACTTCTCTGAATTTTAGTCCTTCAGTTATTGAGAATTTCCCAGCAAGACACACAGGTATGTAGTTAAATTGGAGCATGGAAGCAGTGGTGGTCCCACAAGCATCTTTAATACCATATAGTCCTTCTGAGGAGGGCAAAAAAAGAATTGTTCACATACTAATAATTAAAGACATAATAAGATAATAAAGCCTTTTTTTTCCTTTTTTTTTTTTTTTTTAAGCTAGAGCAAGACCTAATGCCATCTTTTCCAGAACTGATAACAGATAGTTTGGCCCAGTATATTCAGATGTTTCTTCCAGACAGCTTCTTTCAATTTTCTCGTCTTTTTTTCCAACTCAATGAGGAACCCTCAATGAAGCTAGGTAAAGGGATATGAATTTTCATCGTTCAGATTGGTATTGAATATTTACTGCTGTTAACTCAATAGATAGACATCTCTGCTGAGAAAACCACTTTGGTTTTTGCCAGGGATTACTAGAGTGGAAGAAAGAAAACAGTCAGTGTAACTGTCCTTGCTAGAATTATCAACAAACTGGGGGGGGGGGGGGGGGGGGGGGGGGAGTATTAACAGACCAGTCTCTGTTGTTACGCATCAAAAAGAATAACAGAATTGCTCTTCCATTAACAGCTAGGAAATGGGCTCAAGCATGCTTCTGAGCTAAAAGGCCACTCTGTGAAGGATGGCATTGTAGGGTGCTCCTGTGACTCCAGATCAAATTTGCTCGTTTTAATGGTGAAAAGATTATTTTCCTATCCAGCAACCCTGCCAGCTAATCCTGCATGTGAAAGTTGAGCTGCACTCTGTCTGATTCACACTTCATCACCTGTAGTAAGGATTGGGCAGCTGGAGCAGGCTTTTGCTGATGATGGAAGAGAGTCCCGCTCCCTTTCCATTAGCTGGGCTGTGCTATGCTAAGTACAGCAGTAAA
Source organism: Anser anser (assembly GCF_964211835.1). Taxonomy (NCBI): domain Eukaryota; kingdom Metazoa; phylum Chordata; class Aves; order Anseriformes; family Anatidae; genus Anser; species Anser anser. The sequence continues at coordinate 9,647,834 of NC_139726.1, forward strand.
ATCTTATTTTTATCAGGAAACTCAGTAGATATGGCACAATTTAAATGAGTCTCCATATTGAATGGATCTGTTGAGTCAATATTTTACTAAATACAGCTGCATGTTCATGCAAAGGCAAGGAGTAATGCCAGTGCTGGGTTTAACTAGGTGAATTTAAGGGATCTAGGAAATGCTCTCTTCTGAGCCCTGATAGATGTAAAGAA
>NC_139726.1:10253036-10515219 GCF_964211835.1 Anser anser
CGCGGTGCCCGCAGCAACGGCGGCGGGACGGCTGCGGGCCGCGGCGGGGCGGCGCGGGCGGGGAGCGGAGGTGGGACGGGACGGGACGGGGAGGGGAGGGGGCGGGATTGGTGGGCTGGGGTCGGGGTCGGGGTTGGGATCGGGGTAGGGAGTGGGATTGGGATCGGGATCGGGGTAGGGATCGCGATTGGGATTGGGATCAGGATCAGGACTGGGATCAGGATAGGGTTTGCGATTGGGATTGGGATTGGGATCAGGATCAGGACTGGGATCAGGATAGGGTTTGCGATTGGGATCGGGATCAGGATCAGGATTGGGATCAGGATAGGGTTTGCGATTGGGATTGGGATTGGGATTGGGATCGGGATTAGGATTGGGATTGGGATTGTGGTCAGGATCGGGATTGGGATCAGGGTTGGGATTGAGGTTGGGATTGGGATTGGAATCGGGATTGGGATCTGCATCAGGATCGGGATTGGGATCAGGGTTGGGATTGAGGTTGGGATTGAGATTGGAATCGGGATTGGGATCAGGATTGGGATCAGGATTGGGATCGGGGTCAGGATCAAGACTGGGATCAGGGTTGGGATCGGGATTGGGATCAGGGTTAGGATTGAGGTTGGGATTGGGACTGGAATCGGGATCAGGATCGGGATTGGGGTCAGGGTTGGGATCGGGATTGGGATAGGAATTGGGATTGGGATAGGGATTGGGATTGGAATTGGGATCGGGATTGGGATCAGGATTGGGATCGGGGTCAGGATCATGACTGGGATCAGGGTTGGGATCGAGTTGGGATCGGGATTGGAATTGGGGTTGGGATCAGGGCTGGAATCGGGATTGGGATCAGGGTTGTGATCGGAGTTGGGATTGGGATTGGAATTGCGATTGGGATCAGGATTAGGATCAGGATTGGAACCAGGGTTGGGATTGGAATTGGGATCGGGGCCAGGCTCCATGGACTGGGGCTGCGCTGCAGCACGGGGAGCTGGGCAGCGCCCCGCTGCAGGGAGCACTCTGCAGGCACCTGTATGGGGCTGCGGCGGCCATACAGCAGGGCTATAGGGCACGGCTTCACCCTGCCGGGCTGAGCAGGGCCACCGTGGGCCGGGCAGGGCTGTGCTGTGAGAGCCCGAGGAGGGCGCTGCCCCACGGGGTCGGGGGGCTGTGGTCAGTGCCGGGGGGCTGCTGAGTGCACGGCGGTGCCAGCCCTGCTGTGCCAGCTCCGCTAGCAAAATGGGGGCATTGCTGGGGGTGCTGCAGCACAGCCTGTGCCCTTCGGGGAGCTGAGGCACCCAGAGAGCTCTCAGGGCTTGGCAGCAAAGGCTGCTTGGGTGCTGGAGCAGCACGTGCAGAGTTTTTCCCCTCGTCTTTCAGATGCTTGCTCAAGTGCATGGGGAGCCCCCAAACTCGGGCTCAGTTCAGAAGCTGCGCTGTGGCTGTGTCAGGAAGGTGAGTGGTGGAGCAAAGGGTGCCGCGGTCGTGGGTGGGTTTACTGGCAGAGAAGGAAAGAGGAGAAAAACAACAACAAAAAAAAATAGCTTTTGCTTCCCTAGTTCGTGACATCCTTCAGCACCCGTTGTTTGGGCTGCGGCCGGGAGGTGTCCCCTCTGGACTCACGGAGCAGACCTGGAGTCCCCGACAGGGCTTTGGGTGACTCCTGGAGCTTTTCCACGGGGTGGCTCTTCCCACCCTTTGCCAGAGTCAGAGACTTTTAGCGCAGGGAAACAGCTGTTTGCGTGATTTCTCCTCCCTCCTTCACAAACTGCTCATGTGCCTGTTGCAACTCCCTAAGCTGTCTGCAAGAAAGGCAAGGAAGAAGAAAGGCGTATTCTGGGGCATTGAAGTGGCGGAAACACTCAGGTGGCGTGGCTGGGAGCTTGGAAAAGAGACGATCAAACATCTGATCTTGAAAAATGTTCACGAGAAAACCCAGAAGCTGAGCTACAGGTGCGTGGCAAGTTTCCTTCTCCTTTTCCTCCTCACGCTCTCGCTGCGTCTTCATCCCTCCTGCTCCGTCAATCACTTTAGCGCCTTTTCTCAGATCCGTTTGCCCCCCTTCCCTTGGGCTGTGTGCTGCAAACAGCGCACGCACGCTGGCGTGGCCGGACAGAAACATGCTAATTCAGATGCACAGCCCTTGTTCCTGGCAGGAGTATTTTAAATGAAATGCCTTTTTAAAATTCTGTTTTGCTGATACTTCTGTCTGTGAGGCATTTCCAGTCTAGTGAGATTTTAATTGTGGATGTGTGCCAGCCCGTCACTAGTGTGTCCTGAAACCATTGCTCCCGGGAGTCCCACTGGATGTTGGGACCCCAGCACTCCCTGTTGTGGGATTACGGAGCACTGCCTGCTCTGAGCCTCAAATGTTTCTGCCCTTAGCAAGTGTTTGGCTCACGCTACACGGCCTGGGAATGTAAAATATTGTTCTAGGAAGGGGTAGGTATTTAGAGGTGGGAATCAGTTTTCAGGACACTTGGGTTCTGTTCCTGTTTCTGCTGATTTGCTAAGTGACCTCGGGGTCGGGTTTGTAAGTTCCTTCTGATAGTGGGGGGTGGCGTTGCTGGGGCCTTTTGATACTTTATTCTCTTTTCTGCTAAATTAATGTTGTTTGTATGGCATCAGACAAAATCTCTTGTTTTGATTTCATTATCTAGGTGTCCTTCCACGCGGTTCTTCATCACTGTTTTCCCGCAGCCAATTGCTCTGAGCCCTGGTATGTCCTTAACTCTGCCCATCATTTTCCGGCCCACTGAGAAGGTAAAGTGGCAAAACATCAAAGCTGCTCTCAATGCTCAGGTTGGCTTCCGTGGGGGCAAGGGGCCTCTGCTTCTCTTATCCTTTCTGGCTTGTTTTCACTTGCAGGAACCTGTCCTTAGGGGAGGTTCTAGTGTAGAAACACAGAAAGCGTTCCCAGGTCTTCGCGTGCTGCCTCCCACCATGTCAGTAAGATAACCAACCCTATTTGAACTGCCTGCCCCTGGTTTGATCCCAGGGAGCCTCAGCTGGCTGGCTTTAGTGCAGTACCTAGGCTGAGGGATTCACCCTCTGCTATGTCACAGGAGACCCCTGTCTTGTAAATTGAAAGGCTGATGATCTTCTATAAGGGATTTTCTACAAGGGATAGATGATTTTCTATAAGGGATACTTCAAGGACCTCCCTTTTTGTGGGTGGTGCTTTCTTTAAGCTTAATTTTTGGCAGCAATGATTCTTATTACTGGCCCGTTTTCTTGGTCTTCAGCTTGTGACGGGTGTCTGTGTTGCTCTGAATGTCAGCCTCTGGCTCGTGTCCACAGCTACATGCCTGTGAAGTGTATCTCCGTCCTGGCCAGAGTGTGATCACTGGGAGGGGCCCTGTACCTTGGTCTCTTAGTATCTTGATTTTTTTCTGTTGACTGTGGAGTGTTTTCCTTGTAAAATAAGCTGCTGGCCTCGCTCCATTTCCAGCAGATAGTTTGTACCACATCAATCACTAGAGCAGGAGACTTGCTTTCTCAGAGGGATCACCGCATGTGCTGCAGTGCCCGAGGTCTCTCCTTACCTGTAAAAGTGGTGCCCAGGAGGAGTGAGGATGGGGGGAGCATGGAAGACACATATCTGACAATTTCTTCTGTCTTAGCTGGCCAGCAGATGCCCTGGGGCTAGTTGTACACGGTGCTGTCAACGCTGCATCTTTAAGTTGTGTGTTATCTGCTTAGGTCTCTAGCTGACAAGGCACTTAATCGAGGACTGATATTTCTGTGCTGGTGGAGATCAAGGAGAGGCTGTACATGCTTCAGTTAACCTGAACTGGGAGCTTGAAAACACTGAAACTATCAATCTGCATCAAAACCACTCGGGTGAAACAAATGTGGCCTCAAACTGCGCTCTCAGAGTGTGTTCGTGTGTTCGTGACACAGTGAGGAGCGTGCCTGAATGCCTTCCTTTCGGAGTGCTTCACAGGCTCTCTCTCCAGCACAGAAGCTTTCCCTGGTGCCCCTCTCACAGATGTTTTTGTTCCCAACAGCCTCCCAGAGGTGAGGGTTGGGTGATGGGTGTTCGCTGGAGGAGCTGCAGTACCTGCAAGAGGGACCCCCATCTAACTGCCGTCTCCCTTTGCTCTTCTGTGCAGAGGGACTACGAAGACAGCATCTGCTTTAGGAAGGCCGAGGGCGAGTTCTCTGTCACCCTGCGTGCTACGCTTCCGCGCCCGTGTCTGTCCTTCCCGGCGACTGTCCAGCTGCCCGTCTGTGCCGTCCACAGTGTCACGGAGACAACGTTCACCGTGCGCAATATTGGGTGAGTGACGTGTGGCTGAGCAGGCCCTCCTTCTGTTTTGTCAGATATTTGGCTACCTTCTCGGGCTTTCAGCTCATTTCAGTTGTTATTAGATCTTCTGGCTGTCTTAGCAGTCAGCAGACCCCTGCCTCCTCTGAGATCGGAGCAGAAAAGGCAGCAGAGGTGGTAGTACAGATCAGATCTCACTGCGGGCACATCTTGGCATTCCGCATCTGTCTGATTCCAGCGTGCTCTGAGAACCATTCATGCGCAGGAAATAGTCAGTGACCAGCAAGTGTCCCGCAGAGAACATCCCGTGTCCACAGGAAAGGCCTGGGCTTCTGCTTAATCAAAGGCAGCATGCCCACAAGAGCAGGGAGAGATGAAGTACCAGCTGGAAACGTTTTAGTCTTTCTGTGACTTGGCCTCTAAGCAGCGGCAGGATTCTGTGGTTTGGACTCATCCTTTAGGAGCAAAGATGCTCCCAGTTAGCAAGGACTGTCTTGTTTTAATTGAAGCAGTTTTATAAATAGGAAAGCAGAGGAGAAGTTTGCAGGTAAGAAGGAGGTGTACTTCAAACCATTTACGGTGAGTGACAGTCAGAGCAAAATACCTTTTACTAGCTGAAAAATAGCCTGCGCTGCCCAAAATGTTCAGTTGATGTGGTTATGAGGGTGGAAAGTCAGCGGGCACATGTACCTTCAGCAGAGCAAGGGATCAGCCAGAAACCATTTCAAATGAGTCATTTTCTCCTTTGAGAAATCACTTGCACTGAGGGACCTGGGGTGGTAGAGGATATGGATGGTGAGCAGCACACTGCTTAGGATCAATATAATATAAAAGCCAGTGTTATGTCATGTTCTTTGCACAAATCGAACAAGCAGAGCGAGCTTGCTCCGGAGGAGAACTGAATGAGGTGTTAGGAAAAGAGTTCAGTCCTCTCGTCTCACCTGGGCATGTAACAGAGGAACAAATGTTCATTTGGAGTTAAGTAGCAGCAAATGTAGATACAGGAAAAGCATATGCTTCATTCCGGAGCTGATTTGTGTGCTGTCACATGATGAGGCTGAGAGATTTTTTGGCCATTAATTAAGTTCTAGGATGTAACGGCAAAGATTAATTAAAGCGTAAACACAGCATTTACAGGCATTAGAGACAAATTCCTTCCCAGCATCACATATTTGGCGGGATGCGTGAGGGGTTCTGACGTTCAACACTGGTTGCTTAACATCCTCAGTGAGCAACCCACTGGGAAAGGCCCATCCTCTGCACGATTGCGCAGGCAGCAAAGGTTTCATTCATCTTCAAATGTCTCTCTTTGCTAGTGATCTCATCACTGTGTTTGCCTGGGAGACGCCAAGCCCTTTCTACATGATTCCTGACCACGGCATGCTGTCTGCAGGTGATGAGTGCACGATCAAGGTGGTCTTCCAGCCCAAGGTGGCTGTGGTGTGTGACGTGGCAGCAACCTGCTGGTTTGGAGGTGAAGAGAAACTAAAGAGGACTCTGCAGCTAAAAGCCCGGGGTGAGTCATTTGTGCAAGTAGTACTCAAAGTAATGTGTATTGTCCCTAACCGCGAAACAGCATTCCGCAGGGATGCAGGAGGCTACTGCGTTCGCAGGCTTGGGCCGTAGATGGCTCACCCACTGACGAGCAAATGAAGCCCGCGGTTTGAAAGTGGCCTGTGAAATTCTCTAATAGACTGTTGTCGGTTTGGAAGTGTGATCTGAAGAGACAACAGAGTCTAACGTGCCCCGTGGCATGCTTTGGCCAAACTGACGTTTCTGCTGCCTGCTTAAACCAGCAGATGGGAAGAAATGAGATGAGTTCACTGGTGGAACAAAAAAACCTCCAGGAACTCCTTGTCTTCCTGCACTCAGTTTCTCATGGCTGTCTTTGCCAGCCAGAGAGACAGAGGGATATTCTAAAGCTTTCAGGATGCCAGCAGGCTATAATCTGGAATAACCACAATGGTTCCATTAACAAGCCTGTGCCTGAAGTGCCTTATACGGCCACTGACAAAGAAAAGATGTGACTCTGTTTAGTAAATTGAGGTCGGAAGGGAGCTCATTTGGTTTAAAGCAGGGCCAGCTTTGAAGGCAGATCCAACCTCAGAGTTATCTGAGGTTAATTAGAGGCTTGTCTAATTGAGAGTTGAATATCCAAGGGCGGAGATTCCACCACGCTTTCTTAACGCAGTATATTATCTTCTTTAACAGCCAAATACCCCTACCTGCGGGTGAATGTGCCAGGGGAACAGTATGAAGGTGTAAAGCCTGGGAAGTTTCGGGACGTGCTGTGCTTTGGATCCGTGCCAGTGGGCACTACAGTGGAGAAGTGTGTAGAAATCTTCAACTTGTCCGTGGTATGTGGAGAGGGAGACTACTTCTTGTAAGAGGTTGACATGCTGGCATGTTTCCCTGGGGGATGTGGTTCTGAGAATATCCCTTAATGTTGTGAAAATAGCCCAAGTGGGAGTTGGAACAAAGCAGAAATGATGAACCTTCCACCGCCAACAAGGCCATTCACCCTTGCCCTCTGCCTTCCAGCTACGACACTAGTAACTCATTCATTTGCAGCACGGTATGGAAGCTCCTGCCTGCTTCTCACTGCACTTGGTGCAGATCAGGCAGCCGCTGCGGTCCTTCCTGCAGCTCTCCTGCTCACACCGGCCATGCCCATCAGTCCTGCGTGGCAGTTGTGGCCGCCTCAAATTGGTCTGCATGTGTCCCAGGCAGCTGATAGACCTTCTGGTGTCCTCAGTGAGCTGCAGCCTGGCAAATTGCTCTGAGTCAAATGGGCTGCATTTGAGAACCTTGTTTATGTGCCAGCTCAGCCCATTCCAGACCCCTTAAAGGCTGGGTGCACTCCGACTGCTGGCATGGGTGACAGCAGTGCTGGGTCTTCAAAAGACTATGAAACCTAGGAGTGTCAAAAGCTTAATCATTTGTAATACTGTCATTCATTCTGCAGCAGTGCCCAGCATACCCAGCTAAGAATCAGGACCTTCTTTCAGGGGCAAGAGGACGGAGTTACAGCATCATTCTTTTTTTTTTTTAATTTTTTTTTTTTTTTGTGAAAAGAAAATCCCCAGATGAAGAGGGAGTGTGGATGGAACGAAATAAGTTATTTGCTTGCCTGTTCTCCTGGCCGCTGCGACCACTTTGGCTACACTGGCCCTTGAGGACACCTTGAGTCAGCCTCACCCCCCCTCCTAGCAGGAGAGACACTCTGTCCCTAGAGTTCCCCAGGACATTTTGCTGCAGCCCGCTGATTTCTGAGCATATGGTGGGTGGGAGCCTGCTGCCCATAGTGCCCCAGCAGGACTGGGTTGCATGTGTCTGCACAGTGTTTCTGTGCTGCGCCACAGTAGATTTGGTGTTCTTGGTGATGTTGGCCTGTGCTAAAAGCTGCAATTCTTTACTGATTAGTGTTCTGCATACAGAACGACACCGTCCTGGCTCTTGTGGGTTCCTGTGTTAACCTATTTCTTTTCTGCTTGCAGGTTGATGCACCGTGTAGGATAGAAAGAGCGAAAGACCCTCTGCTCCAAGATCATGTCTTCTCCTGCGATGTGTCCCACAGTGTTGTGCCTGCCAAAGGGAAGCTGGTCTTGTGCATACGATTTCAGCCACGGACAGTAGGAGAGCACAGCACCGATTATTTCACCATTATATCGGCTGGATGCCTCCAGCAGACCGTTCTGAAGGTGGTTGGCTCATGTAAAGGTATCACAGTGAAATCCTTTCATGTTCCTCTCCGCCTTCCTCCCAGCCTTGAAGGGAAAGGGCTAATGCCTGGAGAAGGACTGTCATAACCCTCAGTCATAGACTTACCTTCTGCTGCCATCCAGGCTGTCCCTGGTGCAGTCTTTGAAGTTTATATTTGCTTGAGACAGATGTAAAGTTGTTGGAAGTGAATATCCAGCTGTGTGCTAGGACTGGTGGGTTTGCTAATGAGATCATTCATCATTCTAGTTTGGGGAGATCAGTTAGGCGCAGCAGTGGTTTGTGACATCCTGATAGAAAGGAGATATGACAGGTCCAAGATCTGTCTTGCACGTTTTTGTTCTAGGTCCTTTGGTGTCCTTGCACCAATTCTCTGTGGACTTCGACTGGATCAATCTTGGGGAAAGTTCGATGCAGATACTGAAAATCAGCAACATCTCAGATGTCCCTGCATACTACCAGTTTGATATTGATGGCAGGGGGAGTGTCTTCTCTTTGGATCACCCCTGCGGCGTCCTGGAGGGCACAACAACACGAGCACTGAAGGTGACCTTCCGACCTGCTCACCCCATCAGCTATCACCGCCGAGTGGTGTGCCTTGTCCACCATCAGGTACGAGAGGCAAAGGGTGGTATCGGAGCTCTGACAGCTCAGAGGGCTTTCCCAGTGTAACCCACCAGGGCCGGCCCCTCTCAGTTAGCAGCCCCTGGAAATCTATTCCCACTGCATTTACAATGATGCCCGTCCTGGGCTCTTGCTCGGCAGACTCTCCATGGTGCAGGTTCCTCTCATCAGTAGGGGGCTGATGTGGACAGGCACAGTAGTACCTGCAGGAGCAGGGTGGTGGCAGGGGGAGTGAGGTGAGGTATGTCCTCAGAGTCTCGTGTCCACTTAAGCATCCAAGTGATATTTTGCTGCACAGCTGTGCACGGAGTGCCTTCAGCGTTCCTTCCAATTGCCTCAAAGTTCTTGGGCCACATCAAGACAGAAAGTAACTGGCAGTCTAAGAGAGCAGACTCTAAGGCTTTCCCAAGCACGCTTTTGGGAGTGAGGTGCTAGGCTAGTGTAACGTTCAAAGCGATCACAGAACGGCAGCTTATTTCTTACAAACCTTTCTGGTGTTTTTTCCAGGGACCCTTGTATGTGGACTTCTTTGGTACCTGCCATTCAGACACAGCTAAGCCAGCCATCCTACAGGCAAGACATCTCTCCTGGTTTCGAACCAATATGGTGAGGGGGCTGACCTTCTATCCCCCCGATATCCTGAGTGCGATGCTGAAGGATGGGATGCTGCAGATGGATGAAAAAAGAGCCCTCATGCTGCCTCCTGAGGTAAGAGTTGCCCTCCCCGAAGTTTAAGATGCCCCAGTGCTGTTCTCTGCAGAGGCTGGGCTTCTGTTGCACAGGCTAGACAGACCTAGAAGGACTTGCAGGTGCCACCCTGACCTCCTTAGCGTCTCTGCTGGTAATGTTCCCAGCACACACTAACAATATCTGCGTTGGTTGGGTCTTACCAAGGCTCTGCTGCTAAGCTGCTGTCTGGCTTTAGCTCAGTCACGGGGGCTTCTTTTGCCACGTGCAGCTTCAGAGTGAGGATTGGCTGCAAATGGAAGCATCCTTAAAGCCTAGACTTTATGCTGTCCTGGGAACTGTTACTGAAGAGCATTTTGCATGTTTTTTTGCTCACGAAGGCAGTCAGGACTCTAGTGCCTTCTGTCTCCCACAGGCACATTTTCCCTGCTCACACTGAGACCTTTCAATCCTGCAGATCCCACTGGACAAGCCCCCCAAGGAATACACTGAAGCCAGCTCCATGACTGAGTATTTCTATGATGGCATAAGCAGCGACCTGGCCTTGTTTCCCCCCCATGTTAGTGTCAGCCCCAGGGAGTATGATTTTGGTTGCTGTGTGCCGCTCCACAAGGTAGAACCGCTTCCTCTCTGTGTGACCAACCACACCAAAGGAAAGATCACTGTTGCCTGGACTCCAAGCCACAGCAGTGCCTTCCAGGTGACACCCGAAATCTGTGACATCCCGCCTTTGAAGTCTTCAGCCTTCCGTGTCCTCTTCCAGCCCACTCAGCTCAACAGCCTTTATGCGGCAGAGCTGGAAGGCTTTGCCTTCTACAAGGTTAGTAGAAATTACTAGCACCAGATTCAGGTGAGGGATTAGCAAGAGACTTTGCAGACCTTTTCGGGAGTTAAAATTCGAATGGAGCCTTTCATGTTGAATTTAGCAAACCTGCATCCTTTCTAAGATCCTGTGGCCACTGCCGCAATACACTGGTGGGTTAACATTTCTCCTTCGTCTGTGTCCTGGCAGAGATAAATCAGCAAAACTAGCCATAGCTCATGCGTATAGACAGCTGTGATTACTCTTACTGTGTAGTGAATGTGAAGTAACGCACGCTTTGCTGAAGGAGAAATTGCTATGAATAACTGAACTGATATTGTGGACGGCAGTCTGCAAAAGGATGGGTGTTGCGGCCGGGGTGATGGGCAGTAACTTGTTTGTGTCTGGGCCTCCACAAGAAGAGCACTGCACGCGATGGCACTGTGCATCATTGCGGCCTCTCTTCCCGTGTGATGTGGGATTCACACCTCACGAAGTTGCAGTCACAGGAGTGTTAGCATCCTAAAATGAGGATGCTCCGTGGTAGGATGCTGCCTGGTAGGAGGGAGATCTTCGTTAGGCTGCTGACTGAATGGGTATCTGGGAATAATCTTCAAGTCAGGAGTATTATGGGCTCAGGTAAAGGATGAATGCTTGTTTTCAGTGACTTCCTGTAAAGTGCTAACTCTGGGATCTGCACATATCTCAAGCTGCACAAGAGGGTCTGTAGACACTCCTTCCCTAAGGCAACCCTTGTGGTACCACAGAACAGATTGGAGAGACCCTTCTGCTCAAAAGTCACTCAGTGGTCTCTCTGCTCTGAAATGTAGCTGTTTGGAAGAACAGCACTCACGTTCCTCATCCTGCACCAGCCAGTCCTTCCCTGAAGAAGTCAGTTCCTCAGGCCCAGGGGTGTCAGTGAAGCAAACTGCTGCCTGCGATGGTACTTGCTCTTGTAGGCACCTTGCCACACTTCCTTCCCACGTGCACTCAGCTCTGTCTCTCGTGTGCCTGCAGGTTCTGAGGCAGTACAGCAACATCGAGGAGGATGCCACCATTTGCCCGCCCTGGTGCCTGACTGTCAGGCTGAGGGCGCACACGTTCGAAGCAGAACGGGAACACTTCATCCCACAGTACATCCTTGACGTCCCCAAGGTGCGTGACGGGTTGATGTACTTAAAGAAGTTTGGATTTTGCAGAGATGCTCAGTGTTTACCTCTGAACTTTCCACCTTGTGCCCCACTGCACCAACCTAAGATGTGACTTAGGTGATTTATGATGGTGTGGAGGCTCCTGATTTGGGACAGAAGTAGGATGCCCCTTCTCCTGTGTTATCTTCCCAGCCCCCAGTGTGACAGCTTGCACTGAGCATCTCATCAGCTCTGAGAGGAGAGCTGTTGGGTTCTCCTTCCTTCCTATTGGAAGTGGATGTAGGCACTGACAAGGGTGCTTAGTCCCTTCTTAGGTGCCTCAGACACTCTGCACACACTTACACAAGTGGAGAGCATCTCACAGAATCCATGCTTCTGGAAGAGAAGTGGCTTGCAAGGTGGAGTGGAAGTTTTCCTGTCTCTTGTTGATGTATTTGTAGCACAACAAAGTATTGATTCTGTGAGGTAAAGTGAGATCTGATCCTGGGAAGTAAGAAGAGTCTTAAAAACCTCTTAGAAAATCTCCTCACCTAGTTCAGGGCACACAGCCCACACCTGATATGCATGAACTGGAGCAAATTCCAGCCTGTTGGATTTCTTAATCCAAGAGATTACTATACATGCAGAGACTGCAGGTCCCAGCAAGGAGCTTACTTATTGGCACAGAAAGCCTTGCATAATGGAAAGTATATTCATTAGTCACACGCATGTATGAAAGGTGAGAAGGGAAAAGACTATACATTGTGTACCCTTGGGTGATTTGCTTCCTTTCCTTGAAGAGAAGCAGTTACAGAGTTCTCCACAGGCTCAGGATGGTGCTTATTGAAACCTGGAATTCAATGGGAAAAAAAAAAAAAAAAAGCTTTTTCTTTAAGCTGGCTTTCTAAGCCTAATGCAAACAACCCTTTTTGCTTTTTTTCTTCTAGACTTTTCCTCCCGTGGCTTCTGACACTGACACCTACTGCAGTATTCTGCTCTTGAACACAGGCACCTCACTGACAACCTTCAGTGTGAACCAAACTGCTTGTCCCTCTGTTTTGGTCAAGCCCCACTCAGGACACATCATTCCAGGAGGCCACCAGATTTTCTTTCTCTCCACTCACCCAGTTAACACGATCTCACAGCAGCATGTCCTGCCCTTGCAGCTGAACTCCTGTCCTGGATACACCAAGGTAGGGAGTGAGAAGTAGAAGCTGGTAAGAAAGGTTTCTTCCCTTGTACTCTTTTTTTTTTTATTATTTAATTTTATCAGTGACCTGCACTGTGACACCTGTTATATCTCCTAATGGTTAGTTTGGATTTTTCTCTTTGGAAATAGGAATGAAAGAACACTTTCAGCATTTAAGGTGGGAATCCACATTGCATATAGAAGATGCTTGCGATGCCAGACATCCTGTACCCCTTGTTCCTTGGGTCTCTGTCTCCTGTAATGCACTATACTGTGCTCAGGGACCTCCTTGGCAGCCCACTTCAGAGTCCTTCCTGTCCTCCTTCAGCCCCAGTTTGTTCTTGCTTTCTTTTTGGAAGGAGCAACATCTTTGCGAGGTCCATCCAGAGGTCAGCTGAGACTTCTGGTCTGTTACTTTTCTCTGAATTCCACAGGAGATTGCCATCAGGAGCTGTGCGGAGTCCCTTCTCTTGCTCTTAGAAGGTGATGGGAATCTATACTTCAAGCCCATCTATAAAGGGACCTCCTCGACCCGTATGTACACCATAAAGAACTGCACAAGGCTGCCCATGGCCTTCACATGGAAGATCCAGCAGTCTGACAGCAAGGTCCTGTCTGTCAGGCCAGCCACAGGCTTCCTCCAGCCCTGTGAAGCCGTGGTAAGTTCAGGTTCTACCAAAACTGTATTTTGCTCTCTGCAATGCAGCTGTGGAGTGTTTAGAGCAGAAATATGAGGGCTGCTGATTGTTTGGTCATTAATGCCAAACTGGGAGAATATCCCCTTGTCTGTGTCTTAGCTTGGGTTGCTAGCCAAAATCTGCAGTTCTGCGGTTTCCCATGATCTGGATTTGCCCAAACGTGATGACATCCTCCTTGACTACAAGACCAAATGAGTTTTAAACAGGGACTAGATAATGATAATGAGTTTTAAAGAGGGACTCTGGGTGGGTCTGGGTAACCACACAGCAACAACTGTGTTTTGCACCTGGATATATTAATAGATGGAGGACGAATGAGAGCACAGGAGAGTTCGTTATGTTCTTCTGCTGTTCTTCTACCTGTAAACTCAGGTTCTAAATCTTTACTGCATTCCCTGAGTGCTTTTTAAGAGTAGTGAGGATGAACAGATCTCCAAGGGCTGACTTTGAAGATCTGAATGTGCATTCCTGTGAGCCATCAATATGAGCCTCTGACACAGACAGAGGTGATGGAGGACTGAAGTGAATGTCTCCAGTGCTCTCTGTAGATCACTGCAGTGGAGGAAAGGGCTCTGCATTGAATGGCAGGAGCTCCAGACCATTGGCTCTGGTCTGGAGCTTCTGTGAGCTCTCTCCTTCCCTCTTGTAATTCCAGGCTCAGGAATGGACTTTTACTCCTGACAAGGTGACCAAGTATCTCCTGCGAGCTGTGGTGTTCGTGAGCTGGAAAAGCCCAGCCCCTGCGTCTCCCAAAAGCGTCCATTATACCTTACGGATTGTTGGGGAGGGAGCACTGGGCACCATCAGGGTAAGGAACTGGGACCCACTGGGTAGCAGGAGGGGGACTGGGTTGGGATAGTCCACAGATCTGTGCAGCTGCCTTAATTTTCAGGCAGGTTTCCTAAGGAACCAGAGCTAAATAAAATAATATTTTGTAAGTCAATTCCCAATGTCAGTGTTGTTGGGCAGTTGGATAGAAAGGTCTCAGAGATGTTTAGTCACTATAAATTGCATGCAAGTGGATTGCCAGCTAAAAGAGAGGAGGGCTTTTGGTGCAGTCATGGAGGGGCTGGCAGACAGAGACACACTGGCAGCCTTTGTGCCAAGTGCAGCTGGCCAGCTAGTGTCCTCACAGCCCCTAACATGTTGCATCCTACCCAGCTAGCAGCCCAAATAACGCTAGGAGAAAGCCTTTGGAGTCCCTTGCAGCCCTGTTCCAGCATCTCCTAGGACATGCGAGGCCCTGCACAAAGTAGGGAGCTCTTTACACTGTGTGTTGTGTGCCAAGGGATCAGCACAGTGATGAGCTGAGCAGTGACCACACTTGCTCACTCTGTGTAACAGTGACCTTTGCATGGTGGGCTTGTGTTCCAGGCACTAAAGGAGCACCTGGACCTTGGAAATGTTCTGGTTGGTGACCTGCAAAGCTGCAGCATCGTACTGCTGAATGATGGCATCTGTTCTCTGAAGTTCATCCTCAGCGTGGAACAACTGATCACCAGGCCTTGTGACCCTGAGGAAGTCTGCAGCGATCCACTGGGTACTGTGGGAGAATTAGCTTGGAATGGGGCCGTGGTCTTCCCTTCTTTTCTGCAAAATCACACTAGTATGAACGTAGAGGTTGGGCTGCTTGCTGGCTAACATGCAACTATTGTCATAAGCACCTTAAGGAAACCATATTTTAAGAGGTAAAAGTATGCTTGAGAGGACATGAGGCAATCTGTGTGAGGGTACAGCAAAACAGCTTATTTTGTACTGTGCAAGTGCTAGAAACATTTCTGTGTCGTGTTAACTTTGCAAAACCTTTCTCAGGAAACACACATACCTTCCTATCCCCATCACTGACTTAATCAAAAATATCTGTGTTGGCTTCTTGCTCAAAGTTAATTTTGTCTGTGTGTGTGTGTGTGTGTGCATAATTCTGAGTAAAATCAAAGCAGCGGTGTTTGTTCTACATGTACTAAGGACTGAAGAAAATGTTTTTCATGGGCTATTAGACTGTTACATTTTAAAGATCCAATTTGAAGTACATATATTTGGCTAAAATAAGTGAGAAGAAATGCTGGGAGACTCATTGGAGGGAATTCCCACTGCATGGGCACCTCTTACAACCCAGTGGGAAGGAGGCTACCCGGACGCTGGGATGTGGAGACCAGGCACATCAGTCAGAAGTCAGAGGGAGCTATGCCACCTAGCGCAGCCCTGGTAAGATGGCAGGTGCTGGTGCTTGCACTGCGCAAAGGATGTGAAGGTGCTTCTGCACGGAGGTGCACAGGAGGGCAGAGGGCGGTTCTGGAAATAATGCAGGCAGGGTGTGCGCTGTCACTCACCCTGTGTGTGAGTGTGGTTTACATCTTATGTTTGCTGAAAGAACAGGTCCCTCAGTGATTGAGAAGCACCTGCTGCTTTGCTTAGGGATTTGCTACAGGTGACTCTTCTATCTTGCTGGAAAAAGCAAACCTCAGAGCCTGGTGATTGAAGTTAGACCAACTGAGACCTTGAAATAAGTTGTGAATTCCCAGCAGAGAAGGGAGTTAAACAAAGCGGCTTCCCAGAAGAAATGGTGGAGTCCAACCTTCGGCTGCCTTTCCAGAGGGCCTCCTCTGGGGAAGTTCTCTGCACTTTGGCTGCCTGGGGAGCTGTGCTGAATGCATGTGTGGTGTCAGAGACACCAGTGGTACCAAGAGCTCACGCCACCTCTTTTCTCCCACAGCTTTAGAGCTGGAACCCTCCAGAGGGACGATCCCTGCGAGGTCAAAAGCTTTTGTGAGAGTATCGGTCAGGCCAGCCCGTCGGCTGCATTACACCTGGTCAATCAAATATAATATTTGCACCCCCACAGGTAAGAGATGGGCGTTTTGGGGAAGGGGGAGAAATTCACTCCCTCCCAGCCAAGTAGACTGTGCTTGGCAGCACAGGCTGCAGACAGGCTGTGCAGCACAGTTTCCAATGTAACAGCACAACATGCAGAAATCCCTGTGCTGAGCAATTTGTCAGATCCTGCATGCTGTTTCCCTTTTGCTTCACCTTTTGAGATTAGATATGATAGATTAGATTAGATTAGATTACATATGATTGAGCCACAAGGCACAGAAACAGGGAAAGCTCTAACTTCCCTGCTGCTGTGCTCACAAGGTTGTGTGCCCCTCTGCATAACCATGGCTTCCTATGATATATCCTGAAATATATTCTGAGAACTTCATGCAACCAGTCCTATGTAGCAGGGGTCCTTTTTACAGGTCTGGATTGGTCCATGTATGATACAGAAAGTACTAGAACTAGAAAGGCGTGGAGAATGGCAGCAGGGATATTCAGAGGTGAGGAGCAGTATCTGTACAAGCAGGGAGTAGTTGGAGAAGGAGTTTTCACCTTGGAGAATAAAAAATGGCAATGCCACATGGATGGTATGGAGAAGACAACATAAAATATATATATATATATATTGTCTGTTTATTTTCTTCCCAGTGTGCAAACAAGGGGTGCTTGGTAAAGTGATTGGGCTGTAGGCTTAAACCAAAAAAAGCATGGAGTTGCACAGAACTAAACTGTGAAAGTACCCTGTTGACAAGGACCATATTCATAGACTTTAGGTGATTTCTAAAAGCAGAATTTAAGTTATGGCTGGAAGTGGGTGGTTCAGAGGTTTTCAAACGCTGCCAAAGAAAAGACTGTGTGCAAGTTCTGTGCTTTCTTTGGCCCGGGTAGCGTGTCTATCCGGTCTGCTGTCGTGGACAGCTGCCCCTTAGTGGTGTTTCTCTCCCAAGCTCCGGATCTTGCAAGCACGAAAGAAGAGCCACAATCCCTCTGCCGCGTAGAAGCAACAGGTGTCTACCCGGCCTTCTGCATCGCAGATGCCTGTTCAGCAGGGAGTGCTAGCGGTGTCAGCACGCTGTACCTCTGGAGGCTTTTCTCCTTGGACAAATTGAATGAATACTTGGAACAAGACCCAGCTCCCAGCGAACTCACGTACAGAGTTCCTACAAGGCACAGGTGAGATGAGGAGCTCTCAGTTGCTAGCACAAGCCCTACATAGGTGCTGTGGCTGTGGGCCTGTTTGGCAGCTTACTGCTGCATAGCACTCTGTTATTTTATTCTAGCCCCTGCAGGCAGTTCCACTTCTCTCCCTTCCTAGAGAGGAGCAGCACAGACAAAGAATAATTAAATTTCAAGGGATCTCTAGAAGTCTTTGCCCAACCTCTTGTTCAAAACAGGGATAACTACATCAGGTCACTCAGGGCCTTGTCCATTTCAATGCTGAATATCTCCAAGGGTGGAGAAACCACATCCAGAATCATTTAGGCTGGAAAAGACCTTCAAGATCATCAAATCCAAGATGGACTTTCCTGGATGTTTTTTCCTAATATCTAATTTGAATATCTTGTGTTGCAGCTTCACGCTGTTTCCTTCCTTGAGCCTTTGCTTCGTAAGGCTGAGCAAGTGCAGGTTTCTAGTTACTCCTTGTAAGTAATGTTCTCCAGTCCTCAGCCATCTTGGTGGCCCTCCACCAGACCTGTTGCAGTATGTCAGTGTGTTCCTTGCAATTGGGAGCTAAAAAGAGGCCTCAGCTAAGTAGGACTCTCAGATCCTCCATGTACACCACTCACTCTCATTAGTCATATATAAAAGTTGGGAGAAAATCCAAAGGCATTCCTTACATCCAGGATCCTTTCTCCAAAATGGCCAACAACATAAAGTCAGGGAAGAATTATAAGGAAGGCAAATGGTGTAGAACGACCCTTTCCCCCGCCCTGCCCTGCCAGCTCTTCTTCCTGTCTCAATTTAATCTTTTCTTTCTCTCCTGTAACCAGCACATGCTTGATCCCTCCAGTGTACACTCCTTTCATGGTGGATTTCAACTTTGGGGCTGCCCCGGTAGGCTCAGAGCCTAGCCTGGTGGTGCTCCTGCTGGTGAACAAGGGTGTGGTGCCCGTGGAGTGGTAAGCAGTGCCTGCCGGAGCCCAGCCTCCTCTCGGGGGTCTCTCTGGGGATATGGAAATGCTCAGAGGGGCCGTGAGATGTCTGAATATTAACGGGGTGGATTTTATTGGTGTAGCTTGTGTTGTGGGGCAGTGGGTGAGTTCATTGGTGGGTCTGGGTGGGGAAGCCTGGCTGGACTGAACACGCTGACCGTGGCCCTGGGCAAGCTGTCTGTCCTTGTTGCTGACTGGATCCCTAGGGCCTTCCTCTATCCTTCTGATCAGAAGATGGACATGGAACACTGGGCAGAGGATGCCGAGTTTAGCCCCCGTGAGCTGCACCAGATGAGAATTCAGGATAACCAGCTCTTCACTGTTTCTCCAAAGTCAGGGAAGCTTCTTCCAGGACAGGAGGAATGTGTCCAGCTCTCACACAGGTGATGGCAACTATCTGTACTTCAGGGCCTCGTGCCGCATGACAGGACAGCAGAATCCCCTCTTTTTCCATACCAGATCCTTTCCCTTCACATGCCACTTGCCCATTTTTAAAGGCTTTGGCCTAGAAACTCAGGTTCCTAAATCGGTGTATGACTAAAATCAACATTGCATCACTTTTTCCCACCCAAGCACAACTGTCCCGCTCCCTCTCTCTACGGCCCTTATGCAACAGTGACTCTTTAGCAGGGAAATGAGTTGTCTCTAATGTACTGTGTGACCCTGATTCTATCACCATGGACACAAGGCTGGTGGCTAATGGTTTTTCTCTTTCTCCTCGTGCTGCTAGACATGACTTCATTGGCACCGATCACCTCCCTGTCCTGCTGAAGGCTTCCTATGGCCATGAGATTCTGGTAAGGTAGCAGGTAGCTCTTGCTTCTGTTTGCAGAACAGCAGGTAGGGACCGAATTACCCGTTATTTTTCCCAGAAGCTAGGTGGCAGGAAGGAGGCTCTGGCCTTCCCCTGGAGCCTGCACTGGCCAGGCAGTAACACAGGGCCAAGCAGAGACATAAAAACAGCGTCCTGACAAACCCGTGGTTTCAGCACAGTGGGCTGGGGCAGTGCATTGGCAAAACGGCCCTCGGATGTAGCATCTGCTGGTTTCCCCAGAGCACAAGTTGCAAGAGGATATGTATATGTGTATATAAGTATACATATATATATATATTTTAAATATATTCATAACCTTTATATTGTATCAGTGGTGTTAGTACAGAACAGCTTCCTCCTCCAAACAAAGTCCAAAACAGCCCTCCTGGGTCTTAGCATCCCTGTGTGTTTTCCACACTCAGGTATAACTCACGGACAGGATCTCTTTGTTTCTTCCCCTCATTTCATCTGCTGCACAGTGAGTTCTTCCGTGCAGTGATCCCGGAGTTTAGCTGTGCAGCCCATCCTGCTTCTCTCGTATGAAGTTTTCCTGATTCTCCCCACCTCATCAGCTCTCTCCTCTCTTCAAAACCCCTTGGAAGGTGCTTTTCTCCACAAGTACCGCCTGCAGTGGCTGCCGTCTGGGGACACGCGCTGGCACAGGGCTGGCAGAGCATCCTCCGGCTCTGGAGGCATGGAGGCAGCTGCTCCCACTGTCCCAGGAGGTGCTCCCTGCATCCCTGCTTGGTCCTCCCACTTCTTTCTCCTTGCCAATAGCTGAGGCGCTTCCTACTCATTCTCCCTGCTTCGCTGCTTGCTAAAGCATCCCCGAGCTGATCCGCTATGTGTTTTCCCTGGGCATTTCCTCAGGCCTGGAACTAATTTGCCTCTCTCCCTCCCTCTCTCAAACTGTCAGTTAGAGTCAAAGTCACCTTGTGCTCTGCCGGGCACAGCTCATGCCCGGCTGAGCCTTCCTGTCTGTCTCTGAAGTTTCCTATGAGACCATTGTGTTCACACATCTCTTTTATTTTTCTTTTCTTTCAGGACTGTTGTCAGCTGAAAATCCAACCCTTTGACCAAGCTGTTCAAACAGTGGCTTAACTGTGCCTTCTCTCAAAGCCCTTGGACGGGCTCCCTGTGCTCTGCCTGCCTGGCACAATCCTGAGAGCGGCAGCCAGCATTTCACCAGCTGGCCAGTGAGGGATTAGGCTTTGGAGTACCAGAAGCCTATAGGGCACACACCTCCCCTGGCTGCGTTGCCAGTGGCTTTGGTGGCCACCAGTAGCCACCACCCTACCTCACGCTGTCACTGCAGAAGGGGCTGAACAAGCATGGGATGCCAAAAGTCCCGTGGGTGCACTGGAGCTCTGGCAGTGGCAGCTGCAGAGGCCAGTCCAGGGACCTGGAGCAGTGCAGGGGGTTGCAACACAGTGCCAGTACCAAAGCACTAATATCGGAAAGTAGGAGTGGAAGAGGGGGCAGCTGAAGGGCCAAACACAGTGTGCTTTCACTCCCTCCAGCCCTGGCATGAAGAGATGGTGGAGACCACCGTAACTGTGCTCATGTGCCAGGGTTGTACCAGTCCTCACCTGGAAACTGAGTGAAACTTGCAGAATATATGCTGATCTTAAGGGAAGTAAATGCTGTAATGACAGCCCAAAAATTAAGTTTTGGGAAGGTGATATAACAACAATAAGCAGAGGTGGAGACTGTCAGGCTACGGTATTGTCCAGTCATTCTGTCGAAATCCAAATTGCCTGGCTTCAGAGCGGTGATGGTAGCCAGCTGCAGGCTGATGCATCATTTTTTTGGGGTTGTCCAAACTCAGCTCTGCGATGGCTTTACACGTACGGACAGTTTAACCTCCCACTCTGCTTCCCCAGCAGAGTGTCTGCTGCTTCTTCAAGAGTTCCCATCACTGCTTCCCCCCTGCTTTCAGTCCTGTGGTGACTGGGTTTATAGGTGCTCCGAAGGAATCAAACTGATTTCCCGCAAGCAATTTCTTCTGGCTGCAGGATGAAGTTTCTGTGGGACTTGTTTGTCACCCAATTTCTTGCCCAGGAGGGAAATACGGCCTCAAGCTGCCTAATGCTCTCGTGGGTTGTCCTTTGCCTCATCTCCTTAGCCTGCCTGTAACAGTGCAGCTGTGACCTTGTTCTCAGAGCTCAGGGACAGTTTTGGCTGGGCACAGTCTGCACCCTCAGCACTTTTAGTAGGAAAGGCCCAGCTGCCTGCAGGTGTTGCACGACGAGGTGGCTGTAGGCTGGTTCCCAGAGCTCGCTGGAGGGGACGGCTGGATCTCAGGGAGAATCCCCTAGCACACAGGATCCATAAACTGGAATCGTTTGCACTTCACTTCATAGCTGCTAATTAGGTATAGTGAGATGCTGTCACATGCAGCACGTGTTCTCCGGGCAGCTCTGCTCCCTGGGGGCTCTGGCATCCCTGTCCTCTCACGCTTTAAATCATTTTAGCAGGGTGAGGTTTGTGCTCTCTGGAAGGGGAACTGATTGCGGCAGGTCTTCACGTTTCTCCGTTCGTTTCCCTGTAATAATAGTCCCCTAATTGTCACATCCTGTGTCTAAGGAAACTGATGACAGTTTTGCCTCAGCAGTTTTGGTCTGGTGGAATCAAAGGCAGCCTTTTGACACAGGTAGTACAAACGGGTGTTTCACTCCCAAAGCTCGGGAAGGTTCCTGACCCTTTTTCCCTTGCAATTTGAAAGTGTCAGCTATTGTTCCTTTATTTGCACTGTATCTGGCTTGCTGAGGCCCTTAGAAGCTGAACACTCATGTAGTGCTTTGAAAAGATGAAAGAATGAAATCCCACGTGGGACTTTGTTAGTATTGTATTTCTAGTCCTCTCTCCCTCATCACTTTGCTTATGGAGTTGAACTGGAAGGGGTTCTTTTGAAGAAATCGGCAATCTCTGCCTTGTTTAAACAGCTGGTATGGTATCTCCTTCAGGTGTCTGTCCAAGGCATCCACCCAGCATCACAAATGTCTTCATCTTCTGTGTATGAGCTTGAAAAGTAGGCATGTCCTAGGCTTGGCTAATTGTGAACTGCAGTGAGTTAGCTCCCTTTGTCCGTGCAGAGACATTATTAGCTCTGTGACTGCTTTGCAGCCTCTGTCTCTAGGCAGCAGACAGCTCCGGGGTGCTTTGGGGTGATCCTGCTGGAAACCATGCACCATGACTCATCTCTAGCCTGTGCACAGTCTTCTCAAAATACAGAATCCCGTGTCCCTGCCTTTCCATGAAACAGCTCTTACAAATCCCTCTGCTTTGCTTGGCGGGGTGGCTGCTCTGCTGACAGGTTGCTGTTAATCATTACTTGATCACCTAAAATTCAGCTGGGATCTTCTTGCAGCCTTTGGACCCTGTTATACACAGTCTTGGAGTAGCATGTTCTGCGGAGTGAGGACATCCAGATGGTCCCTTCCAAGAGGGGGTCATTACTTAGCTAAAATTCTGGCTTAGGATTTTATGGCAAAGGGTTTGGATGTCACAGCTGCACAGCCTACCGTGTACAGACACTTTCATTCATGCAGAATTTCTACTACATACTTGCAAGGAGAAGCACTGAAGCTGGTGCCTGATATAGAATGGAGAAAGGTACCATGTTGCTGATAAAAGATGCCAACCTCCCAGAGAAAAGCTAACAGCTGAGTAGGCTCTCCATCTCCTTGCCTCTGTCTTAGGACTCACTGTCCTGGTATTACCAAATTTCAAGCTGTAAATGCGTTGCTCTCAGTTTGCAAAGTCCTTCAGAGTCCTTGTGTAGTTGATAGTGACGGGGCCAAGGCTTTGTGAGAAAGTGACTGTGTTTCTTCCTGCTGTAGCTGAACTTCAGAGGCGTGACGGTGAAACAGGACCAGCGGTATGTTCATTTTGCATCCGCTAAGCACCTCTTTGCGCCCATCGCGATTGGGACTTCCCACCCCCCGACACAGGTGAGCATCCTGGGGCCAAACCCAGCAGCAGGCAGAGGGAACGAGCTAGCACGTTACTGTGTCCAAAGGAGCAGCAGTGTCTGAAGCATTTCCCAGCAAACAGAGTGGTCTCCGCGGGAAAGCACCACATCAAAACTCTGCACCTAGTACTAGGCAGAGCCTGGAAATTGGTGCCAGGAGCTTGTAGGGAAAGTACCGCTCATCATCTCCAGTTCTACAGGATTTGGCATTTGCTCTAGCCAGAATGCACGTGAGCTGTGTTGGGCTCTTCCCCTGTTCTCTTGCGTTGTATCTAGGTGAAGGCTTGTCTAGCTGCTGCAGGCACTCTGGAAATGAATGCTAATTAGTTTCTTAGTAAATTAATTCAACTTCCTTAAACACTTATTCAGCAAGAAAAGGTAACTTTGATTCTGTTCTGCCTAATTTACTTGGAAAATGAACAAGTCTGAACTGAATTAAGATCACTTTAACAAGAGGGTTTTAGCATTTCAAGTAATCCACTTTGCAGTGATCCCTTTAGCTAATTTGTATTAATTTCCTCCTAGCCTGAATTCACAGGGTGCCACATGGAGAGGCACTGTAGTCATTAACGTACCTGCGTGGTGATAAACCTTCAGCACAGTCGCCTATTAGAGTCTCGGGGATAACTCCTGACACTTTGAGGTCTCCTCATGCTTAGGAGACAAGCTGGCTAATTCGTGGTTATCAGAGTCCTCTGGGGAAGTGTTAACTGCTTTAACTTGTGCAGGGTGTAACAAGCAGTGCACTATGATTCCCTTCAGGTTTATGAACTCTATAATGGTGGCTCCATGCCAGTGATGTTTGAGGTTCAGCTGGACAGCATCGTGAGGATCCAGAAGGACAATTTTCAGCATCCTGTGTTCGTCTGCTTAACTCCCAGAGGTGAAATCCCCCCTGGCACAACAGGTCAGATTGAGTGGATCTTCTCACCACTGGAAGCCAGAACGTACTTGGTAAGGCCCTCCTCATGACTGCCAGAAATGGTTTCTTTCTGCTATCCTGTGCCAAAAATTCTTTAGATCTTGTATTGACGGCTCCATTCCTCCAAGAAGCAGAATCTGAGAGCAAAGAAGTGACTGCTCTTGTCAAGAAACAGAGCAGATCATCTCATAAGTCTCTTCTTCCCAAAGGACACATTTCTTTCACAACCAGAGTCATCCCAGCACATATTTTTCAAAGATCTAATAGTGTCCGTGGGGGTATAAAAAGCTCTCTGGAAACAGCCTTTCCAAAGGCCGCTGACCTAGGCTGCAGGAGGCAGGCATGGCCAGAGCTGGAGCACAGCTCCACTAATGGTGGTTGCATGAGAGAAAAAGAAAAGAAAAGAAGAAGAAATAAAACAGAAAAAAAACCACCCTCCAGTTTTTGTTCTGAAAGGGAGTCCCTGCCCATCTCATACAGAAGTTGCTATTTGCCTGCTTGACTGACCTTCCTGGGTAAGCAGGAAAGGCCAACAGAGAGGTCAAAGCCTAAACGAGCAAAGAAACACGGAGTTCTCTTCACCCATGAATGTGGTTTACATAGAGGCAGTCCATTAGCAAGTACACTGCCCTCTTGCACATCTCTCCCAAATATGACTCTGGTCTTAATATTTTTATTCTGTCCAAGGCAGGTTGAAGTTCCCATCCACATCCTGGGGGGTGATTCAGCTCTGATCACCTTCCAGGGAGTAGGCTACGATCCGAATACCACAGGAGAGAACGCCACATTCAGCGAAGTCTTGTCTCCTTCTGTCCTTCTGGGTTCTACCAAACTGACTGTGCCTGGGCAGGTAAGGCCAGGTATGGTGATTTGAGCAATATGATCGGCCCAGAAATGAGTGAAAAAGACTGAAATATGCCCAGAAATGAGTGAAAAAGACTGAAATATGCAAGTGGCCCCATCTAGTAGTAGCCTGTATTGCAGAGGAGTCCATTGCAGTGTGATGGGCAAGATATTTCCCTTCCAGCAGGTCATCTAGAGCCTGATTCACCAAAGCTGTTGTTCTGAAAGGTGCCTTCTTTCCAACTTGCTCATTCTGCCGCCATTAGAACGAAAAAGGCTTTAGGCATTGTTCATTTTCTGAAATTTCCATTAAAAATTATCCCCATTGCAGCTACCTTCCTTGTCTGCAGATATAAAACCTTTTCCTTGGCAATTCATTCACGCATTAAGAAAAAGTCCCACTGCTGACGTGCCACGTCCGAGGCTCAGCTGCCTCCGCTTCACGGCCAAAGCCAGACTGAGCGATGCATCGCCTGCACCCAGACTGCAGGAGGGTCGCTGCTTCGGGTGCCTCCTGAGGAATGTGCCTGCCCGACCTGCTGCTGGCTTGTTTGGCCTGGGCAGAGCCGTCCTGCCAGCCTGGATGGTTTGTGGTTAAACTCAGCCGCAGATCCCAGTGCAGTAAGTGCTACACAGCACCGGCGCTGGCGTACACCAGGCAGGTAAGGGGTTTGTTCCGTGTGACGTTAGCGCACCTTCCCCGGAGCCCGGCCACTGCTACGTATGCTCTTTGACTTCCTGCAGGGCGGTTTGCATTGCTGGAAAAAGCAACGAGGTGATTAAAAACCTGTCTCCGAACATTTCGTTAGTTTTTTTGAATTTCATAAGTTTTCATTAGCTTAGAAAATGATCGCTGTAATGAATTTGGTCTGTGCCTGGGGAATGGGACAGGCTA
The DNA here is from genome assembly GCF_964211835.1 of Anser anser. Lineage (NCBI taxonomy): Eukaryota > Metazoa > Chordata > Aves > Anseriformes > Anatidae > Anser > Anser anser. The sequence goes on from NC_139726.1 coordinate 10,278,571, forward strand.
GCAGCATGCTAGTAACGGGGTGAGATAGGGAGCAGTTTCCCAGAACTCACAGCTAGGCTGAGGAGAATTTTGCCCAAGCACAGAGCTCACACTTCTTCCAACTGAAGTGAGGAAAAGGCCTGGACTACGAGTGCTGCAAAGAGAGTCTGGGTGCTGCTGGTCCTCCCCCGCTGCAACAGGGCTGTCCTCTTGCTGCAAAGAGTTATTGCAGCCAGAGTAAATTGAGAGAAACGTGACACTCATTCCAGTTGTTATGGTAAAGGTAACCAGCTAATATTTTTATTTTTTTTTCCTGGACTTTGCTGTACAACCTGAAGATGAACGTGTGGCTGCCCTTCCCCGTATGCCATCTTCCTTCACTGTTGCTCTCCCTGGTTTCGCCCTCTTTCCTGCAGGCGGCCACCTTATCACACCACAAGATTTGCGTCGGAAATATCCCAGACTGCACCAGAGTGTCTCGGCTTGTCTTTCTCAACAACATCGCTGAGAGCAAGGCTGTTGTGTTCACCTGGAAGATGAGCACTGTTAAAGACAGTGGGGTGAGTCGTTCCTTCTTTCTCCTCTATTCTGCACGGGGGACAGGGGTGGATCTCTGTTGTGCCACAAAAAGACCTTCCTCTCCATTTTCACCCAGACACTGAGAAAACATCCTGGAAACTTGATTTTGTACTAGCTGTTGAAAGGAAAGGGCAGAGGAAAGTGGAGGCAAGGGTAGGATAGGGGGAAAAAAGGCAAGAATTCAGAAAGGGTGTCTGAAGATTTTGGTGAGGATAAGTGAACCTCAGGCTAAAGGATGTGATGAGCCTCAGGACTCCATCTACCAGCAAAGTCTACAGTAATTCCTTGAATACAGCAGCTGCATCTCCCTCATGCCACCTGCCTTTCAGAAGGGCACAGGGAGAGAAATCTCACCATTCTGTATTTCCCGCAAGGAGAGGGCACGCAGCAAGGGCACAGGACAGAGACACAAATCGTCTGTGGATTTTCTTTTCCCCAGGTGTTGCAGATTGCTCCAGAGCTGGGGGTCATGCAGCCGGGAGAGAGCATCCCCTGCTTCATCACGCTGCAGCCTTCAGGGATCCCTTCCTTGTACAGCGTAGATGTGGTGTGTGAGGTGAGACCCGGGAGGAACGTGTGTATTCCCATCCCCTGGGCAGGTCACTGCAGTTCCCAAGCGGCTGGCCCCAGCAGTCAGCTGCCTGCTGGCTTCCACCTGAAGGAACCCTTCGTAGCTCCGTAACGCTGGCCAGCGCTTCTCCTTGCTGAGGAAACGGAGCTTCTTCTCTTCTGGTGCTTTGTGTCCCCCTCTGTCTGTGTGGCTCACCAGGTGAGGTGTAATTGTGCAACTTGGGGCTTTGTGAGTTGAACGGAGGTACGAGAAGTCACCGTTTGAACAGAACGGGCTTTCAGTGGGAGTCAGACACTTAAATATCAGGGAAAAGCAAGTCTTGCTTCTGTGAGACTGGTGGGGGCCCAGACTGGCAGCACCGTCCCTCTGGCCAGTACTGGCCAATTTTCAGGTGTCCTTTGGCAGAAGACTGTCTTCTCCGTGTAAGCCGTACAATAGCACTGCTCTCTCCCCTTCCTGCCACTGGAGGACGTGACGGGGAGGAAGGGAGGAAGGACTAACAGGCAGGAACATGAGCCAGAGGCTCTGTTGTTTGCAGCTCCTTTCTCGCCCTGCTCCCTCAGTCATGCTTTGCTCCGTAGGTATACAGCCAGGAGTCCCTGCGTCAGTATGAGAGCGACCTGCAGGAGTGGGAAAGGGAGAAGGAACGGCAGGCTGTGGAGTTCACCATCACGGAGAAGGACCTCAGGACTGAGAAGAAGCCGAAGTCACCTGCAGGGGTAAGTGCTGCCAGAATTTCGCAGCAGCTCGGAAACAGCAGCCAGGTGTCAACAAGAAACATTCCTGAAGAAAATCCAGGCGAGAGGACGTAGGGCTCTGACCTACTCAGGTTCTCTCAGCTGGTCTGCGGACAGTGGAAAATGTGATTTTGACTTCTAGCCAGGAATCCTCTTGCATTCTCTTTAATGTTGAGAGAGGGGATGGCAGATGTGGAACTTGAAATTAAAAATGATTTTTTCTAATCACCTTACAAACTCTGAATTTGCTAATGATCATCTGAAATTTGGGAGGGCATGAGAAGCCTTAGGGAAAACAAAGCCAGTGGCTCTGGCAACTGCTGGTTGGATTTTTAAACATGGATAAACACTGGAGCGAAGCGTGTAACTACTGTTAAGAACGGGGCACAGTGAAAACTGGGAGGATGAGATAGATCATTGGGTTTCAGCTAGGGCAAAGCAAAACCAAATCCTCAAGAAATCCTCAAGACTTGTTCTGCTCCTAATCTTTCCCTACACTGTGACTTCTCCATTTATTCTTTTTTTCTTATTTTTTTTTTTTAAGAGATCATCAGATTCTGCTGAGACAGAAAATCTCCCTGAGCCCCCAGCTGCGGTCAGGAAATACAAGGTAAGTCAGGCCTGTCTCACCCCCGGTGGAATCAAACTGACTGCTTTAGAAAAGAGGCAGATGCTGGATCTCAGAGCGTGGGAGCCTGGGCAGAGAGCGCGGCAGGGTTTGTAGCTTCAAGGCTTTGGGACACAGACTGTTTGGAGGAGCCGGAAGAGTCAGACTGTCTGGCTGTGTCCCGTGGGCAGTAACTTTCCATCTGGGGTGAACGGGAAGGGAAACTGGAAGCATGCAGCCATGACCGGAGAAAAGTGGAGAGGTTTCAAATGAGCAGAAAAGGTGCATATGGGCAGGGGGGTTGGTTTCACACTGGGGGTGAAAGGGCTGGAGCGCAACAGCCCTGAGGGCCCTGGGGAGATACCCAAAGCCCTGCTGGTGCTCGGGGCTGGTGCTCTGGGCAGCAAGGAGGGGGCAGGCATGGTTCCCAGCGTGGCTCTTTGTGCCTGATCGGGCTACTGCAGTGCCAAGGCCGTTCGGGTGCTGTCTCCTGAACAGCATCTGGTGGCTTCTGGGCTTTCCAGTCCTCACGCCAGTGCTCACACATACCCCAGCCTACCTGTGGCTAGAGGAGCAACTGAGGGCCTGCCATTTTTCTCTCCAACAGACGCTGCCCCCTATTAAAAACCACCCTGTGCCCAATCTCCCTGCTGGACACTTGGAGAGGAGGCTGTTGCTGGACAAAGAAGCCAGCCGGGTGTGGGTCAAACCAGAGCCTCCCAAGCCCATCCTTTTACACCTCGCTGTGACAGCCAGGTCCCACTCTACTGAGGACTTCTTCAGGAACTTCCCCTCGGAGTTCCCCAAGTACTTCTTGCCCCGGTAAGAGATCTGTCCTTTTGGCTTGGCATCTTCATCTGAGCCAGGGCTGCCCCTGACCTGATACCCACTGAAGCTGGAGCTCTGCTCTAGTGCCTCAGTATCGGCAGGAGGGGCTTTGCTTTCCCTGATATTAGCTGACGTGGTCTATTTCTCTCCCTCTCTTGAGAGAATAGCCTGGTGTGGTCCAGGTCCCGATACTTATGCACCCCAGTATCAAGGCCCTGATATTATGGGACAAAGCCCAGGCTTAAATCATTGTCAGAGGTGCCATGCGTGGGAAGGGCAGGAGTATTTAACAACGTGTACACCTTGGAAACCACTGGGCTTGGGAAAGCCTCTATGGGATGCTGCAGCCACTTGTTGACACTAACGTGAGCCAGGAGCCACTCTTTGGGGTGCTGGGAAGAGAGGCAGCCCATCGGGAGATAGTCAGAGCTTAGTCCTACTCTTCTGCGAGTGTCCTTGCTGCTATCGCGTGTAGCAGCTCTCACGCCTCCCCCGGCACCCTGCGCAGCTCCCTGCTTGCCTGCAGTGCTGCTGTTCAGCCAGGAGGCTGCAGGGCTGCAGGAGCTCAGTTCAGCAGCAGAACCACTGATGGAACAAATCCCTCTTTCCCAGCCCCTTCAGCCACCTACCGCTGGAGACCAAGCCTGTGGATGGGAGTAAGGTCAGCGACAGGATGGAGATGGACCCCAAATGGCTACCCCTGGCCGCTGCCTCCAAGCAGGAGCTGCAGATAGTGACTGACATGCTCACAGGCGTCCTCAGGTGCGTGTCCCTTCACACTCACACGGTTCGGAGCCCCTGTCCTCCAGGTGTGTGCGTGTAGCACGGGCAGCCACCTGCTAATCCCACGGGATCCGTGCATTGACGCTGCTCCAAAATAAGGGACGCAGCTTGCCTAAAGCTGCCCTGGGGTCTACGAGCTCGGGAGTCCTGGTGTGACAGCCAAAGGCAGGGTCTTGCCCCCCAGCTCTCTGCGCTGTGGTCAGTGTCACTGTCCTGAACCACGGTGCTCTGCCCGCCGTGGTCTTGCCTTGCCAACCGGCAGCACCCTGCAAATAGGCAGCATTGGGGTTTTCCTATTCTGTTTGTAAGCTGCAGATGTCTAAAGAAAAAATACTGGGGAAGCAACGGTAGTTTCTTTAGCTCAAGCCATTGATATCAGCCACGGTTTTCCCTCTGACTTGTTCTTACTTGTAATGATCCCCTGGGGTCACTCAGATAACTGATTTTCTGGGACTCACCCCTTATTTTCTTCCTCCCAGTGGCCTCTTGGAGAACACCCAGTTCCAAGATGCAGTGAAGAGAAGTTTGGATGAACCCATCCCATATTTCTCCCAGTTCCGTTGTAAAGAATCAGTAGAGACACAGGACAGGGGACAGTGCACCACGGTCCCATCCAGGGGCTCTGCTTCCCCAGATCTTTACACTGAGGAGAATGGAGAGAGAGAAGAAATGAAGCAAGAATCTTCCCCCAACAAGGAATTTCTGGAGTCCTGGGAGAGGCTGAGTGAGGTTTTTCAACACGAGCAGTTGAGGGAGCAGAAGGAGTTGCTGAGCAGGTGAGGAAGAACTCACACAGAAGAGATTTAAATTGCACTGCCTGGCCAGAAACCCATTTCTCCATCTTCCCTGTAGCCTTCCTGGCGTGTTCTGTGTGCTCTGTGGGGAAGCCCACGCTAGCCCACCCTCCCACCCCCCTCCCCAAGTGCAGTCTGTGAAGAGCGCAGGCTTGCTGCGTCCTGGCGCTGAGCACCAGGCAGCACCAGGATGCTGATGCTGCATGACGTCTGCTTTACACCTGGATGCTCCTGGCTACGTTGGACGTCAGAAGGCAGTGTGTGCTTACCTCGCCTTTCATTTTTACTGCAGTGTTTCATCACATCATATTTACTGTGGCTACACCCTGGCACACTGCTACAGGCCACGAGCACATCCACGAATGCTAGCTACAACACAGCTTGGAGGGAAAAAAACAGTAAAACCGCTGTTATCCTGCTCTGACCAAGGTCAGGGCTGAGTGCCAGCTGGTGGCAGTTCTGGGAGAAGGGTCAGCACCCGATTGCTCAAGGCTTTGGTTCATTGGCCTCAGCATGCAGGAAGCAGCGTGCGCTCTTCTGCTGTGCCTCGGGGGAGCCACAGCAAGCAGCCTTCCTTATCGGCTTCCTGATAACCATCCTCTGCCTGTACTCTTGTCCCTCCAGGCATCCAGCCTGTGGGACCCTGGCGGAGCTGGTGCTGGAGAACACTCTGCAGAACATCCTGATCGAAGCCAGCCGTGGGGAGGTGGTGCTGACAGCCCGGCCCAGGGTCATCGCTCTGCCCCCCAGCCCTTTCCGAAGGTAGCAGAGTGTATCTGTTCTGTGCTGGGGGCCAGGAACTGGCCTTAATGTGTCAGGTTGAGGCACAGCCCGTGTCAGGCTGGGGAGCCCGGCGCAAGGAGGCTTTCTTGGGAGTGTGCTCAAGGAGCAGGCAGCACATCCTCTGGCAGCAGGAAGGGGGCAAAGCTGCCCCGGTCCGGGATGGGGTGGGATCTGGTTGGGTTGAGGGAGTGAACACATGTGGGGAAGCAGATTTGGGACTGAGGGCAAAGAATGAGGATTTGTCCCGGCCTGGGGATAAGTACAGGGAGAGTGCATCAAGGGAGGGTAGTTGAATGGAGGTGTCATCTCCAGAGTTGCAGAAGTCTAGTCCGGGTGGAGGGTGGATGTTCCCTGTGGTCCCTCGGGGAGGGATGGCTGTCTGGGGGGAGGCAGCAGCAGCCTGCACTCTCCCCACTCCAAAGGCAATCTCTTTTCCTTCAGAATCACCAATCCAACACCCCAAAGCTCAAGAACGTAGCTGTGACACAACGCGCTGCTTGAGCTCTGCAAGCACACCTAGTGCCTGCACCCTTCATCCCACCCCTGTGAAGTCCAGAGCAACTCTGACCCTCCCACACCACGACTTGAACTCGGCCTGCTGGCCACCTCCAAGGACATATGTCCTGCCTGCGTCCTCAGCTCCAGCTTGAATCCTCCAGCGGCTCCACAGCAGAGTTCACGAGGTCTCTTCTTCCCGTGGCTGGCCACACCATCAGAGAAGGACCTCGCTGCGCGGTGGGAGCACGCGGACGGCCCCTGTGACTGCTCCCGGTGCCCTCGGTCTGTGCCAGCTGGGAGAGGAGTGGAGCCTGCTTTGGAATATCATTGAGGAAGGACTAACAGCTGGGCACCGAGGTGCTGAGCCCCCGCTGGCCCCCAGCAGGGAGCAGGAGCTGAATCCTCCTCCCCTCCTTGCTCCCGTGGCTGCTCTGCGGGTCCCATATACAGCAGCCCAGCCCGTGCGTGCAGCTTCTGGCAGGCTTGGCAGCCCAGTAAAAGGAGACTGGCCTCTGGGGACACGGATACTGATGCGTAATATAACGCGGTCGGTGCCTCCGGGCTCGGTAGCGCCCTGGACCAGCTCCCCCCCTTTTAAAACCGCAAGGTCTCACCTGGGGAAGGAGCGGGGTTTGTCACAGCCGGGAGGTGGCAGTGTGAGTTCTGGGAAAGCCCCGGTGCCAGCCCCGAGCTGAGGGCTCTGCCCGCTGCTCCCCGCGGAGGCTGCAGGCTGCGGGCTGCCCGCACCGGGCACCGGGGGCGGCCCTGGGGCATCTCCCCCCTTCCGCAGCCCCGGCGGGCTCTGCTGCGCCCAGGCGCCCTGCTGGCGTCCCTCTCCGAGCCCTGCCTGCCCTGCCTTCCCAGGGCCACGTCTGCGCCTTCTCCCCTTGCAGCCCGCAGGAAAACCACGCGCCGCGGGGCTGCTTTTGCCCTGCTTGGCAGAGGGCAGGCGCCTGCTGCGCCCGGGGGTGCCGCTGCTCTCACAGAGCTCTGCTCGGCGCAGGAGCCCTGCGTGCGGAGCCCGTTCCTGAGCCCCAGGGCTGAGCTGTTCCTCTTGCTGCAGATAGAGCAGAGGCACCGCCAGCTCCCGAGCTCAGCCCCGGGGGGCTCCACGTGGCTCCTGGATCCTTCTCACCAGGCGTGCCGCAGACCCTTTCCTCCCTTCCCAGCACGCTGGGTGCCGGATCTCCCACGGCGGCTTTTCTGCTTCCCTCTGGGCCCCGGCTGGTGCCGAGCAGGGGCTGGGTGCCACCTCCCTCCTCCCCAGCTCAAGGCAGCAGCAGCCCAGCCTGGCTGTTCGGTCCACTTGGGGTGAATCTGCCTGGTCCCGGCTCCTCGCTAGGATTTTCTCAGCACAGATCCCGCGACTGGCATCCCAAAACGGGTAACATGGGCAGGGGCAGGAGCCTCGCCATCCTCCCAAAGCGGGTGGCATCCAGCAGGAGCCCAGGGGCGGCCTGGAGCGGTGGAAACGAGGCGAATGAGTTTGCCCATCCTCAGGCTGGCTGCATGATGATGCCCTCCTGTCTGCACTGTTCCCTCCTCTGCCTCGCAGGACAGATGGGTTGATGTGGGGAACACTGTGTGTTCCCCCCCACCCCTTTCCTTGTTCTCCCGTGCTGAATACGACCTGGACAAAAGAGAGGCAGTGCTGCACTTGGCAGCTGGAGCAGTACGAGGGCCCTGAGACAGCGTCTTCGGCATCGGGTGAGTCAGGGAACGAGAGGCCTGGGAGCTACCTACGGAGCTGTGAGAGAAAGCTCTCCTCCCTCAGCCCTTTGCAGCCGCTGTGAGGTGGTTGTGTGCCGCCTCTGCTCTAGGTCTCGTCTGGTTCCTGTCAACCAGAACCACCCGGCGTGCACCGTCACACACTTTTCTCCTTTCCTCCTCACCCTATTTACGAACACGCTGGGAACAGCCCCCTTTCTGGGATTGGGAAAGTCCTCTTCCTTCTCCTCAAGCCGAGAACAGCCCCCCCGGACGATTTCGGAAGACACACGCGTGTGTGCGCACAGCCTCGTGTGCTCGGGCTGGCTGGGCAGAGCTCACCGGGGGGCCACAAATCCCTCCAGTGCTCCCCTGCTGCTGCCTCGGCGCTGGGCCACGAAGCGGCCTGAGGCTCCTTGTGGCGGGGATGCTGGGGCTGGTGCCTGCAGAAGGAGGGTGGCTGGGGGCGAGCCTGGCGAGCAGCGGGCTCCCCTCCTCCTGCGCTGGTTATCGGCAGCCTCAGTCAGCAGGCAGTTAATGCAACGCACAAGGGGCCTTTTCTTCTCGGCTGTCGGTCCTGGCTCCTAGGGAGGGGTGGGGTGGCCTTGGGGCAGGTGGGCAGCAGAAGCTATCCAGAATCCCGTTAAAACATTTAACACCTGCTGAATCGTGCCATTGTCTGGGAGATAAAGGGAAGGGAACAAAGCTGCTCTTGGTCTTCCCTGCCAGGGTGTCTGCAGGGCTCCGCTTGTCCCACTGCAGGGGGAAGCCTGAATCCCCCACCCGGTGTGACCCCGTCTCCACCTGGGAACGGGGACGGTGCCGGGGGACAGCCCCCCGGGCCCCGGCTGGCTTCAGCCCCTTCTCCCCCCATACTGAGCGTTAGGTAGGACTGCTACTGCCCCGAGCAGCCTGCAGCATCTGCACGGCCAGGGCGACGTCTGGAGAGCAAAGCGGTGACGGTGAGCTTCCCCGGCCCCTTGGCAGAGCTGGGCAGAGCCCCCTCACCTCTGCTCTGCCGTGCCCGAGGTGCCGGGCTCGGCTGGCTCAGCCGTGGTGCTTTGGTAGCTGGGAGCGGTGACTTTTTCGGGTCAGGATGCTGCAGGCGGCCTCTGACGGAGCCAAGAGGTGCTCTGACGTGAGCCAGCCGTTCCTCGTGGGGCAGCACAAACCCGTGGCTGGTGTGAGAGGAGGCTGAGCCTGCCCGCACCGGGGCCAGCCCCGCTGGGTGCGTGCGCAGGGGCTCGGTCCCTGGTGCTGCCAGGGAAGAGCACACGGAGGCAGTTTCTTTCACTGGCAAAGCTCCTGGAAAAAAGGGTAAGAGTGGCCAACGCCAGCACCCCCCAGCTCCTTGCTGTGCCTGGGCTGGGTGGGCAGCCTGCGGGACCCCCCCCCCCCCCCAGAGACAGCAGCAGGCAGGAGGGACGGAGCCCGCCTCTCAAAATCCCGACTCTGCCAGGGACGAGCCTCCAAGGAAGGAGAGCTGGGTGGCAGTGGCTGATAAGGATCCGCCACTATCCACTTACACTTGGGAATCCATTTACTGCCACCTGCGAGCACGCTCTCGGTCCGGAAGGGGTGACAGCAGCAGGGTCTAATGCGCTCCCGGGAGCCAGGATACCTGCAGGTGTCTGCCGCGGGGGTTAAAGCAGTGTGATGCCCTTCCCCACCCGCAAACGCTCCCATCTACACAAACAAACACACCAGTGCACTCGCACAAAGGAGCTTCTCCTGCCACCGCAGTCGCGCTTCATGCTCTGTTATCCAGGGAGCTGCGGGTGCCAGAGGCACCCGGAGAGATGTCCCGGCTCCTGCCGACGACTGGCAGGGCTGAGGAGTATTCATAGCTTATTTCTGGCCCCCACGGGCTCTGCACGCTCCCCAGAGAGCCAGCACGGGGTCTCAGCCCACGTTTCCCTGCCCGGTGGCTGCGCGGGCTGGAGCAGCTCGGGGCTGAGGTGACCCCGAGGCGAGGCGCACGGAGCGAGACGCGTCCTGTTCGCACCGCTGCGCCGGGCGAGCTGGCTGCCGGCCGATGGGGCTGCGCTTGGAACGCTCCCCAAGAGCGAGCGGAGGTCTTCTATCGAGCTCTGCCCTGCCGCCCAAACCAGGGGGCCGGGGGCTCCTGGGAGCCAAGCGCGCATCGCCCTGGTGTGCCCGAGGTGCCTTCGGCATGAGGAAGGGGCCTGGGGTGGGCACCAGGGGGTCCTCGCCGTCAGCCAGGCTGCAGGGGGGAGGCGGCGGCTTTGCTTTCCTGCCCCAGGACCTCGCTGCTCCCTCACCTTTCGGCAGCCCAAAGTGCAGCAAAGAGCAGCTCCCAGGCGGGGCACCCCGCACCTGCCTCCCCCGGCCCCCCTGCTCCGCCGGCCTGCTCTCCCCTCACCCCTGGCTGCAAAGTGAGCCGGGCAGGTGGGTGGAAAAGTGACAGCTGGTGTTGTTCCAGTGCAGGTTAATGAATGTCTCCTCCTCTCCCTCCCCCCCACCTCCTCCTCCTCCCCACCGCCCGCCCCAGCACCCAGGCTCCTGGCTCCTATCAGCCCATCAGGCTCCCATTAACAAAGGCAGCCCTGGAGAGTTTGCATAGAGACCTGCTCTGCCTCTAATCTAGGTGGGCTAATCGCCTCCCTTGCCCAGCCTGCCTTCCCTGGGTCAATATTTGCTCTGAGCAAACACAGAGCCGTGACAGGTGTGCTGGGGAGAAGGCTCGCGGCGGGCAGCCCAGCCCTCTCGCCTGTCTCTGCTCAGCCACATCTCTCCGGCCCCCCGACCGCCGGCCAGCCAGCGCTATTTTTATCAGGGCTATAAAAGCCCCATCCAGCCGGCGTCACCCTCATTTTCTGCTCGTGAGCCGGAGGGGGAAGGCGAAGCCGCTCACCTGCGAGCTGCCAGCGTGTCACCGGAGCCAGGTGAGGTGCTGCAGCCCGGCACGCCTGGGCCGGGGTCCTGCCCGCCCGGCCGGGGGCAGGGAGCTGGGCACGGGGGTCCCACTGGGGACGCCCCGGGGGCGAGCTCCGGGAGCCCAGAGGAACCCCCCGGCGGGAAGGGGACGGGCTCAGGGGATGCCGTCCCGGCTGTCCCCTTCCCTTAACTTGCCTCTTCTCTCTCACCTGTATTTTCCATTCCGTTCTGTTCCCCTCCTCCATTTACTTTCCTCTATTCTTTCTTCCTTCTTTCCGTCTTCTTTTTTTTTTTTTTTCCACGGTCCCTCCCCACCCCGCGGTGCCAGTTTAACCCGCCCCTGCTCTGTTTGGCTTTCCCAGGCAGCAGGTGTCGAGCATCCAACCTTCCGGACTTTACCCCGCCGGAGCTGGCTCGGGGCAGCGGCTGCGGCGAGGACATCGGCACCCGGATGGGGATGCGGGACGGGGAAGGGGCTCCCGGCAGCACCCCCACCCCGCACGGTCCGAGCCCGGAGCGACTTCTGCACTTGCCTGGCGTCGAGCCCCACGTGCAAGACCTGACCTGAACGTTTTGTTCGTTCGGCTCGCGTTAGGCAGGTCCAGCCCGTCTGCAAGCACCCGTGCCGTGCCGGGGCGGCACGTCCCCTGCGCCACGCGGCTCGCAGCCCACGCGGAGCGTGCACACCCGTGCGGGACGCGCAGGCTGGTTTGCAGCGGGTGCGACCCCGTGAGCATACAGCCCGTGGGGCACGCACGCAGCCTTCACCCACACGCACGGGCGCAGGGTGGCACGGGCGCGAAGCTCTCAGCAGGCAGTGCCCGCAGAAGACACTGTGCGTGCAACACGTGCGAACGCCACGGGACGCGCACGCAGGACACGGGACCCGCGTGCCGTTTGCACACGTGGCGGCGGTGACACTCGACACTGCAGGCAGTGAGACGGGGGACACACGCTAGGTGTGCCCAGGGCACGAGAGGAAAGCCACCCACCCGTGACACGCTAGGCACACGCGTCCCGCCTGCCGGCAGCAGCCTGGCCGTGTGCCCGCCAGCAGCGGGGCGCAGCTCCAGGTAGGTCTCAACGGTCTGCTGGCACCGAGGGAGCCACAGGGGAGGGAGAGCAAGAGCAGGGCAGAGGACTGGGGGGGGGGTCGCATCCTTTCCCTGCCTGTGCGCTGGGCTGCCCGGGCCAGGCACGTGGTCCTGCTGCTGCCCACGCTGCTACGGAAGGGTCTGGGGGGGATGTGGCAAGCTGCGGGGGGCTCCTCCAGGACAGCCCGCTCAGTGCCTACCCCATGCTCAAAGCACGCTGTAGGGCTTGACCTGGACTTCTGCTTCCCTCCCTGGCCAGCACAGAGCCCAGGGCTGCTCCTTGCCCTGTGGAGCTAGTGGGGAGTCCCGGAGAGCTGGGACAGCGACGGATCAGCCCAGGATGCGCACTGTGCCTCTGTGCCTGGCCATGCCTGGCTCTCTGCGTTTTTCCTGAGAGCCCTGAGCAGCTCCTGCCCTGCCCTCCGGGTGCTGCTCCCAGGCACTCCCCGCAGGCGCTCGTGCTTCTTTTTTGGCGTAGGACCCAGCTGTGCTCAGGGATGCTCTGAGCCTACCGGTGGGTCCTGAGCCCTGCCTGCAGCATCGGCGAACGCCACGAAGGCTGAGCCTTGTGTGCTGTGGGACGAGGCGATTCCTGCTGCTTTCCCCCATCCCCACCCGGTCCCTGCATGGGATGAGGCTCAGCAGCCCCTGCCCCAGAGCAGGACAGCCCCGCTCCATCCTGGGGTGCCTCTGCAAGGGATGGAGATCAGGCACGTCGCTGAGCAGATGCTTGGAACATCTCCAGCAGGTGGTGGGGAAAAGCATCAAAAGCACGGGGCGAGGAGCCCCCCCCTGTCTCTCGGTAGCCAAACGCCCATCCCAGCCCGGGGACAGCCAGCACGCGGCGTGCTGACACTGCCCAGAGGCTGCCCATCACGGCCCTGCGGCCACGGGCTGCTCCGGGCCGCGTCTCTGGGCTCTGTCTCCTGCCACCAGGCCTGGCAAAGTTGAAAAGCTGAGAAAGCACAACACACGCCCCGGTACGCACAAACCCCTGCAGCTGCCCCCAGGATCAAACAGAGCACGATTAGCAGCGCTGAGCAAAGCCAGACCCTGCCGCCCGCGCTGCTCCAGCTGCCGCACATGCGTCCCTGCGGGGGCACAGCCCGGCACAGACGCTATCTGCTGCAGCGGGGCACGGGAGGTGCTGCCCCGCCGCCTCGCCCGCCCTCGGTGACTCTGGGCTCTGTGGGGCTGCGTGGTGCCCTAGCACAGCCCGAGTCCGTTAGAGACCACACGGGGCACCCTGTGGCTAGTCCAGGTGCCCCAAAAAAAGCCTCTTTGGCTTTTCAGGGTATCCTGGTAGCGGCTGGAGCCAGACCCAGTGTCCCAGTAGGAAATGGGGACACCCTGCAAGCACCAGCACCACAAATTGCCCCCAGCTCCCCTTCCTCACGCACCATCCCCAGCTCCCGTGCCAGAGCCGGTGGCAGCGGTGCCAAGGCTGTGCCATGCTGGCAGGTGACAAGGCGCAGGGGATGTGGTGACACCACGCACTGTTCCCCCCACCACCCCCAACAGCCCAAAAATGGCCATTTGCATCCCACTGGGCTCCCGGGGCCCCGGGCTGGGGATTTGCATGGTGCGGGAGGATTTGCATAGGGAGAGCAGGGCGCGGGAGGAGCGCTGAGGAGGCACGCGTGCCCCAGCGTGCATTTGCATAGAGGTGTGTTTGCATGCAGGTGCGTGTGCATGTGCGTGTGTGTGCGTGTTTGCATACAGCTGCGAGTGTGTGCACGGCTCTGTGCGTGTGTGCGCCCTCGCTGGGCGAACCGCGTGGAGCTGGCGATGCCCTCGCCGTGCTCGCTGCTCCGTGTGCCGGTGCGTGTGCGTCGTGTGCAGGGCTGGGTGTGCGTGCGAGGAGAGGTGTGCGCTCTTCCTGGTGAGCTGCGTGTCCTGCCCAGCCCGGATGTTTTGTGCCATCCCAGGATGTGGTAAAGGCAGCCGGCTGCCCTCTGCACCCCAGTGCCACACGGAGGGGGACAACCCAGGGACCTGCCACTGCACCCAGTGCCACCGGGGATGTGTGGGGACAAGCACAAAGGGAACCAGGGGCTGACCCCCCCCAACAGCCCACCTCTCCCCAGCCTGTTCACCATGGCTGTGCCATGCCTGGCGGAGATGCTGGGGTGAGCAGGGGCTCCCTGCCCCAGCAAGGTCACCACGTCCCTGTGCTGGCACCACTGTGGGTACCCAGCCAGCTTGCAAGGTCTAGGCTAAGGAGACTAAAGCTGCTTGTGTCCCCAGGGCTGGGCTAATCTGGAAGGTGGGGGTGTTGCTGAGCACCCCTGGTTCTCCCCAGCCTGTTCCTGGGCAAGGCAGGGACCGGGGCACGGAGCAGCAGGGACTGTCCCCGCTGGGGTTCTGCGCTCCCCATGGCAGGGCTGTAGCCTCAGATACCTTCCCCAGGCACTGGGGCTGTCCCACACATCCCCTCCACCACTCGCCTCCGTGGAGCCCAGCTGGGACAAACCCCTGGCTATTTGGCAGGTGGGGTGGAGGGGACAGCTGGGTCCCAGGCACGGATCTGCCCCCAGCCTGCTCCTGGCCGTGGGGAGCATCAGACACAGGGTGGCACCAGCCTGGCATCCTCCCCCCTGCACCCACAGGTCACCGGGACCCCAGGAAAGGGCTGCGAACCCCTATGAGCAAACGGGTTAAGGACTGAAGGTGCAGGGCAGGCAGCCTTCCTGGGGACGAGGTGCTGAGCGGCGTGCTGGGGCTCCTGTCCCAGCTGTTGTGCCGTGCCGGGGAGCCCCAAGGCAGGATGTTCTGTCCTCGCCGCGGCGCCTGGCTCGGCCCCCGCCTGCGCTGCCTCCTAATAGCTGCTGGAGGAGGGGAGCCGCGGCTGCCAGGCTCTCATCCCGCTGCCTGGATGAACGTCAGCCTGGCTTGGGGCAAAAGAAACAACAACAACAACAAAAAGCTGACAGCTTTGCTGGTGCCCTGCCTCCTTCCTGCAGCTCTCTAGGGCACCCTCTGTTCGTTCAGTGGGTGTAAATCCAGGAGTGAGCCTCGCCCCCTCCTCCCCGGCAGTCCCCAGCCCATCACTGCAGCACGGCCAGCTCCGGAGGTGCTGCACGGCTTTTTGGGGGACACCCTGGCTGTCCCCAGACACCTGCAGCTCAGGAGAGCGGACGAGCACAAGGTCGGGCAGGACCTTGGCCAGGCACGGGCTGACCTGGCAACCCCTGGGTCTGAGGGAGATGGGAAGGAGGAAAACCTAAAGACAACTCAAATAAACCCAAATCCTTGCAGCTGGCACCCCCACAACAACCCCCTGGTGCTGTAGGGGAAGCTGGGACGTGGGATCCATGCTTACCCCATGGAGCCCCTCCAAACACGATGTGATGCACCTGCAGGTGGGGCTGGGGGCAGGCTGGATGTGCTCCCTCGGAGCATCCTGCCCCGGCCCTCTGGGCCGGGCTGGGTGCTGGGAAGGGGACCAGCACCTCCCTCCGGGACGCTGTGGGTATGGGGTGCCCTGGGGGGGACAGGCTGGGGACCTTTGGGGTAACAGGCAGGAGGCTGGCACCAGCGGGCTCCGTTTCAGGTCAGAATCAGGATCCCAGGGCCAGCCACCAGTTCCTCTGCCCTGGTGCCCGGCAGGGTGGGATGGGCGTGAGGGGACCCCTGGGGCTGCGAGGGACCCGTCACCGGGGCCCCTTTTGGAGCAGCCCGGCCGGATTTTGAAACGCTGTCAGCCCCGCATCGGGGCCGGGCTGGCCCGGGGACACAGCACTTGCCACCTGCTCACAGGCAGGCTGTAATCCACGGGCAGGAGGTGAGCAGCTGGCTGAGCCTCCCTGACCTTCAGGTGGGATTAATCCCCATGGGAACAGCGGGGAGCAGGCAGGTGAGGCCACGGCTCCCTGCGGCAGCGTGGGGACCCGGCAAGGCTGGCGGGGCTGCCGGGGGACCGAGCGTCCCCGCAGCGATGGGGACAGCCTGCCCCCAAACTCAGGCACGGCATGTCCTGGATGAGGGGCTGAGCGCGGCCCCCAGGAGCACAGCGGAGGAGCTCCACACCCCTGGGGGTGGCCGCTGGGGACAGCGGGTGGCCAGCTCCGGAGCGCGACGGGGCCGGGCGCAGCGATGCCCAGGGGACCCCCGTACCCCAGGGGCTCGTGGTGTGCGTGCGTGCTGCGTGTGGGAGCTAATCCCGGGCACATCTGCCGGGCTGTTTGCAGTCCCGGGGAGTTTCCGGCTGCGGGGACGGGTGTGCAGGGAACACGTGCGTGCGGGGCGGCCGGCGTGTGCCGGGGCTCCTGCTGCACCCGGGTGGGCGCCTGCAGCCGCCAGGTGGGTGCCTGCACTCGTGCGCCCTCGGCCAGCCAGCACGGAGAGGGGACGAGCGGCACCGGGGTGCAGCAAGCCTCGGCTGTGGGGTTTGGGTGCCTTTGGGCTTGTACGGACCCCGCTGGGGATTTATGCATCCTCGTGTGGCCGTGTTCAGAGCAGCCCCAGAGGGGAGGTGCCCGGGGAGGGTTACCTGCGTCCCTGCTGAGGAGGGGGATTTCCCCCGGCCTCGCTTCTCTGGGGGAAAAAAGGAAGGAAAAGGGAGCAGCGGGGCTGGGTAAGGGGAACGACGCGCTGCCCCTGGTCTAATCAGCCAGACCCTGCAAATAAAAGCCACCTGTTTCAGGCCTGGCAGCAGGAAGCCAGCCCCAGAACAAACAGAGCACCAGGCAACTGGGAAAAAGGCAAACAGGGGCCGGCACCGGCTCCATCTGCTCCCTCCCGGCCCTGGCCCTGAATCTCCAGCCCCTGGGGGCAACAGCGCAGCCCCGAGTGGGACTGGGGCAAAGCAAGGGGACACCGGGGGGACTCCGGGGGCGGCTGTCCCGGTCACCAGCCCAGATGCTCACAGCGACGGTGGGAAGGGCGGCGTGCTGCCACGAGCCCCAGCAGTGCCCCAGACGTGGCAGCAGCACCGGGATGCCCGGGCAGAGCCACGTCCCCTCCTGTGGGGCTGTGCCCGCAGGGCTGGGGACCGCAGCGGGGGAGCGACCCCATCCCGGGGCTGGCAGAGAGAAACCCGATCTGTTTTGCTGCTGCAGGGAACAGGCTGAGCCGGGAGGGACGCGGGGCCCTTATTAAATTAGCCTATGCAGCAGGCCCTGGGCGAGCAGCTGCCCTCGAGCAGGCTCGCTGCCTGCCCCCCCCCCCCCAGCCCCTGTCCCCCTCCTGCAGGGGGTCCTGGGGGCTGGCAGGTGACCGAGCCGCCACGTGGGGATGCTGGATGGGGATGGGGATCACCCAGCACCACCGGGGGTGCTCGGGGGGGGGGCAGGCTGTGTCAGCACCCTGGGGTGCACGGGGAGCCCCCCGCCAGCTGCGCCCTTCTGTGGGTGCCTGGTGTGCCGGGGGGGGGGTGCGAGGCACGTCCCGGCGAGTGGGACAGGGCAGAGAAGCAAGGATGGGGCACGGCCTGCAGCTGGGGGTGGCTTTCTCCCCTGTGCCCCCCACTTCCCCAGATGCTTTTGCCTAAAGGTCTGTACGGGGCTGCCTGTTAGGGCTGCCTCTATGCCCGCATGGCACAGCACCAGCGCCCTACAGATCCTGCAGCACCATATCCAGCATCCCACGTGCTCCATAGCACAGCCTGCATCCCAAATATCCCACAAAACCCGTTGCAGGGGCAGGGACTCCACCACGTACCTCACAGCGCCCCCCCATCCCGTAACCTCAGGCTGTCCCCACACCCCATAGCACCCCGCACTGCCCCACACCTCTGCTCTGCATCCTGACCCGTCTTCCCCCAAGCGACGGGGCTGCCCAAATCCATCCCACAAGAGGAGCCACTGTGCACACCTCTTAGTGATGGGGACAAATGGGGACACGCAGGGGGGGCAGAGGGGGGACAGGGTGGAGGGGAGGTGGACGGGGGGGGGGCGTGGGGGAGCCGGATGGATCCGTGCCCTCCCCAGCCCCATGGGGATGGGGTTGGGGTTTGGGATGAGGAATCGCTGCACCCCAGGGTCTGCTGCCCCCGGGCACCCCCTGCCCTCCCCGGGGAGCATCCCCATCCTTCCCCCACCCTCTGCTCCTTCAGCAACTCCCACCCAGGGTGCTGCAAGCGGAGGGGGTGTCGTGTGTGTCCCCCCCCACCCCCGCCACCTCCCGTCCCTCCGCTGGATCCAGCTCCAACCGCTGCCGGGCTGCACCCTCTGCTGGGACCTGGAGGCATCGGCACAGGCGGCAGGGCTGGGGACAGGAGGCAGCTGCAGGGGACAGCCGGGCTCCCCTGGGGGGGACACGGGGGGGGGCTCGCTGCGGGGAAAGAGGTGCTGCCGGTGCCTGGGGGGGACGGGGACACGAAGGTGACCGGGGGTCCTGGTCCCTGCTGTCACCCCTCGGTCCCCGGTCCTTGCTGAGCAGGGGACAGAGCCGCCAGGCGCAGCTGTGCGGGGACACTGCGAGAAGCGCTGCCACCGGGACCCCCGTTTTGTCCTCATCCAGCCCTGGTGGGGCTGGGGATGTCCCCGTGGCACCCCTGTCCCGGCTCTGGTCCCCTCCTGCTGTGTGCCAGCCCCTGCCTGGCTGGGAGGCGCGGGGACATGGGCACGGGGACGTGGGCAGGCAGTGGGGTGCACCAGCACCCGTATGGGGGTGGGGGCCGCAAACCTCCCCGAGCCCACCCCGGCCAAGCCCTGGCAGTGCCACGTCCTCGTCCCGCTGGCACCGGAGCCCTGGGAAAGGCAGCAGCCCCTAATCCCCGTGCCGAGCGGGGACATTGTCCGGGGGCAGAAAGGAAAGCGGTGCGTCAGGCCCTCGGCCCATTGTGCCCTGAGCCCCTGCGCAAACACAGCCCAGCACTTGCATTGTCAGCTCCTGGGGGGGGGGGGGGGGCACGGGGGGGGCCGCTCTCGCCACGCTGCCTGAGTGGAATGGACAGCGGCAGCCCGGCCGGGTGGGTGCCCCGGCACCCCCCCCCCCGCTGACACAGCGCCTGCCCCCCCACCGCCACCCCCATTTCGCCTATATAGGGCCCGGGGAAAAGCCGGCCCCGGCACCGCCACCTTCGCCTCTGTGCCCTGCGACCAAGTAAGTACCAGGCTGTGACCCCCCCCCCCAGCCCCCCCAAACGCACAGCCGCTGCCACGCCGCACTTGTGTGTGTCCCCCCCCCTCCACGAAGCCCCCCACCCTGTGTGCACCCCAGGGAACGGGCAGGGTGCGCGGTGCTGTGCTCCGTGCACGGGTAGCGGGGGGGGGTCAGCCTTGTGAGAGGTGCTCTGCTTTGGGGTGGGCTGTGTCTTGGGGGGGGGGGTCACGGCCTCAGCCCGCTGGGTTCGGTGAGCAGGGTGACGGCACCCAGGTCACTCATCGCAGGGGGCTTGGGAGCAGAGAAATGATGGCAGCCCTGGGCACCGGGCGTATCACACGGAGAGACGGGGTGCTGCGAGTGCAGCGGGGGGGAAGGGGGCCGGGGGTGTCCCCCCCAACCAGCCTGGGAGGGCGAGGGGACAGCGGCCCGGGATGGGGACCCCCTGCCCGGGTGACGCCTGGGCTCTGCCCGCAGCCGAGCTCCCCGCATGACCAGCGAAGCCATGGACACCCTGGGGCAGCACAAGATCACGGTGTGGGAGGAGGAGAGCTTCCAGGGCAAGCGCTGCGAGTTCCTCATGGAGTGCCCCAGCATCATGGAGCGCGGCTTCCGCAAGATCCGCTCCATCAAGGTGGAGTCGGGCCCGTAAGTGCCCCCCTCCCCCCCCGGCACCCTCCCCGCCACCCCTCGGTGCGCCACGCTGCCGGGGGGGGGGGGGGGAGCGCAGCCTCCCTCCCTTGCGCCGTGCCTCGGTTTCCCCATCTGCCAAGCAGGGCTGCGTCCCTGAGCGCCGCCCTCCTCTCCCCTCCAGCTGGGTGGGCTTCGAGTACCCCGAGTACCAGGGCCAGCAGTTCATCCTGGAGAAGGGCGACTACCCCCGGTGGGAGGCCTGGAGCGGGAACAGCGGCTACCGCACCGAGCACCTCCTCTCCTTCCGGCCCGTCAAGTGTGCCGTGAGTGACGGGGGTCCCGGCGGGGCTGGGACCGGGGGGCGGCGGGGACAGAAAGTGGACGTGGGACAGACGGATGGACGTGGGGACGTGGGATGGAGGGGCGGCTGTGCCCACCGGCTCCCTGCGAGCATCCTGAGATGCGCTTCAGGTCCAAAACGCAGCCCCGAACACCGTCCCAACTCCTGCTCTGCGCATCGGGGAGCCACCTCCCAGGATGGGGTCCCCATATCTCACGTCCCCCTCTCCCCCCACCCCAGACCTGGCTTCCCGGGGCCGGGGGGAGCAGAGGGGTGCTGAGGAGATGTTTGGGGTGCATCCTCCTCCCTGCTGGGGTACCCGAGCCGCGCCGCGCAGACTCAGCCCCTATCGCTCCATCTGCAGCGATGCGGGTGCCTGCGATGCCGGCATGTCTGCGCCTTGGCGCGGGGCGTCCCCCCCCCCCAACTTTTAATAATCACCAGGCAGATATGCTCGGGCTTTAATAAAGGGGCCGCGATAAGATCGCTCCTTGCTGGCAGGACTGCTCCCTGGTGCAGATGGATGCGCATGGGGGCTGGGCACACGGGGGGGGGGGGGACAGGAGGGGGGGACAGTGCCGCATCGCTCAGTGTCCCAGCCGTTAACTCCTGGGTGCCCAGCGCCCATCCAAACCCTACTGAGCTGGGGGGGGGGGGGGCTCTTTCAGCAGCCTGCCTTGCCCTGCAGCCTTGGGGAGTGGGAGGATGCTGGGGGCAGGAGCCCGTGTGGGTGCAGATGATGTGGCTGCTGTCACCAAAGCTCGGTCCCCGTCCCCCCCCCAGAGCTATGCCTGGGGGCCCACAGGGACACAAGGGCAGCATCCTCCTGGCAGCCCTGGGGTGTCCTGGCGAGGCTGAAGCCCCCCCCCACCCCCCCGTGGGCTCACAGCCTTGCACCAAAGCCGGACACGGTCCCAAGGTGTGCCCTGGCACAAATACCCCCGCGCCACGTCCCCCAGCCGTGCCCCAGCTGCCCCACTGACCCCGGCCCCGCTCGCTCCGCAGAACCACAACGACAGCAAAGCCATCCTGTACGAGGCGGAGAACTTCCAGGGGCACAAGTTTGAGCTGAGCGACGACTACCCCTCGCTGCAGGCCATGGGCTGGGGCAACAAGGAGGTGGCATCCATCAAAGTGAACGCTGGAGCGTGAGTCCTGCTGGCGGGGGGGAGAGAGGGGGGGTGCAGAGAGAGGGGTGTCGGGGAGCGCAGCCCCACGGATGGGGGACCCCAAAATGAGGGGGACTCTGCCTGCTCCCCTTCCCTCGGAAAGCCATGCCGTGGGGGTGTCCCTGTGCTCCCCGTCCCCACCATGGGGCCGAGAGGATGGGAAGGGGGAACGTGGTGCGGGGGGCTCTGAGCCGGGGGTGTCCCCGCAGGTGGGTGGCGTACCAGTACCCAGGCTACCGGGGCTACCAGTACGTGCTGGAGCGGGACAGGCAGAACGGCGAGTACAAGAAGTACAACGAATACAGCAGCCAGGCCCACACCAACCAGATCCAGTCCATCCGCCGCATCCAGCACTGAGCAGGGGCAGGGCGCGCGCCCCCCGCGGCCCCCCGGGCTGCCGTGCCATAGACCTGTACCTGGTAGCGAATAAAGGCATTTGTCAAAAAAAAAAAAACAACAACGCGACGGGTGTTCCTGCCTCTGCTCTGCTCCTCGGGGGCTGTGGGACCCCCCCCCCCGTGGGGCAGGAGGCAGGGTGCCTGCCCCAGCCCTGCCGCCCTCCGGCACCATCCCGGCCTGGATGCAGTTTCCCGTTCCCCTGCCAGGACCGGGCCCGTGGCCACCTCTGCCCCCCACCTGGGTCCCCTGGTCCCCATGCACGGGGGGCGGAGGGGGTACAGAACGGCTCCTACCCCTCTGATGCTCTGGCTGGGGAGATGGGGGCATATTGGCCTTACTGGAACTGGGGAGGGGGGGACCTGGGGGGGGGGGGTCATGCTGCTCCCAGGCTCTGTGCCGGGGAAGGTGACTGCCACAAAGCCTCTGAGCACGAGGTCCCCGGTGTGGGAGAGGGGTCCCCGCCCCTTGGGCATGGGGAAGAAGGGGAGCACGGGGCTGGTCTGGGTGAGGGGGGGCTGGGACAGATGGGGCGCCCCAGTCGGGGCAGCGCTGGGGGGCGCTGGCTTACGGAGGGGGCGTACTGGGGGGTGCTGGGGGCACTGGTCAGCAGGAGAGGGAGCAGGAGGGGGTGCAGGGCAGTGTCCTGTTCAAGGTGGCAAAACCCAGGGCTAAGGTTTTGATTCCAGGGCAGGAGGACCTGGGGGCAGGCGAGGGGGCTCAGCTCGCTGCTGCCAGCACCCCCAGAGGCCGGTTCCCCCGTGCCCCCCCCACCCCCAGCCCGGCCACGCCAGCACATCCGTGCCAGCATCCGGCTCCGGCTCCGCCTGGGCACACCGGGAGCCCCACCCAGCCTCCTCCTCCTGCACCCTTTCCCAGCCTCCCCATCCTCTTCCATCTCGCTGCAGCACCCCCAGCTCTCCCGGGGCGCGCACCTCCCCTCGGCACCCCGAGGTGCTCCCCGCACCGGGGGGCGTCGCCTGTAAAGCCACAGGAAAGCAGAATCGCTGGGTGCTTGGGTGCCCGGCTGCCCGCACGGGTGGCCTCGGGGCTGCACCCAGCAGGACGTGGGGCTGGGGAGGGTCTGGGACAGGCTGGGGGGGGGTCTCGGCCCCCCCGATATCAGTGCGTGCACACCCCTGCACCCTGGGCTGCGCGTGTGCACGTGCACAAGTGCGCGCGTTGCACGCAGGAGCTCGCACGCCGCTGTGTGCGTGCACGCCCCATGCTTCCACGCTCCCCTTGCACCCCCGTGCGACCCGTGCAAAGGTCCCGGCACCCCCCGCATCCTCCCAGGGCCGTGCTGTGGGGCTGCGTGGCCGCCGCCGAGCCTTTCCCAGCCCTCCCCTGTCCCCACCCCGCCACGGCCCCACGCAGCCCGGCCTCTCCCCCTGCACAAACACATTCCTGCACACCGGCCGGGCCGCGGCCAGCCCAAGGCCACGTCAGCTCGGCGCTCTGCTCCACGCCGCCGGCACGCAGGTGAAGCTGTCCCGGGCTCTGACCCGCAGGGCTGCAACGGGGGAAGTTCTGGGGGGTAGTCACAGGGAAACGTGGGGGCTGCTCTGCCCTGTCCTGAGGGGGTGAGAGAGCTGGGTGGGGGGTCGGGGGGGCAAACCGCCCGGTTGCAGCTGTGGGTACGTGCTGCTTTCTGCCGGCCTGGTGCTCCAGGGGTCGGGGCCCCATGCCCAGGAACCCCACTGACCTGAGCCCTCCTCTCCCCCAGTACCTGAGCCCCCATCCCCTCCCTGCCCCACGGACCTGGGCCCCTTCCCTGGGTTTTCTCATGCGCCCTGCCCTCCCCATCCCACGGGTCTGCCCCGGCTTCCCCACGAACCTGGGACAACGCCTCTTGGGTCCCCCAGGTTCCCCCCTCCCTGCTTTTCCCATCCTTCCCCATCCCCTGGGTCCCCACCCTCCTTGCCCCTCGGCCCCCAGGCCACCCCCAGCCCCCAGCCCCATCACACCCCAGGTCTCCTGCAGCCCCCACTCTCAGGGCTCCCCATCTCTCGTGCCCCCGGTCCCCCCCCCCCCCATTTCCAGCTCCCACAGCCCTCCCACTGCCCCGCGGTCCCCAGCGCGTTCCCTCTGTCATGCAGGTTCCCTGGAGCAGGATCCCCACCACCGGGGCCAGCTCCCGAGGCTGTTAGAGGAGAGGGGTGGTGGCTGTGCCCCCCCCCCGTCCCCACCCCACCCCGCTGTGTCCGGGGCTTGTTTTCCGTTGCCTGCGGTTTGTTGCAGTGACTCAGGCAGCGAAAGCAAGTCTGGGAGGCTGCGGAGAGGCTGCACGGTGGGGGGGGGGCGGTTTGGGGGGGCTGGAGACCATCCTTAAGGGCTGGGGGAAACGTGGTGGGGGCGCACGGCGGGGAGCGCTCAGCTCTCCCCACCAGCACCTGCTGCCTGTCCCTGATGGAGATGGGCGGTGAGGGTGGAGGGCGGGGGGGCTGGCTGAGCACCCAAGGGAACCCCGCTTTCAGCCCATTTCCCAAGGGGACAGGGGGAGCCCCCAGCCCCCAGCCGTGGGACTTCCCAGCCTGGCGCCCCCCCCGCGCTGCCTCCCGTGGGCTGGCGACGCAGGGCACGCGTGGGCTGCGGGATGAATAACAACCGCGGGCCCGGCACGAGCGCGTCCCGGTTCCCACTGGATTCACGCCTCACGAGGAACATCTTGAAGGAATTCTGCTGAGCCTGGAGCGAGAGCTTTAATGGACGTCAGCGCAACACCGCAGGAGGCTTCGCGGGCTGACGAGCGGCTCACTTGGTACGGCGCCGAGCTCCTGCTGTGCTCGGGGCAGGACGGCCACCCGCACCCTCAGGGTCAGGCTGGCGGGGAAGCTGCAGCGCCCAGCTCCTCCCTCGGTGCCCCTGGGGGCTGCCCACCCCCCGGGCAGAGCAGGGCTGGCCGGGAATGCTGCTGCCCGCTGCTGTCACACTGGGCCGCGCGGTGACGGAGCAGGGTGCAGTCCTGGCCGTGGGGACGGAGCTGGCGCTCGGAGGTGGCACCTGTGGCCAGGGGTGTCCTTTGGGAGCCGAGACTGCCCCAGCCCCTTTCCCCATTGCGAGTTTCTCCCCGAGTCACCCTCCTGTCTTCACACCGCTTGCAGAGGCTGGAGGCACCCGAAACACCTCTGTCCCAGCCCCAAACCGGGCAGCGCACGGCCAGCGGGTGCTGGCGTCTTCCGGAGCCGGCAGAGCCGCCCACAAAGCCCGATGCAGACGAGGCCGTGCGCGTTTGGGATGGTGTGTGGGGCCACCCAGCTTGCGCAGACCCTAACAGAGAGCGGTCAGAGGTCGGGACAGGGCTGAGGACCCCAGGATGCACCAAGAGGGCAGGGAGGGGACAGAGATGAGCTGTGCCCCGGTGCCGTGAGTGGCTGGCGCCGCACCGTACCCTCCCCAGGGCTCCGGGAGCTGCAAGGGGACGCAGCACGGGGACGCGATGGGTGCCCGACTTCACCCCACCACGGCTGCAAGGGGACCCCAGCGCTGGGAAGCAGCAGCACAGGGGGGCACGGGGACGATGCTCGGCGGGGCGACGCGGAGGGCACGGGCGATGCGGGGACGGGGAGGACGGGGGGAGGCCAGGCCACGGCGGTCTCCAGGCAGTGTCCGAGCCCCGCTCGCAGCTGGGATGGCAGCGCCGTGTTTGCGAAGAGTTAAGGAGGCGGAAGAGGCAGGAAGCGGCCCGAGCCGCTCTCCATAGAAACCCGCGGCCGTGATTAAAGTCTGATGCGGGCCCGATAGTGGGCTGGGGGGGGGGGGGGGGCAGCGCCTGCTTTAATTACAGCGGAGGAAATTGCTGGAGCCGGGGCCCCGAGCCCCTGCGAGTTGCCTGGAAACTCCCCCCCCCCCTCCCGCCTCCCCCCGGCCCCTGCCCGTCCCCTGCCCGTCCCGCTGCCATTTATTCGCCATCAGCTGCTCCCTGATAAAGTGGAATAATAATAATAATAATAGGGGCAGGAATATTAAAACATGCAGCCCGCGGGCCGCCCCCACAGCTGCCATGAGACACGGCGCCGGAGCGGTGCCACTGCTGCTCAACATGTACCTGCCAGGTACGGGCGGACCCCCCCCCCCGCACCGCAGCGCACCCCGGCCCTCGCCCGCCCTGCCCCGCCGCGGCCCCGCGGCCCTTCCCCTGCCCCGGCCCCCTCCAGCGCCCACCCTGCCTTCCCCGCTCCCCCCCTTCCAGCCCCACACACGCCGTCCCTTCCTCCGTCCCCACCGCTGCTCTGGCAGCCCGTCCTCCTTCCCGTCCTTCATCCACCTGCCGTGTCCCCGTCCCTCCGTCCGTCCGTCCGTCCTCGTGTCCTTCCAAGCCATCCTGCCACCCACCTTTCATCCAGCCGCCCTTCTTCCCCCGTCCTTCCAGCCACCCCTCCACCCCACCCACCCATCCCTCCGTCCTTCTTTCTGTCCCCACCGCTGGCCGTCCCCTCCATCTGCCCACCGTCCCTTCCATCACTCCATCCCTTCCATCACGCCGTTCCCGCACCGCCCTACCCGTTGCCTGCTCATCCTTCCACCCTTCCACCTCCTTCTACCCTTCCCTCCGTCCCTCCATCCACACGTCCTCCTTTCCAGCCCTCCACCGCCCACCTCTCCTGCCTTCCACCCGCCTCTCCATCTACTTTTCTTTCCCTTTCCCCACCCGTCCGCTCCCCAGCGCCCTTCCCGACACTCGTCCCTCCGTCTCCCCGTCCACCTC
The DNA here is from genome assembly GCF_964211835.1 of Anser anser. Classification (NCBI taxonomy): domain Eukaryota; kingdom Metazoa; phylum Chordata; class Aves; order Anseriformes; family Anatidae; genus Anser; species Anser anser. The sequence continues at coordinate 10,304,722 of NC_139726.1, forward strand.
TTCCCCCTGCCCCGCAGCTCTCTGCCTCTCTCCCTCCCGCCGCCCTACCCCAGCCCGCGGGATTTTCTATTCCTATTTAAAAGCTTCCCCGGCTCTGTCGGAAATCGGATTTCCTTTTTCCTGGACGCGTTTCCTGGCTTCGCCGTGGCGGCGGGGCAGGCAAGGGGGAGCGGCCGCCCGGGGGTGGGCGCCGGGGGGTCTCGGTCCCGCCTGGTCCCGGCCCCCCCCCCCCCCCACACACCCGCTCCCCTTTTGTCCCGCAGATCCAGTCGGAGAAACTTTGTTCAAAGACGGCAAGAGCCAGGCGTGGGGGTCCCTCAACCCAGGCGTGCAGAAAGGTAAGAGCCCGCCTGCCCCTTCCCCGCCCCGTGCCCCACCGGCTCCCCGGCAGCAGGGACCCCCGGGGCACACGGACCCACCCGTACCCCGTAGCCAGGCCACCTTCCTCTCCGTGTGCCCCGTCCAGCGGGGCTTCCAAAGCTCAGGCCAGGATGGTTGCAATCCAAAACCAGACGGGGAAGGAGCTGGGCCCCCTGACAGCCGTCCTGGTGCAGCAGAGGGGAGCGCCGCGCCCGGTGCTGCTGCAGCCTGCAGCCCGTGGAGCAGAGCACGGTGACCCCGGGTCCCCCCCCGGTGCTCCGGGAATATCTGATGGAGAGGGAGCTGCCGGCCAGCCCTGGAGCTGCGAGGGCTCATCTGGGCTTGGGAGAGCCGGTCCTGGGAGCAGGAGAAAGGGGGTACCGCCGGGGAGGGGGCTGCTGGGGCATGGGGTGGCCGGGAAGCGATGGATTCCCCCGGGAGCTGGAGCCTTGCCCTGGGAAAAGCCATCCGGGGACAGGAGGGAGCAGCCTGGGGAGCGCTGGGCGTGGGGTTACATGGGGCCAGCACCGGTTCACCTGCCTGGCGAGGGGATAGGGGCCAGGGCTTGCTCTGAGCAGGAAAAGGGGAGCCCTGGTTTAGGGGTGGGAGCAGGGCGAGGCTGGGGCTGGGGCTGGCCCTTTTGCCTCCGCATTGCGGACTCTGCCCAGCCACGCCGCGTGAGCAGGGCCTTTTAGGATCACTGCAGGTTTCCCCGGGGAGCCGCAGAGACAGGACTGAACCTCGCCACCCCACCCAGCCGCACCCCCAGCACGCGGTGGGCACACCACGGGGCGGGGGAGGGGAGAAACACCAAGCGGTGCAGGGATCGAAGGTGTGGGATGGCTCAGGGTGAAGGCACAGCCTTGGAAAATCCTGCATCGGGATGTCTGAGCGGGGTCTGGTGGCGTGAGGGTGGGTGGGGGGCGGCTGCTCCCTGCTTCTTCCAGAGGGAGAAGGGGGGGCATCGGGTGCCCGAGGTGGGTGCAAGCAAGTGGGAGAGGTGGCTCCGGGTGAAACCCAGGTGAGCCACGGGACTGCCTGCTGCACGGAGCACAAGCATTAGGTGAAATAGTGGCAGAAAGGCATAGGGGGGAGGACAAAATGCAAAGGCACCTCCTGTGTCACAGGAAGACCTTGTGCTGCAGCGGCCGGGGATGGGAGCTGGGACGTGCAGGGGTGCTACGGGGGGAATGGGGTCTGGGCTGCAGGGTAGGTGCAGGGCTGCCCTGCAGGGTGGCTGTCCCAGGCATGGGGCTGCTCGTTCCCCTAAGGCCCAGGGACCCTTTTCTCCCCTGGGCAGACCTGGTGCAGCCTGCCCGTGGGCATATCCGGGTGTGCCAATGTCCCGTGCACACCTGCATCCCGCCTGGCGCAGGGGCACCTTAGGCATCGAGGGTACTCGGTGCAGCCTGGAGGTGCGGTGTCCCCAGAGAGGACAGATCCCCTCTGGAAACAAGGGACATTGGTGCCCGATTCAACCCCACAGAGGGCCCTGTCTCACCCGGTCTCACCTTTCCCTGCACCTGCTGGGCAGCCAGGGCTTGGCTCGGAGCAGCATTGCTCCCTGGCATCAGCTCCCCCGGAGGGATCCGTGCCCCTGGAGATGTGCTGCGGCACCGGCCCCTTTGCAGGCAGAGGTGGAGGTGGGGGATGTGGGTGCTGTTGGGGTCTGGCTGCCGCTGGCATACCTCCTCCTGGGGCTGCAGACCAAAGAACCAGCCCAGAGCTGGATGGCAAAGCAAGCGGGCAGCTACTCGTCCTCGGTGGGGTGGGAATGAGGCGGGGGGGTGTGGGGACACAGCATCAGGCCCCGCTGCAGCTTCTTTTGCCCTCCGAGCCTCCAGAGCCCCAGGGGGGTCCTCTCCTCCCGCCTGGGGCACAGGATGCCACAGGGGTGCTGCGGAGGAGACACGACAATGCTAACACCCACATCCTGAGCGCAGGGAAAATGCACCCGGGGGCGGGAGGGGGCAGCGTGGCAGGGGGTGAAGGGGCACATCCCTCTCCCGTGCCCTGACGGGGAGCTTCGACCTCTCCGGGGCAGGCAGCGGGCAGATCCAGCTGTGGCAGTTCCTGCTGGAGCTGCTCTCGGACCGGGCCAACCTCAACTGCATCGCCTGGGAAGGCACCAACGGGGAGTTCAAGCTGATCGACCCCGACGAGGTGGCGCGGCGCTGGGGCGAGCGGAAGAGCAAGCCCAACATGAATTACGACAAGCTGAGCCGGGCGCTGCGCTACTACTACGACAAGAACATCATGACCAAGGTGCACGGCAAGCGCTACGCCTACAAGTTCGACTTCCACGGGCTGGCGCAGGTCTGCCAGCCGGCCGCCCCCGATCACGCCCTCTACAAATTCCAGGGCAACCTGGCCCCGCTGCCCTTCTCGGGCATCTCCAAACTCAACCTCATGACCTCCGGGGTGACGCCGGCCGGTTTCTCCTACTGGCCCGGCTCCAGCCCGTCCCTCTACCCCGGGCACGGCCTGCAGCCCTCCGCCCCGTTCAGCGCCATGGCAGCCTCCCACCTCAACAACATGAACAACCACTACCATTAGGGGCTCGGCCGCGCCAGGCGGTCCCCGTCCCGATCCTGGTCCCGTTCCGGGCGGTGTGGGGCTGGGGAGCTCGGCGGGGAGGGGTGCGGGGGGGGGGGTGGGATGCTGCTGCCCTGCTGGCGGCCGCCCCCGTTGGGGTTTGGAGAGAGGCGCGGGGTGGCCGCGGGGCAGTAGGGTTTCTTCTCTCTGGTGTGGGTGGTTGGAGGGCAGGAGGTGTCTGCGCTGAGGGTGAGGGGGGAGCCACGGTTGTGGGAACGCGCAGGGATGGCTAAAGAGGGGTGTGAACGGGAGGGAAAAGCGTGCGCCCTCCCCTCAGCGCCCCAACCCATGGCCCCCACTGGTGCTTAGCTCTGCCCCCAGCCCGTGCCCACCCTCCCCTCTCCCCACAGAGCCGCCTTGCCCGGGGGTGAGGGGCCCTCCCCGCAGCTCCTTGGCCCCCCACCCATCTCCAAGGAGCGAGGCTGGGTGGAGGTGGAGCAGGAGAAGGGACCCGAGCAGGGCCGGGAGCCCAGGGCACCGAGGGATGGGCTTGGAGCTCTCCCCCCCGGGGTCCCAGGAGGTGCCCCCCCCTCCAGAGCAGGACTTTGACCCAGTGGCTGGAGAAGAGCCGGGCGTGCCGGGCTCTGCCAGGCAGGGGAGGGATCTGGCTTCAATAAAACAGAGAGGTGCTGTGACTGTGTCTGCTCATGTGCGCAGGGGGCTGGAGCGGGGGACGCAGCCCGGCGCACCCCTCCTGTCCCCAGCCCCACTGCAGGGCAGGGACGGGGAGGATGCGGCCACCCTGCCTCGCTCTGCACCTCGTCTCTTTCCCCAGCATCACCTCCGGCTCTTACAGCCCCCTAAAGTTAGGGGGAACGCCTGGGCTCCTGGGACACCCCCCTGGGGCAGCTGCCTGCCCTGTTCCCGGGCTGGCGAGCTGGAGACAAAAAGGAGAGGCAGCCTGCCTGCTGGGACATCTGCCGCCTTGCCGCCACCCGGGGATCGGCCCTACAGGCAGGAGCCAGACCTCTCGTGGTCCGCAGAGCCCTGTGCGACCAGCTCGAGCAGTGCACCGTGCCCAGCATGGCCCGATCCTGCTGCGGGCACCCCAGGGATGTGCCAGGAGCACCCCGGGGTGCAGCGGGATGACCCTGCTGCGGTGGCCTCGGGGCAGCCACAAGGTGTCCCCCGGCCCCAGGCAGGGCCACCAAGCCCCGGGGTGCTCAGGGGGACAGCCCAGCCCGCAGCTGGGTCCTGGGGGAAGCATCCAGCCCATGGGGGAGGTGGCCAGCCCCCAGCCCTTCTCCCCGCCCCCCCCACCCCCAGATCAGGGCAGCCCCGGGGGTGGTGGCTCCGTGCTGACCCCTCTGCATCCCTCCGGTGTCCGGTCACACTCATAGCCCCGGTGGCATCTGCTCAGCTACATCCTCGCTGCCCTAATCAGCTTAAGGGAGGGGGATCTGATGGCAGTGTCTCCTCCAGGGAGGGCACAGGGGACTGATGCTGCCGGCACGGAGCCCACGCGTGGGACAGGAGGGAAGGGAGATGCAGGGGGTGCGGGGGTCCCTTCCTCTGGTGTCCCTGAGCCCCGCACAGGCTGGTCCCGAGGGCTGCGGGATGTGAAGAGGGGGAAAAGGAACAGCTACCCCCAAGCAAGACGCAAACAGCCTCCCCCCCCCCCCACCCTATTATTCTGGCCTCGCAAAGGCAAAATGGGAAGGGGGTGGGGGGGAGCTGGCCAGAGCTGGGCACCTCAGACCAGTGCAGGGGGCTGTGCCCCCAGCAGGGAGCCTGCTTCAGGGCTTAGGTAACAGCGTGACGCAGGGCAGGATGGGGATTAAGGGATGTGGGTCACTAGGAGCTCCCCCCCCCGCCACCACCATCCCGCTCCTGTCCCTCTGCCAGTGCCCGCGCCAGGGAAGCCCAGGTGAGCCCAGCTCCCTGCTCACTCCCGGCCCCAAAAGGTCCCTGCTGGATCGGAGCTGGGGGCACCACGGCGCACCCACAGGCTGATGCTGGGGGCTTGTTCAGCTCTGCTCCGTCCCCAAAAGCAGGGAGGTCCCCCGGCTCTGTCCCCAGACGCACCCGCCGGTGACGGCAGCCGGCAGGAAGGTGGGGGCACCCACGCAGGACCCAGCGATGCTCTGCCCGAGGATGCAGCCAGCATCACCATGGCAACTCGGGATGCTCCCACCGCACGCAGCCCCCTCCACATCACACTTATTGGGGGTGTGTGTGTGTGTGTGTGCAAAGCATCGCCCCCACCCCAGCGCCCCGGGCTGACCCTGCCCAGCGGCAGCGCTGCTCTCATCGCTCACCCAAACCGCCGGCTCGGAGCAGACTGCAGCAAAATCCTGCCAATGGGTGAGCGGGGCCGAGCCCGGCACGGCTCCGGTGGGCGGCAGGGACCGGCCCGGGGGTGCTTGGCCCTGGGGGGTGATGTGGGAGCATCGCCCTTGGCAGTGGGGGGGCATGTGGGGAGCACAGCCCAGGTGGCTGGTAGTGGGCTCGGTGCACCCACCGACCTACCTGCTGCCCTGCTCCTCCCTGTGCCCAAATACACAGCTCGGGGAGGGACTGGTGCCTCCTGGAACCGGCTGTGAGGATGGGGATGAGCTGGAGGGGGGGGACAGGGCTGTCCCCCGGCTCTGCTGCTCACCAAAACGTGTCCCCAGCCTGCCGGGGGGTGGTGCTGGGTGCCCTGGGTGGGGGAATGGGTGCCCAGAGGGCCTCATCCTGTGCTGAGCTGGGAGCAGAGCACATGGCCTGGGAGCTTTGTGTGCTGCATTGTGATTAAAGGCAGGAGGAGGTTTTCTCCTGCTTTTAAATATATATATATTTATCTTTTTTGTCTGGCTTTTCTTAGCCAGCAGGAGGGGAGGGCTGAGCCCTGCCTTGGTCTCAACACCTTGACCAGAAGGCATGGGGACACCTCCAGCCCCCCCACATCCTCCCAGCCCCAGAGAAAGGGATCGGAGCGGGGGGGTGGAGGAGCCCCTCTCCTATTTTAGCAGACCCCCATCGCGTGTATCCTCCCCCGTGCTGGCCAGAGCCTTCACAGCACAGCCAGGTCACGTCTGCGTTAGGGAACCGCGGGCTGCCTGCGTCCCCACCCTGCTCCCCCCCCAGCTTTCCCAATTCCCACTTCTATATCCTCCTCCCTGCCTCCTGCCCGCCCCGCACAGCACCCCGCAGCAGGCTGCTGACTCACGTCCTCTCTCCAGACGCCACCTCCCCTCCGCCTGGCTCCCTGCGCACGCTTCGTGACTTAGCGGGGCTCGGCGGGAGCAGGCGCTGGGGCTCCGGAGCCCCCCCGTAAAGCTCCTCCGGGGAAGCAACCGTGGGGTTTCCCAAAGGGTGCTGCTCTCCCCTTCGGCAAACGTGCGTGGGGCTGGGGTGCCGGGGTCTCCCTGGGGCAGCCCCCGCCTGCTTGGTGCTGCCAGGGCTGAGGGGAGCTGGTGGGCATGGCCCCATCGCCTCCTGTGCCGGGGCTGGGACCCCGTGGTCCTCCCCAAAGCACCGCCTTGCTGCGGGTGCTCACCCCCTCGCCCCATTGCTCCCATCCAGTGGGCTCGACCCCAGCAGCCTGCCAGGGACGTGCCCTGGGCTCTCCTTGTCTACAGCCTCCCCCTGCTCCCAAAGCCTCCCCGTGTGCCTGGGACACCTTTTGCAGAGGCCGGCCGGGCCGTGCCTCCATGCAGAGGCCCAGAAGGCAGGGAAGGAGGCCAGCCAGCACCCAGGTGTCCGGGCAGGGGCCGCTGGGGAGCACCTCGGTGCTGCTCCTGCCCCGCTGCAGCGCTGAGACCTTGGGCCGGACTCCGCCGAGGGCACGGGCTGGGCCGCGGGGAGGGCAGGATTAAGGCGCTAATGCCAGATTAAGCTGTAACGCAGGACTTCTGACGAGGGAGAGGCACCCGGTCCAGCCCTGCGCCCCTCCAGGGCCCCAGCTGAGCGCTGCTCGCTGCCCCGCCAGGAGCTGGCTCCCCGGGGTGACACGGGGCAGGGAGAGGGGCAGCGCACGGCCACCGCTCTGCTCTGCCGCGCAGCACAGCGGGGCTCCCGGGCTCTCCCCGCCTGCCCTGGCTTCTCTGGGGCCAAGCAGACATCCGTGGCTGAAGCTCACCCGCACCCACAAACCCTCCCCAGTGCAGCAGAGCAGCAGCTTGAAGCTGTGGTGCCCAGGCTGCTCCCCCAGAGGCGGGAGACCTCCCCCTCCAGCTGCCCTCAGGAGCACGGTATCCATCGTCCTTGCAGCCCACCTGGGCGTGGGTTCAGCTCTGGGCAGAAACACCCCTTTCTTGGGGGGCTACAAGCCCCTGGGCTTGTCCCCCGTTGGCCTTGGTGGCAGCAGGAGCTCCCCGCTCCCCCCGGCAGCCGCGCGAGGTCCCCTGGGGGAAGGGAAAGGCAGACGCCTCTCCCCCCAGCAAGGCTCCGGCTGAGCCGGAGATGCGTATTTAAATGCACGGGAGCATCCGAGCTCGTCTCTCATTCCTTGACATTTCCAGAGACTCCAAGCTGTCTTCAATTACCAGCCTGCAATTAGCTCTTCCTAATTCCCCCGACGAGGCCTAGCGCTCTTAATCAATGAAACACAAGGGAGGAGGGGAAGGACGCGGCCCCTCTGCAGCTGGAAGCCTTTTAAAAGGCCAGGACTTGGGGCTGGAAGGACCCCGGGAGTGTCTCTTAGGGGATTTGTAGGGTGGGAAACCTCTGTGTGTGTTAGCCCTTGGTTCAGCTCCGGAGCAGAGGGGCTGAAGCCCCACTGCTAGGGTCGAGGAAGGAAGGGGTATAGCCAAATGTGGGGTGGGGAGGGGTTATGGGTATATTTTAGCCCAGACAGCTCCCCCCAGGGTCACATAAATGTCGATATAAAGGAAGGAAAAGTGCACACGGTAGGGACGGGGAGGGTGGGAGCAGCGCAGGTCCCTCCGGGTGCGCGCAGCCACGGAAAAGCCTCGCCCAGCACCCTGCCAGGTCGGGCCCCGTCACAGAGACATCTGTGCCGTCTTCTTGCCCGCGCAGCTTTGCCTGAATGAGCCAGATTGGGCCTAATTAGCAGCTCTGCTGATGCGCACAAAGGTGGGGAATCCAGCTTACCCTCCGTGACCTGCAGAGCCAGCGCAGCCCTTCCTGGCTTTGGGGGGGGGGGGGGGGGGGGGAACGCGAGCGCCTGGCTCGGAGGGGCCGGGGGGCACTGGGTGCAGACCCCCGCCGGGGGAGCGCGTGCTGGGGAGCCTGCTAAAGAAAGCCCGGAAAAATTGGTACCTGGAATGGCAGCAAGCAGCCGGGAGGAGGGAAAAAGCCTTCCCCCTTCTCCACCCCTCTCCCCTGGGGCGTGCAGAAGCGCAGGGCTGGTAACTGGGCTAGCAACAGGGCTCCCCCAGCCCTGCAGAGCAGAGGCAGGAGGCGAGGGTGGGGTTGCTCGAGGCGAAGGGAGGGGGGGGCCGTGGGCCGTGGGCTCCTGGTTAAATTCGTGGCAGCAGGCAGCCGGCAGGCAGGCGTTTCCATCTGCGATGCAAGAGGCCCAGAGAGCGCCCAGGGAGCCGGGGGGCACCCTGGAGGAGCAGGGCTGGCCTTGGGCACAGCGAGCAGCAGGGACATTGGGGTGTGCCCCCCCCCCCCCAGCTCACACTGGGGAAGAAAATTCTCTCCCCACATCCCCCTTGGGCAGGGGCCACCCCCCAACACCCCCCCCTTGCACCCCAGCAAGTCCAGGGAGCCACCACCAGGCCCGTCCAGGCCGCCTCTTTATTCTCCAGTGAAGCAAAGCAAGAGGAGAGGACCCCCCCTCCCCAACCCCAGCAGCCCCCCCCCCCCCCCCCCCCAAGCCCTCCTCTGGCACATACACCTTTCCCCGCAGCAAGCCGAGGTGGGGAGGGGGGGGGGAAGAGGGAACAAGGGAACACCGCTCACCCCACAGGTGCCCTGGCTTTGGGGAGGGGGGGGGGGGGCTGCACCTGGGGGGGGGCTCAGCAGCGGGGGGGGAGAGGGGAAGGGATGCTGCAGCCCCCCCTCAGCATCTCAAACAAAGGGGCGAGCGGGCTGCTCCCCCAGGCTGAAGGACCCACCGCACCGGGGGGACCCCCCCACACCCCGCTGCCTTCCCCCCGGCGGGGAAGGAGGCAGCGGCGGGGACACAAAGCCCCGCGCCCCCCCCTCCCAGCACCCCCCGGCCCCCCCTTTCCCCGCCGCCCTTTGTCTGCCCGGCTCCGCCGCGGCGGCTCCAGCACCGCGGACAGCTCCGGCGGGGGGGGGGCCCGGCGCTGCCGTGGGGGGGCCCTTGGTGTGCACGGGCTGCCGGGAGCACCCCCCAGCCCCCCACTCCAGCTGCATCCCTCCTTCCCCTTCCCCCCCATTATTTTTGTTTTTTGTCCAAAGAAAACATATTCAGGAGCCTCCGCCCCTCGGCAGCCTGCCCCCCCCCTCCCCGCCCCATCGCCCCCCGGGTCCGTCCCTTTCCCCCCCCCCCCGGTCTTCTCCGCCGTGTCGGTGTCCCGGAGAGCTGGGGTCGGCAGGGGGTGGAGGGGAGGGGGGGGGGAAAGCGGCCGGATCCGGAGCAGGGAGGGTCCAGGCAGCATCTCCACGGGGAGATTTTTTTTGGGGGGGAGGGGGGGATCCGGCAGTCCTTGGCCTCCCCCGCCGGGGGCCCGGTACCTCCCTAGCGGTCCAGGCTGATCGTCCAGTGCTTGGCCCCGTCTCCGGCCTCGCCCTCGCTCTTGAGGTCCTGGAAGAGCTGCGTGAAGTAGTGCGGGTCCGCGTTGATGCGCAGCATCTTGGCGCTCAGGCGCTGGATGATGCCCAGGCAGCGCTCCCAGAAGCGGCCCTTGTCGCCCTCCACCAGGAAGGGCTTGAGCGGGTAGGAGATCTCGTTGCCCATGTAGGAGTAGGCGAGGTAGAGGCAGGTGAGGAAGGCCGCCTGCAGCTCGGCCTGGCTGCCGATCTCCTCCCCGCGCAGCGCCTCCCGGCACAGCAGGTAGACGAACACCAGGTTGGCCGGGGTGATGAAGCCCTGGTCCTGCCAGCCCTGCAGCAGCAGCGAGCGGTCCACGCTGCGGAACCAGGCGATGAGCTCGCCGGGGCTCAGCTCCTTCAGCCGGTAGCAGCGGCGGCACACGAAGTCCCCCAAGCAGCGCAGCAGCTCCCCGGTGGACGCCTGCACCACCACGCGGCGCGGCGAGCCCGGGGCCCGGCTGCCGGGCGGCGGCAGAGGAGGCGGCGGCGGCGGCGGCGGGGGGGGCGGCGGCGGTTTGCCCCCCCCGGAGCCCGGCTGCGGCTCCTGCGGCGCCGCCGAGGGCACGGTGGGCACGGGCACGGCCAGGGGGCCCTGCTTGGCTCCGTCCCCCAGCGACTTGCGCAGGTTCTCGCGGTTGCGCTGAGCCACCAGCGGGTCGGGTTGGCCCCCCGGGACCCCCCCCGGGGCCCCGGCGCCGGGCTTGGGCGTCACCTTCTTCGTGCTCTTCTTCTTCTTGGCCGAGGCGGCCACCAGCCGCTTCCAGGTGAGAGCCGAGATGAGCACCCCGGGCCGCTTCAGCCTGCTCTCGCCCTTGCCCGGCACCCTTCCCGGCGGCGCCTTGTCGGCCAGCAGCCCCCCGCCGCCGCCGCCCCCCTTGCCCGAGGAGGCGGCGGGGGACAGGGAGAGCACCGTGCCCATGCTAACGCCGAGCGGGGCCCATAGGAGGCCGGCGGCTGCGGGGGGGGGGGGGGGTGTGGGGGGGTGGGAAGCGGAAAGCGGCCGGCACCGGGGCCGCGGTACCCGAGGATGCTCCGCCGCCGCGCCCGCTTCTGGGCTCCGTGCCCGCCGCTGCAGCCAGCCGCGGCCCCCCCCCCCCTCAGCTCCTCCGCCTCCCCGCCGCCAGCCAATCCGTGCCGCACCGGGCCCCGGTGAGTCCCGCCCCCCCCGCCCCCCCCCGCCGCCGGTAGGCGGTGGAATTGGGGGGGGGGACAGGGGGATCGGGGGGTGCCGGCCCCGAGCGGCTGCCGCCCCGCCGTGACCTTCACGGGGCGCTCCCGGCCCCTGCGCTAGGGGGGAGCACGAGGGTGGGGGGGGTGGGCACCGGGAGGGGGGCAGGGGGCACGGCTGAGCCCTGCCAGGTCCCGTTCCGGTGGTGCTGGGGGGGGGGCACGGCTGGCTGCGGGGGTGGGGGAGAGCCCTGGGCAACGCCACGCTTGGGAAGTTGGGGGGCAGGCACTGGGGGGGGCAGCTGAGATGGCCCCCACCGAGGGGCTGGTCCCGGTAGGAGAGCCCCCCCCTGCTGGTGGGAACCAGCCCGATCCCAGCACGGCTCTGCAGGGAGCCCCCCAGCCCCCGGCCTGTGCTCGCGCCCTGCCTGGCTCCCCACGGCCTGCTCCTGCAAAAGCGGCCCAGCGCCTGCTGCACGAGCAGCTCGCTGCTTCCCCCACCCCAGCCTGCCTCTTCAGCCCTTCAGGGGAGATCTCCCCCCACCGGCATCCGGCAAAAGTCGGGGATTTTGGAGACAGGGGTAGGAGGGAGGGGATGCTGCGCTCCTGCATCGCTGCAGAACGGTGCGTGACAAACCAGCCGGGTGCACGGCCTGCTTCTCCCCCCTCCAGATCTGAGCACGGCGCTGATGAATCCAGCCCCCCCTCTGCCCCCGTGCCCCTCGCAGGAAGGTCCTGCCGTATTTCGCATGAGCTGGGGGACGGATCCCGCAGCTCTCATCGCCAGGCATCCATCAGGAACAAAGCGCCCCGATTGCCTGCGCTGCTCCCGCACGCAAAGTGCCCGAGAGCAGCTGGGAAAGGTTTCAGGGAGAATGTATCGATGATGCGTTTTGATACAGCATTTTTATCTGCGAAATTAACACGTGTCAGTGCCAGGATGTGGCTGCTGCTGGGTGGATCCCGGCTAACAGGCAGTAATGAATTATCAGCCAGGAGGAGCTAAACGAGCCCCCCCCCCCCTTCCTCCTGCACTGCTGATGCTGGAGGTGTTTGAAACGGAAGCGCAGGCTCAGAGCTGGGTTTCATCCTTCCAGGCGGGCCTCCTCGTGCCTGGGGCTGATGTGCCATGCCTGGGGCAGGGCAGAGGCTGTGCCCTTTGTGCCAGGGCAGGGAAAAGGGCAAAGCCCCGTTCCCACATATCACCCACTGCGGCCAGCCTCACGCCACTGTTCCCTTGCAGAAGGCCTCTGCAAAAACATGCGCGTATGCACAGAGGCACAGACACGCAGATTTGCTTTGGGAGAGGCCAGAATCAAAGAGGGTCTGGGCCAGCATCACCTACCCCAGGCCTGCTCAGGCTGGGCTGAAGAAAAAAAATCAAAATGAAAAAAAAGCCACACACACAAAAAACCAAGAGGATTTGGTGTCAAAACAAGGATACAAGGTACAAATGAAAAAGGAACAAAGTCAGGACAAGCTTCTTGATGAAGATTAAGTCAGCTTTTCCGGATGTACAAAGCCTAGCAAAGAAGATGGAGGAGCCCTAGTCCTAGGGAAGGGATCAGGAGCCTGTGGTCCTTGCCCTCTTTGCACGCGTGAGGATGGACTGATTTGCCATGCACAAACACGGTCTCCCAAGAAACCCGCAGCTGAATTTTGCAGGTGAGGAAGCAGAGCCCTCCCTGCCTGCTGCCTGCTCCTGCTGGAGCAAAATTGCTCGCAGATCCTTTCATCTGAAACGCATGAAACCGCCCCCGCCTTCCGCGAGCGCTCCCAAATTGGCTTCCCCGAACTCATTAAGAAGGGCTATTTGTATTTGGCTCTGATGAGCCGGGCTCTGCAGCCTTTCCCGTGGAGGAGCATGCAGAGAGCTCCCCTGCCTCCCCCAGCTGGGCTCGTGGTCGCCAGCCCCAAGCAGTTCCCTGCGTGTGAGCCTCCCGCTGCTCCCGGGAGGGGAGGTTTGGATGAAGCCTGTATAAAAAAATCCAGCCTGGGGCCGTTTGGTGATGCAGCTCGAGGCTTCGGCTGGGAGCAGCAGACGAGCTCCGGGACCTGTCCGTGTCCTGCTGCGGGGTCTGGTCCCGGAGGATCAGCTCCGGGTGGGGGCGGTCAGTAAGCAACGCTGTCCTTCCCCCTGGCAGTGCCAAGGGCTTCCTGCGAGCGCCGGGGAATTACCCAGGCCCTGCAAGAGCAGAGGGACATTTCTTATGCAGGTAAGGAAGCAGCTTTGCAGCTTACTTGGGAGGCAGCTGCTCTTCCACGTGAAGGAGGAGGATCTTTTCTCCCCCCCCCCCCTTCAGTTTTACTCTTCAGGCTCCAGCCCTGAGGCTGACAGGCAATGATACAGCACAAGCTACGTCCTCGGGCCCACCTCTGCTTGGCTCTTCCCTTTGGCCATGGCTGGTCGCTTCCCAGCAGCTTTGGGCAGCTGTGGAAGGCACGGCACAGGAGGAGAAGGCAGCACACACAGCCGGTCTCAAAGCTGCTCTCAGCATCCTTCACCTGGTGGTGGTTTGGCCTTGCTGGGACACCGCGGGCACACGGAGATCCCCTGCTCCTAGGGGTCACCCCAGTTGGGGCAGCATAAACATCAGCTATGGGCTAGTGCCAACAAAGGGACGGCTGCTTGTCCAGGCCCTCGATTTTGAGGGCATAAATGGGTATCCCATACTGAATCTGGGGTGTTCTGGATGGGCAGTGGGGTACGCTGGTAGCCAGCACAGCTGGCGGGGCCCCTGCAGCTGAGTCAGGGACACAGCAGCACCAGGGGGGTGAAGCAAGGGTAAAACCAGGCAATACTGAGCAAAGATCGCAAGGAGCTAGTGCCGAGCTGCAGGAGCCACGCAGCTCTCTGCAGGCGCGTGCTGTCCCAGCTCCCCCAGGATAGGAAAATGCCCTTTGGAGGGTCCTGGGGCCCTTACCCTGATGCCAGCCCCCCTCCAGGCTGCAGAGCTATCGGGCACGGGCCTTGCGACGGGTACTGGCTGAAGGCAGCTGGCACGTCCTCCTGCCTGCTCCAGGATGATGAAGGAGCGCCTGCCTGCAGGCTGGCTGGGGCTGGTTTTTAATGGCTCGCTTGCTGTGCCGAGGTCTGTCTGCACTGGCAAAGCCAGCCGGGGAGAAGGGCCGCGTCTCCCTGGCAGCGGCTGGGCTGCTGTACCCGTGGAGACAGAGCTCGCAGCCTCCGTCCGTCTCTGGCAGGCGGCTCTGGTGGCTCCACCGCTCCCCCCCCCCCGAGCCCATACAACACGCAGACAACCTCTGGCAGAGCTGCTGGCTGAGCTGGCTGCCCTGGGGCTGGGGAGCCCCGGAGAGCCTGGCTGGCAGCTTGTCTGCAGCCCCCAGGGAGGAGAAACGTGCTTGTGCTGCCAGGTACCCCAGCACCTTTCCCATCTCATCCTGCTCCCCCTCCATCCCTCACCCCTTGGCTGGTCCCCACGGGAGAAGGGCTGCAGCCGTGGCTCCCCAGACACTTCGGCTGCTCGGGGTTCACCCCGCAGTACCCCCTTAGCGTGTCTCGGAGCAGCACGGACCTGCAGGAGCTCGTGCAGTCCCTGCCCCAAGGTCAGCCCTGGGTTCAGGCAGCGGCACGGAGCGGAGCGCAGCAGCCCCAGGAGAGCAGCTATTTCTGGCCTGCTATTTGCCCAACAGCAGCGCTGGAAACAGCTCCGAGGCAGCGAAACACAGCTCCTCTGGGTGGAAACTGTGAGACAGAGCCAGGCCTTGAATCGACCAGGAAACACTTACCGATTCCTGGGCAGAGAGAGGGGCACAGGACGGCACCGGGCAGCCCCCAGGTTGCCCCTCGCTGCTGTGGGGTGAGGATGGGGATTGCTGCTGGGGCCGTGCTTGCAAACCATGGCCCCCTCAGGGCAGCTGCTGTTAAAGCCATCGAGAGAAGACGGCTCCAGCTGTGCACAGGACGGGACGATACACCCCAAGAAGCCCAAGCGTAGCTGCAGGTGCTCAACCCCCCATTAGAGCATCCCTACAGCCTTGCAGCAGGAGGAAGCCCACCCAGCTGCAGCTTGGCAGTGATTAACGGAGGGGCTAATTACCCCCGCACCCTGCAGACAACCAGGAGGAGCCAGCCCCCCCCCCGGCCCCCCCAGCAGCCGCTGTGCCCCCCGCCGCAGCCGTGCCGGGTGTCGCAGCCCCGGGCCGGTGCTGCCCTCTGGTGGCACCCGGCCCCCCTCCGGGGGTCCCGGGGGGGGCCTCGCACCGTGCGGGAGGAAGTGTGGGGGGGTCCCCGTGGGAGGGATGCTGCCGGGTGCTGATTCCGAGGAGCATCCCGGGGCAAAAGGGCTTTGGGGTGCGCATCCGCAGGCTGCATCCCAGGTGCAGTGCAAGCCCCGGGTGAGGCTGTTGTTCCCCCCCCCACCTTGCTTGCCAGCGGTGACAGGGAAGGCAGAGCCACAGGCTCCAGCTCTCGGGGTCCCCCCGTCCCCTGGGGTGGTGGCCAGAGGGACCCGGAGGCGCTGGGGGGCCGGGGGGGGGGTCTGGCTGCCCACCAGGTGGAGCTGCGCCCCGCGCTTTGCTGCTGCCGGGTGGCTCTGGGCCAGCTCTGGGCTCCTGCTGCTCGGCCCTGAGCTGCCAAGGAGGGATCCTGGCCCCCCCACGGGTAGTGCGTGGACGAAGGACTCCCAGCCTGGACTCATGTGCTGGTGCCAGGCCCCCAGCGCTGACCCCCCTGTCTCCACCAGCTCAGCAGCACAGCCAAAGCGCCTGTGGTGGGTAATGGCCTGCTAATTTAGGAGCCTTCTCCCCAGCAGCCTGGGCAAGGGGAGGCTCAGGACGTTGTCCTCAGTGGACTTCTGGCCTCACGTCTTCCCAGTGCTCGGAGCTCCCCGCGTTCGCAGCAGGGAGCAGGACGGGGTCAGTCCCAGCCCCTCCGAGCTCCCCGTGCAAAGCACGCCCTGGCTGTTCCAGCTGGGGGGGTCCCCAAAGAGCTGTGACCCCCCGAGGCTGCTGCTGGCCGTGCCACCAGCTCTTGTGCAGCCACCTGGGGGGGGTCCAGGGCTGCCAACGTAACCCCCAGGGTTTGTCAGAGCCCCGTGAAGCTGGGGTTAGGAAGACCCCCCCTGGCCAAACACCCAGCGCCTTCCCCAGGCCCGGTCACGGCCGGGGACCTGCTCCCTGCCCGGTGGGATGCCGTCAGGCCTGGCCGGTGGTGCGAGGGAGGCAGCTGTACAGGAAATAATCACGGCTTGTTGGAGATTAAATCGCTGGCGGGAGCGCGCGAGGGGATAAAAGGAGCCGTCTGTCGTTAGAGGGAATATTAACCCGGCAGCAGGCCGGGAGGGGGGGAGAGAGTTTTGTCCCCCGTGCTTGCTGCCTGCGGTGCGCGCGGGGCTGGGCGCTGACAGCAGCTCTCAGCGGGACACGCGGCTCGGCCCGGCACGGGGGCGAGGGAGGGATGGGGATGCCGCAGCGAGCACGGAGGGCTTGTCGGGGTGGTGGGGAAACTGAGGCAGCACCCGGCGTGGTCGTGCTGCGTGCCTGGCACTGCCTGGGGGCACCGAGCCGTCCGAACCCTCCTGCATCGCTCCTGCTCTGCCCCGGCCAGGGTTTCAGCCGGCTCCTGCGGATGAGCTCAGCGTGGCACAAAAGGTTCTTGTTTGGTCTGGCCCCTTATCAGGGACCTGCCTCGGGGTCCTTCAGCGGGGAGCTGCGGCAGGTGGGGCCGGGCAGCGAGGGAGAGGGCAGGGAGAAAACAAGAGACCAGCTGCACAGGGGTGAGCCGGCGGGGAGATAAGATAGGGGGAGAAATGCAAAATATGACGGGTGGCGGGCGGGAGGGAACGTGGGAAACTGCGGGGCAGCGTGGGTCAGAGACATTTCGGGGGTGCCAGCCAGCCAGCCGTAGTGACAGCTCCCAGCCCCGCTCCCAGCCCCTTGTCCTTGGGCTGGGACCTGCTTTCGGGTCCGAGACTGAGTCCCCGAGACCCCAGTGGTCCTCATCTGCTGCGGGGATGTAGGTGTGGGGACAGGGACACCTGCCCCTGCACACCTGCTGGCTGTGGCCATGCCCTGGCCAGGCCTGCAGCCCCGTTCCCCTCCCTGCAGCCCCGTTCCCCTCCCTGCAGCCCGTCCCGGCCCCGCTGCCGCAGCTGCGGTGGAGAAGAGCATCACTCCGCAGGCCAGCTGGGGGCTGTGCTTTATGGGCTCTCCCGTGCCAGGATAAACAGACCCGTGGGGTTTGCAGCGAGCGGCTCATGAAAGCCTGCAGCATTTTCTTAGGGTTTCCTTCCCTTTGATGGAAGAGTCCCGGTGGTTTCCCAAGCAAGATCCCCCCCCTCCTTTCCCCTCGCCCCCTTTCTCTCTCCCCCCCAGCCCATTTCCCCTCCAGCTGAGGCTGGAATAGGATGATCAGCCGTCCTTGGCTGCCTCCCCGTTCCCAGCCTCGCGGTACCCCGCGGAGCCAAGCCCTCCCCTCTGCACAGGACGGGGCCCCCAGCGCTCAGCCTTCGCGCATGGGGATGCCTGGCCGCGCAGGGCTTGATTTTGCCACGTTATCAGCCTGCCGCTGCTCTGGGGAAGCCGTCCAAGAACGGGCAGCGTTGGGAATAGCCCCGCACTGGGGCTGGATGGGGCTGGACATGCAGAGAGGGGACAGAAACACTTGTTGCATCCTCGGTGTGTGCACCCCATGCCAGTGGCACCGGTGGTTGCTTCTGGTGGCTGTCCTGGGCAGGCTGACCCCAGTACCGGTCCCAGCACTTCTGCCCCTCTGCTCGGGGGTGGGTGGAAATCCTCTGAGCTCCAGCGGGGACTCGTGCAGGCACCTGGGGAAGGGCTGGCCCCGCTGCACGCAAGCCCCAGAAGGCGGCCGTTGCCAGGACGCTGCGATTTCCAGGCTGACATCAAAAAGCAGCTGGGGATTGGCTCGGGAACGCTCCCACGCGGCACATCCTGCGTGTTTTACGGGCGATGTTTTACAACATGAGCGCTGCTATATTAAGCCGTGCATCGAGCTGGAAAAACAGGAGGCGGCGAGGCGAGCACGGCTACCCCTGCGCAGGCCGCTGCAGCGCTGCGTGAGCACCTCCTGCCCCTGCTCCCTGCCTCTCGCGGAGAATGGGGCCGATTCCCGTCCTTTTGGGCAATATCCTGGCCGGCAGCGGGGTATCACGGGCTTTGGGCAGGTGCTCGGCTTCAGCTGGGCTCTGAGCAAGGGCTGGGTGCTTGGGGAAGGGCAGGCCTGCTGGGGTCGGGCAGGAGGGGTGAGAAGGGGCTCCCTTCCCCAGGAGAGGGTGCTCGCCACCCGCAGCTGCGCCGCCGCCCCGCCCCGGGCTGGCAGGAGGGATGCTTTGGGCTAAACCAGCCTCTCTTTGCTTTTCCTCCAGTCTTTCGCAGGGTTTGCACGGGGGGGGGGGGGTCTGGTTGTCGGGACCCTGGACCCCAGCCCTTGTCCGTGGGGACGGATGCAGAGCGTGGCTGTGCCGTGCCGTCCCCGGGGACGGTGGGGGGCTCGCTCCCTGCCTCGCACCCCTTGGCAAGCCAGGACCCCTTGCAAGCGAGCGGCGGGGGTGATTTATGCTCCTGACATTTCTCTCCCGGTCGGGCAGGGCTTTTAATAAAGAGTGAGTGATTTATGGCTCCTTTTAAGTGGGAAGGAATGTTACCTAAGGCAGTCCGCCCCCTGACACCCCCGCCTCGCTGTCTCGGTGAACCCCCAGCATCTGGGCTAGCGGGAGATGAGCAGAGAGGCTCTGTGCTCCCAGCTCTGCCCTCCCCACAGCCCCAGCATCCTGCCCCATCCCTGCCCCGGGATGCCCCAATACCCTTTTGGGGGCAGCGCTGTGTGTGTCGTCCCCCCCCCGCCCCGAGACTGCCCCAGCAGCAGCAGTCCGGGGCACGCAGCAGCGACCCAAGGAAAGCTGCTGCCCCGAAACCCCTCCGTCAGGACCCCTGTGGTGGCTGGCCTGGGGACAGGATGACAGCTCCGTGCCAGTTGTCATGGTTACTGGGTATTAACGGATGCGGGCATGAGCGCTCCTCCGTGCTGAGCAGCCCAGGAGGGACAGGCTGCCCCCTCCCAGGGGGGCTTGGCCATGCAGCCCCCTGCAGGACCCTCCCCAGCCCCTCCAGACCCTGAGCCAGCACTGGCCAAAGCCAGCTCTGAAGCCAGCTTGCTGCTAAAGGGGCTTCTTGGGGCCTCACACGACTCTGGGGTCTCCCACAGTGGGTAAGGGAAGGGAGCTGTCCCCTCGCCTCCCAGCCCCGCTGCCTGGAGAGGGCTGCAGAAGGCCACCGGGCTGAGGGATGTGGTGGCCAGCGGGAGCAGGGTTGGAGCAGAGGCAGAGGATCCTGCCAGGCAGCCCCTTTCCCCTCTCCAAAGGGCTAATGACTGAGGACAGGGGATAAGAGCAGGGGCGGAGGAAGCATCGCCCAGACAAAAGCCGCCCCGAGAGGCTCCCAGCTGCTAATGAAGATAAAGTGCCCAGTTCCTTTTCTCCTCCGAGTGAAATCTGGTGGCTAAGGGGGAAAAAATGCTTTCAAGTGTGTTCATCTATAACATGGCCTGGGAGGCAGGGATTCCAGCAGCCGGAGCGGCGGCCAGCTGGGACACTGATCTCACACTTCACACACGTGCGCACACGCATGTGCGCGCGCACACACACACACAGAGGCGCAGCGTGTGTGAAATACCTGCGGAGCCCAGCACGCGCAGACATCAAACGCACGGGCTTTCTCTGAACCAAAAACCGCCGCTGCAGATGAAGGCATGTGTTGAGCAAAAACACACCCAGCCCACGCAGAGCACACGCACCCGCGCCGGGCTGCCGGCTGGCACACGTGCCCTGCCGTGCACATGGCAAGCGCGGCGCAAACACAGGCGTGCGGCACGCCAAGGACCTGGCACGGGCACGTGCATGCATGCACGCACACGGATTTTTTTTCCCCATCCTCTGCCTGGTGGTTGTGCAAATGCGGCTGGTGTCGTGCCACCGTGGTGGGAGCTCCTCTGCCCAGAAGCAGCAGGGCTGTGTTGCCAGAGTGCCCGTCGCCAGGCGCTCCGGGAAGGAAGGATGCTCTAGGCACAAAAGCTGTCGCTATACAGTAAATTAAATAAGCCCAGGGCTGTTCTCTGGCCCTGAGGACTTCTGCCAGGGAGCAGCCCACCTGCAGGGTGTTAAACACATCCTGCAAATGGGCAGCCTGTGTGCCAAGCCCTGCCGGGACTGTCCCTGACCCGGGCTGGTGCCCAAACCACGAGCAAAAAATTGCCTGGATCAGCGCGAGCTGCCCCAAGCCAAAATCACACCAGGGCAGTGCTACAAATTCCCATGTGGACAGTCACGCTGCCGTGCCTGGGAATGCCCTGGGACTGTTTGCTTTGCAAGTGCAGACGTAACCAGAGATTCCCCCTCTCCTTTCCTCCAGAGGCTTTGAATTAAGTGGCCCATTTTCAGAGCGGCCGCAAGGGAACAGAAGGCAAGGCGGGGAGGGGGAGCGGCTCCTCCCCAGCACATTTGGCAGCTCGATGCACCCTGAGACCCTCCCGAGACCCTGCAGGGAGCCAAGCACTTGCTTGCAGCCCCCAGGTGAGCAGGGGTGCTGCAGGGAGAGGCTGATCCGGCCTCATGGACACACTACTGCCCTGTGCCAGCATCGCTGAGGTTTCCAGCACACGGGGCAGTGCCTGGGCAGACCCCATCACAATCAGACGCCAAATCAGTCGGACACCGGAGCTGTGATTACCCCACGGCCCTGGGGCAGGGCAGAGGGGAGCGCGGCTGCCAGGGGCTGTGGCTTAATGTCCCCTGTCCCCATTTGGTGTGGCTGGCTTGGGCAGGAGTGCTGCTGTCCCACTGCACCTGGCCGCTGACAGCCGGCTCCTTGTTATTAATTAAGGTCCAGCTCCTGGTTATTAATTCATATGGAAGTGTTTGGCTGGGGCTAGGAGAAATCAGAACTAGCTGGATAATTACACAGCTCCCCCTCCCCAAAGCAGATAGTGGGGAGGGGGAAGAGGGGCCCGTGAGAAACTAAAAAGCCACGAGGTCTGGGAGCATCTGGGAAGCTCTTGGCATGGAAAAAAGAGCTCAGAGCCAGGGGCCAAGGGACGGGGGGCAGAAAATAGCCCCCCCCAGTCAGGGCGTAGCAATACCCCTGTAGGAGAGTGGGTGACACAGAGGAAGGAGGCAGCGGTGGGGTGTGTGGGGTGGATGGAGGCAGAACCAGAGCTTCCCGGAGCTCCGATGGGGGCTGAGCTGCCCGGGCTCCCTCAGCAGAGGGCAGTGGATGCACACACACACACACATGTGCACACCTGTGCTGCACACCCCTGCGCACCCGTGTCTGCGTGCGTGCGGGCGCACGGGGCCCTGGCACGACCTGGCACACGGGCCAGCAGCCGGACACCCTGCTCTGCCCTGCAGCCACGGGGTGGCAAGGGGCTGCTCAGGTGGGACCCCAGTGCCCCCCCAGGGGGCAGCAAGGAAAGGGGAGGGCAGGAGCGGGGAGTCCCCTCGCTGCCACCTGCACCTGCAGCGTGTGCCATCGCTGCGCTGGCCTCGCTGGGCTGGGTCAGCCAGGGACGCTGTGCTCTTCCTGGAGGCGATGCGTGCTCGTGGCAGGAGGAGGCCGGCACACTTTGGGCACCTCTCCCTGTTGGGGACCGTGCTGCCGGCACGTGGCCGCCCTATGTGCCCCGCCATGCCTAAGGGGAACCTGCACCGGGGCTCCAGGAGAGGGGCTCTGCCCCTTGCTCTCCCTTCCCCGTGCATCCCAGCCTCTCCCTGCCAGCCCCAGCATCTCCGGCCTCGCCGCTGCCTGGCCCAGATGTGCTGGGGAGAGGGAGGGGGCAGCCCCGGCGGCTGTGGAGCACCCGGGCCAGATGCGCCGGGCACACTTTGCGACGGCAAGCCCTGCGGAGGCTGCCGAGCCCCAGGCCTGTACTTATCCAGCCGCGACATGGCACGGGAAGAAAGGACATTCCTCCCTTAGGAACAGCCTGCGCGCATGGCGTCATCCCCTCCTCACTGCGAGGGAAGCCACAGGGAGGGTGTTCCCAGCCCCCGGCCCCACCGCCCCCCCTCCGCAGGCCGGGCTGGCCCCGAGCAGGGTGGCGGGAGCCGTGCTGGGAGCGGGGGGCGGCGGGATGCTGCCTGTGCCACCCCATCCCCAGCGGTCGCTCCCAGCCCCTGCTGGCTGCCAGGGCAGGAGCCGTCCTGGCCCGGATTCAGCCAAGTCAGCGTTTTTGGGCCGAGCCCGGCTGTCACCAAGCCCAGCTACGGCAGGCGGAGCGCGTCGGAGCCTCGCTGGATGCCGGGGTGCGGGTGCCTTCATTAGCTGCCCCACTGCAGCCTGTCCGCGACGGGCACGGGCAACACCGAGACTCCCAAGAATGATTTTCCCACCTAAAAGATGTGGGGGAACCAAGCTGCCCCACCAGCCGTGCCTGGGGGACCGCTCAGGGCTGTGCTGAGACGGGACGTGCCCTGCATGGGCTGCGAAGTGGGACGGAGCGGTTTGGCTTTGGAGCCAGGAATTAAAGGCTCAGAGAGGTTTGCAGAGATCGGGAAAACCAGGGAAACCTGGAAAGCAGAATGTGAGGGTTTGTTCCCGGCTCTGCTGGGGAAGGGTATCAGCTCCCAGGAGGCAGACTCGGTGATTCAGAGCAACAACAGGGAAGGGAAGCTTGGATATGTGATAGGACTTGCCTGAAGCCAAAGGATGCTCAGGAGCCGTGAGACAGAAGGGAAGGGCAGAGCATCGCCGCTCTCTCGGGAGCCGGTTTCGTCCTGTCTGAAGCAACGCTGCCCGGGTTCCCTGCGCAAAACACCCCACGTGCTCGCTGTCTCACGGCCCCGCGCCCTGCGAAGGGCAAACCCCGAGCCGATACCCGCAGGTGGACGCCGAGGCCTCGGCTGACAGCTGCCGTGCGGGGAGGAACAAAGCCAAGCCCTGCACGAGCGCTTCCAGAGACCGCAAGCCGGCAGCAGCGCCGGGTGTCGGGCAACATCAGAGCACGTGTCTCCTGTCCGCACAGGCGAGAGCGGCGTGTGGGCGTCGGGACACGCCTGGCCAGAAGAATCCCGGCAAATTGCTTCTCCTTGAAGTCTGCCGGCTCGTCACGGCACAAACACGGCGTGCAGGAGGCTGGGTTTTGAAGGAGCGCCGAGGGAAGCCGGGGCCAGGCTGCTGCCAACTCACCTGTCACCCCTCGCGTGCGCCCCGGGGCCGGCGGGCTGGGGGAGGCAGGTGCTGGGAGCCGTGATGCCTCGGACCAGGGGGGCTCGGAGCCAAGCGAGCCGGCCCGCTCCTGGCCTTTTTTTGCAGGGTTTTAGCTCAGAGACACGCGTTGTGCCTGGGTCGCGGCAGGGGGGTGTGCTGGGGACGTCCCCGCAGCTCGGGGAGGGGGCTCTGAAGGCAGGGCGGTGCACGCAGGGCTGTTGGCCCCTTGCTGGAGGGTCCCAAGGACACTTGTTGGTTTGCATGGGGCAGAGCAGGGAGGTGACACCTCTGCCGGCCAGGTGACGTGCGGGCCGGCGGTGAGCAACACAGAGCCACCGCGGGCGAGCGCGGCGTGCGCGAGGCAGCGCCGGGGGCGAGGACGAGGGCAGGTTCTACCTGTGGGACAGGAGGCTCCGCTTTGGTGACGTGTGACACTGCAGAGGGCTGCCCGGCAGCCAGCACAGCGCTGTGGGCACCCCCTGCACCAGGCTGGGGCACACTGGGGCTGTCGGAAAGACGGGGTGGCCGAGGACGCCCTATGGCCAGCTGTGTCTTGGTGCATAACCCAGGTGTCCGCTGACCCCAGTGCTGAGATTTGGCACGAGAAACCTGCCCTGTTTGTCCAAGGGACGTGCCAGCGATGGGTCTTCCCTTCCTGCCCGGTAGCATGGCGTGCAGCAAAGTCCTCCCCTCGCAGGGAGAGGCCATGTCCCAGCCCCATTAGCCATCAGGACGTCACCTCCAGTGGGCACAGGGACTTACTGGGAGGCCTGAAGGCTGAAGGACCTTGCCCCAGCTGCCAGCACCTGCCTCCTGCCTCCCGGGCACCCCTCACCTGCCCACGTCCTTCCAGGGGACCCTGGGGACTGGGGATGCTGTGAGCTCCTAGAAGCCCTGTGCCCTGGGTGGGAAGCCAGAGGGGACCTCGTCTGTCCCCTCCGAGAGGCCCGAGGCTGCTGTTTCACAGCGGGTTTGGGGCCGGCGTTAGGGATGCACCTGCCACGGCCCCGCTGTGCCCCTTCCCCTGCCCGCCGCGTCCTGCTGAGGCAAGGGCGCTGGGGAAGGTTTTGCAAGGCTCTGCAAAGCAGCCGCCCGGCTCCCTGTAATCAGAGCAGCACGGGGTGTTAACTCACAGCCACGAAAGCCCGAGGAGATAATGAACAAAGCCCAGCTTGTGTAAACCAAGCCAGCCCTGGTGAGGTGTCTGCCACCTCCCTGGCCTCCTGCCCTCCCCGCTCAGCCTATCTCAGCCCACATTTAACAATTACCTCCTCTCTGCACGGCTCCCCAAGTGCTCCCAGTGCTGCGGGCCAATTCCCCGCTGGCAGCTCCCGGCTGACTCCCAGCACTTACGTCAGCGGGGAGCCGGGCGCGCATCCTCCCCGCAGCACCCAGCGGCACCCTCCCGGCAGGCCGGGGACGGATTGCGCCTTCCCAGGGTGCTGAGGTGGGCACGGGTGCTGAGAGAGCATCCCCGGGAGGCGATGGCTTCCAGTCTCCCCCCAGCCAAGGGAAAGAGGGTGTCCTGCTCTGGGATTGCAAGGAAGGGGGCTCCGACAGGTGCAGCTGCCTGAGCTGGATGTGGCCTCGAGCGGTAGATTGAACACCCATGGGTGCATGAGAGCATGAAGCCAGCAGGGCACAGAGCAGCATTTCCCCTCCCGCCACTCTTCAGGGTGGTGCAGGCCACCACGCTCGTGCCCAGCGCTGTCCCCTTGCACACACGCCGGGCACGTGGTGGCTGACGAGCAGGAATCGCTCCCACAAAAACAAAAAGCGAGTGTCCTGGGAACGCAGTGCCCGGAGCTGTGCCTGTCTGGCTCACGAGTGCTCAGCCTGGCAGTGCCACGGGTGGCTGTGGCAGCACGGGCTGTCCCCTCCCTCCCTCTCCCGGCGCGGGCGCTCCGCTGGCACCGCGGGTCAGAGCAGCGCTCCTCCCGACCTGGCAGAACACGCGCCACCTCCTTCCCCAGAGGGACCCGGCTGCACGGGGCTCGGCGCAGGAGGCTTCCCGTGACAGCGAGCTGGGCAAGTGGCAGCAGCAGGGCACGGAGGAGAGGCAAGGAGGTGCGCGGTGATGGTGAGCCGGCGCTTGGGCTGCGGGTCCCAAAGCTCGGGAGCAGCCGCGCGCAGGGCTGGTGTATCAGGGGGAGCTGGAGGGGCTGGGAGGTGAGGGGCTCCTGTACCCACCTCTAGCATCGCCTCTCCCAACCCTGCACCCACCCAGCCACTGCCCTCTGCTCCCCACACGTCTCCTCACCCCCCCCAGTGGTTCCCAAGGGACCTCCAGGTAGGGCTGAGATGGGAGCGGGGGACAGGACAGGGGGAACGTGGCAGGGATGTGGCACCTTCGCGCAAAGAGTGGGACATCCTGCACAGGATAGTCAGGGCTTGCTCTGCAAGAGGTGGCACCAGTGGGGATCTCCGGGTCACCCTTGGTCTCAAAGGGTGCCCATCACCGAGGTATCTGAGCCCTTGCTCTTGGTCCATTGGCTCTGGAGCAGCCGCAGCCCTGGAAGAGGTGGTTTGAGGGAGCTCCTGCGTGTCTGGGGCAGCCCTGGCCTGGCTGCTGCCCTGCACCTTCACCCATCCTGGTGAGGGAGAGGGAGCCGGCGGCTGGCCCAGGGGCTGGGAAGGGCGAGGAGGCTTCAGCGCCCCACCGGGAGGTGGGAAACGGCCCCGAGCAGGCAGTGCAGCAAGGTGTGTTGTTGCCAGCTGCCATCTTCTACTCCTGCCCCGCATCAAAAGGCCGAGATGAAAGTCTCCGGCCGCAGCCCTTGCCGCAACGACGCGGACCCCTCTCCCAAAATTACTGCTCCCCTGAAGGAGGTTGCTTTTGCCTGAGCGGTGGAGGAGAAAGCCGTGTTTACACACCAGGTTTCAAGCACGGCTCGCCAGCTGCCTGGCCGTAATTACAGTTGTTAGGAGAAGATGAGTTGCTGGAGCTCGGTGCCGGGGTGTTTGTTTGTTTGTGTGCCGCCCCGTGCGCAGGCAGCTGGCGAGGGAGCCCGCTCTGCCAGCAGCTGGGAACCGGGCTCGCTCCCGCGGCACGCCAGAAGGACAGGGATGGAGCTGAGTCCCCAAATCCTAAAGGGTTCTACCCACAGCAGCAGGAAACCCACCCATGGCAGTGACGGCGGGGGTCACGAACTGCAGCCGTCCCATGTGCACGGTGTGGATGTGCCAGTGGCATCCCACCGTGGGTACCCAGCACAGGCAGGGACATGATAGGAAGGCATGGCTGGGGACAGCTGGGGTCGGGGGGAGGACGAGCAGGGTTTGGGCAGAGCAGTCGCTGCTGTGGGGGGCTCCTACCCCTGGTACTCACTCCCTGCCCGCCCCTCAGAGGTGTAGCCATCCATCCTCATGCACCGTGGACACGCCTGGTCCAGAGATCTTGGTCCTGCAGAGATGGGCTGCGTCAGGCCTGGACAACCCTCCTCACGTGTCCCCCTGCCTGCTTCTGGTCCTCAGGTGAAGTGACAAAGGTGCAAACTCCCCAGTTCCTGGCTGAAAGCCCCCCGTCGTTCTCATTGCTGGGAACATGCCTCCTTGCCAGCCCCTATGAGTCCGGCTTGAATCCTGGCTTCCAGGAGAGACAGGGAGGTCTGGAGCACACCTTTAGCCAGCACAGGGCTTCCAGCACCAGTCCAGCCTCAGCTGTCCCCCAGCAAAAGCTCCTTCCTCCAGCAGGAGCACACAGCCGAGGAGCACATGGCTCAGAGATGGAAGTCCTGGGGAGCTTCCTCCGGAGATGCTGTGCCTGGGGCCGTGACTGTGGGCTCTGCGCTGCCCGGCTCGCAGGATGCTGCTGGCAGGCCCGTGGCACCACCTCGCTGCACGCAGGTTTGATGACCCGACGCTACCCAGGAGCTGGATGTTTTGGGGTGAGGATGGAGCCCAGCAACCCGCACTGCGTGCAGCCCAGACCGGCTCTGCTCACGGCAGAGGCTTCGCGCTGCCGGTGCGGTGGTCCAGTATGCACTCATGGACAAGCAGCTGGAGACTTTGGCTTATTTCCTCATCCTCTACTTTGGGTCAGCCCTTCAGGGTGCCCCAGGGATATGTGCATCGGTGCCTGGACCAAAACCGCAAGCGAGCAGGGGCTGGGGGCTTCTTGGGATGATGTGTGCCTGGCTTGGTGCAGACGGTGTGAGTCACCAGCGGCAGCAGGCTGCAGCCTGGCACGCACCTCGGTGTCCTGCAGGGGCACGGGGAGCTGCGGGCGAGCAGCAGGGATGAGGCTCGCGTGGATGCGTCCCCCTGCCTGTGACAAGCATGCTGTCCATGGTGGCCAGGTGCACTGCAAGCAGCAAACGGAGACAAGTTACCAGGAACTGCTACTTCCACTTCTCCATTCTCGGGCTGCCTTGCACGGCTCCTGCTTGCTGCTCCTAGCGCAGCAGCTCCCTTGGCAGTTCATTCAAGCAGAGATGCGAAGGCTGGAGGGACCCGGCGAGGCCACCCAGCCCAGCCCAGCCCCCCAGCCTCGGGCCAGGCCCTGTTGCGCCCCATTTTCCGGGGAGAAAAGGGGCATTCCCCCCCACGAGGCCCGTGCGTTACGTGCAGAGTGTGATGGAGAAGCGGGTCGCGGGTGGGGGGAGCTCGCCATCCACCCGGAGTGGGAGGGCACACTGGGAAGAGCCTCCTCTCCGCCGGAGCACCGCCGCCCAGGCTTGACGAGGCGTGTGCTCCCGCGCCACCCGTACACGCCTTGGGTGCCTCCAACTGCCTGGGACAGGTATTCATGGTCCGGCGGAGCATGCCCTATCATGCCTTCATGCCACGGCGCTCTGCAAGCGCCTCCCCTCCCTGCAGCTGCAGCCGTGCCGGAGCATTCCTCTGGGGAGGGCTGGCTCCTGCCGGCCACCCCCTGCACCCCGGGCGCTGCGCTCTTCCCTGCCGTGGCACCCCTCAGTGTGCTCCCTGCAGACCGAGGTGGCCGGTGTCTCCTCTGAGCTGCTGGCTGGCACGGGGAGCAGCTCCTGGCAGCGATGTCAGGGCTCCCGTGCAGGCGTGCGGAGCACCCCGGGACGGCTGCGCCCCTGCTTTCATGTGCGTGTGGCTGAGGGTGGTGTGAGCCTCTGCAGAGGGCGTGGAGCCCAGCTGGGCACGCGGAGCGGGAGCAAGGAGAGCAAGGATGGTGCATTAGGGCTGGGTGGGACCTCGGTCCCCCACAGAGAATCCTTTTCCTTGCTGAGGGAAGGATTTTGGAGGAAGCCGGAGTGCTTCCCGAGGTACCCAAACAGACGGGGGTTGTGGGGATCTCTGTGGAGGGACAATACGCATGGGGATGAAATGACTAAGCTCCATGAGAGCCTTTGGAAGGGGAAGGTCCTACAGGGAGTGAAGTTCTCCCCGGGGCTCAGGTGGGCTCCCTGGCTGTGCTGCCAAGCACCCATCTTTTGTCTTGAAGGAAGGGAAGAGCGCAGAGGCGGGAGAGCCAAGGCAGCTTCTGGTGCTGCTCAAGCTCAGCCAGGGCCACTTCCATCTGAGCCCACCACGCTCACACAAGTGCACAAGAGAGGGTTGGCACAGGTAAACCTGGGAATAGGGGAAGGGAGAGGTGTGGGGGACCCCCATGGGAACCAGCTCTGCTGCCCCCGATGCCCCAGACTGAAGAAGAGAGCCCAGCATCTCCACGGAGACGTCCCTGCAGTGCTGAACAAGAGGCTGCCCAACAGCAACATCCCTTTGTACGGGCTCCCACGGCCTGAGTTGGGCACAGAGAACAGAGGTATCCCAAGCCACAAGTCTCTGGAAAGGCTG
Source organism: Anser anser (assembly GCF_964211835.1). NCBI lineage: Eukaryota > Metazoa > Chordata > Aves > Anseriformes > Anatidae > Anser > Anser anser. The sequence continues at coordinate 10,333,471 of NC_139726.1, forward strand.
CTTCAACACCTCTTGTGGCATGGGCTCCTGGTTTGATTTTGAACAGTAAAACAAGTGACCCGGTGACCCAGCAGGATGGGTGCCTACTCCGTCTGCCAAGTCCTGCTTCATCCCTGGTGCCCAGTGCCAAGCCTGGGGAGCAGGGGGTGCGATTCAGCACCAGAAGCGGGGAGCAGGGAGAGGCACAGAGCACACGGGGCCCCCACACTCCCCGTATCTGTGCCCTGAGGGGGTGCCCTATGGGACCAGCGCGACGTTGCCGTGAGCGATGCCTGATCTGGGCTCATCCCGACTCCTGCGCACGTGCGTAACCACCTTGGAGCAATGCCCATCGGGGTCATACCCCTTCCCCTTCCCCGCTGCTCCCTGGGGCAGGAGGCAGCGTGCCTGCGGCCGGCCCTGGCCCTGGCGGGGTGTGCGCCGGGGTGCCCCTGGACCCCGCATGCGCCGGGCTTCGCAGGCGATGGTTAAGTCATGTGTTTTGTGTTGGGCTTCTCCCCCTCCTGGAAAGTCCCTGTGCGGAGCGGTGGGGCTGAGCCGACCGCACACAGCTGCGGGCCACCACATGAGAGGAGCCAGCTCCCCGGGGATTACAGAGCCCCGGGAGCCTTGGGGAGGAGGCAGGAGCACCCGCGCCGTCGCCCTTTCATCTCTCCCCTGCCTCGCTCCCCCTTTCATGTCTGCCTCTCTGGCCACGCTCTCTTTTTCCTCCGCCGCCTTTGCTCTCTTTGCACTTGGCCTCTTTTCTCTGCCTTCCCCCCACCCCTTCCCCGCTGCACCTGGCTGTGCTGGCTGCCTCTGCGCCTCTCCTGTGTCCCCCCCCCCCGGACCCTGCGCTTTCATCCCCCGGCCGCAGCCGCCTGCTCCCACCTTCCCTGCTCTGGCTGCCTGCCCCTTGCCGGCTGTGCCCCTCTGTGATCTCCCTCCCCATCCCCAAACCTCCCGTTGCTTTGGTGGGAAGGAGGGGGTGGCACAGGCAAAGTCCCCTCTGGTGTTCTCCCTCTCCATCCGAAGAGCTTTTCTCCCTTTCTCCCATCCGCCCCGTTGTCCCCACCACGCTGCCTCTAGGGCCAGCCCCGCCGTGTGTGTCCCATGCAGTCACAGCCGGGCATCCCCTTGCCCCACCTGCCTCATGGAAGGAGTACACTGGGGATGCTGGGGGACCCCGATGTCCCTCCCAGTCCCTCGCACCCACCTTCTTCTTCTTCAGCTCCAGCTGAGGACCAAGCAAGGGCACCCTTCCTGCGGTGTCGGGCACTCCCTGCCCAACCAAGGAAAGTCTTTGGTCAAGGGATAAGGGAAAGAAGTGGGTGTCCTATTCTGTTGGCTCACAGACCTGTGCCCCGGACTGCTGTGTGCTCCCCAAGAGGCTTTGGGGAGCTTCTGGTGTCAGCCAGGGGCAGGGGGCCATGTGTGGGGCCAAGCGCATTTGGGTCCAAACCTACCCAAAACCATCGCAGCCGGCTCACACCACAAACAGGCGGTGTGATGCTGAGAGCCTTGCCTTTGAGACCACGGGCACCCCGAGGAGCCCTGGTGCCCCCCGCCTGCCCGGCTGGGACCTCAGCCACCCAGGTTGGGGCTGTGAAGGTGCGTGGCAGTGCCGTGCCCCAGGACACCCAGCTGAGCCGCGGTGCCTTCGAGGCTGAAGTCCTCCCGGGCAGCAGGGGCAGCGCGGTCGGACAGCAGCCTGCATGTCTGGTCACTCAACGAGCCCAACACGGCGGTGGCTGCAGAGCAAGGCCACTTTTTGTAGGGCAATGCCACCGGGATGCTGTGCCAGGGGCCGGCAGGCAGGACCCTGGAGGGGTGAGCACAGGGCTCCTGGGCTCCGCTCCCTAGCCAGCTGCTGCCTCGCTGTAGGTACTCTGCCTTGCCAAGCAGGTCAGTTAGGGCCAAACTTTTTTTTTTTTTCTCATTTTTTTTTTCAGGGGGTTGCACGGGTGCCGGTGCCAAGCACGACATGTTGGGGCCGAACTCCAGGAAAGCCTCGGAGCACCGCTGTGCCGCGCAGGCTGCAGCGTGGTGCCGGGCAGGCTCTGGGGAAGGGGCTCAGGGCACGACCACCTGCCTCCCAACCCAAGCAGGGGCAGCGTGGGGGCACGCTGCCCACCCCAAGGCCAGGAGGGGTCTGCCCAATAGCCCAGCAGCTAGACGTTGCTCTCCGGTGACTTCCCGGAGACCAATGTCAAGAGCCCAGCACGCTCCAGGTGCCACCAGTGGCAGCCCTGCCGGTGGGTGCTGGTGGCCGTGCCCGTGTCAGCCCAGCGTGGAGACAGGACGGGACGGGGGGGACAGGGAGCCGTTCCCTCGTGGCTTTGCTTCACGGCTCTGCTGGGAGCAGGAATGGAATTTGGATGGGGCTGGGCGTTCCCGGGTAGCGATTCCCCCGGGCAGGATCTGGCTCCGATGACTGTTCTGCGCGGGGAATAAATACCAGAGGAGTTACTCACGGCTCACTGGGGCATGATGTAGCAACTCCTCGCTGGTTCCCCCCACCCTCCAGCCAAAGTTCCTCCTGTGATCTCCTGGGGAAAGTCCCAGCCCCCCCGTTCCCCCCTGCCACCCCCAGAGACCTTCCCCACCCTTGCTGGAGCTTTCCAGAAGCAGGAGACGAGCTGGGGCTTCGGAGAGCGAGGAGAAAGGACTGGAGCGACCTGCCACGCCGGAGGGCATCCACTGCCCCCCCGGCTCTTCCACGCCATGCCTGCCGATGGGCGCAGGGCCAGGGCTGAGATAGCATCGGCTATCCCGGGGTATCCGCACCTGGGCAGCCACGCGGCCGGCTTCAGCCCTGGCAGAGGCACGGGGTGAGCGGAGCAGCTCAGGTCTCTCTCCTGCCCTTTCGGCGGTCACACTAAGGTCAGGTTTCCCCATGGCTCTCCCCAGCCACACGGGCCAGGAGTTGCATCTGCTTTCGGTTTGTTTGAAGGAGCTGGGGAGCTCTCCCGCTGCTGGGGCTTCAGACTTTGGGAATACCACCAGATTTTGCACAGCTCTGGCAGAGCCACGCAGCTGATGGTCCCTCTGCAGGTACCCCCGGGGTGGAGGGACCTCCCAAATGCTTCATGGCACTGGGGTGAATTCCATCTGTTCTTGCCAGCATGGACCCGCTGCCATCTTTGGAAGCCTTCACTGCCCTTTTTGTGCACATAATAGAAATGTCCATTTATTTTTTCTTAGCTTGGGAACTTCCTTATTAATTTGCATCTGAGGACAAATGGGAGAGTGTTGGAAAAATTTGGTCTCCTCTGGAGGAAACCACCTCAGCCATCTACCTAGGCTCATCTACTCTGGTGCTCATCCCTCTCTCTCGGGCAAAGTGCCCCAGATTTTCCTGTTTCAGCGGTATCTCTTTGTGCAGTGCCCTGCGGGGCAGGGGGACCGTGTACCAGGAGGTGCAAGGCTGGAGCAGCCCAGTCCTTCCACGCAAATGTGAGAAAATGGGACGTTTTGGTGGGACTGGGACCAATGCCACCAGTGGACCAGGAGTGGAGTATCAGACATCACCCCTTTCCCCCAGGCTTCGCCATGACGCACAGTGCGTTTCTTTCCCAGGGAAGGAGGGGAGGTTTTGGGATGCACGGACGCCAGGGAGCCCAGTCCTGCCTTGCAAATTGCTCTGGAGGCTCAACTGTGGTCAGGGGGAGAGGAGGTGTCCTGCAGGCTCCTCGTGTGGTTGATAGGACGGGTGCTGGGAGGCTGGTTACCGGTTAGCAAAGCATAGGGACACTGCCTCTGCAACCACAGGCTCTCTGGTGCCTTGCCTGCGGCTCCCAGACACTCAGCAAGGGAAGCCGCAGAGCAGATCCCGAATATTGGTTTGTGCTGGGAGCCAGCTGGCCCCACCAGCAGAGGAGCTGCTGTGAGCAGGCAGCCCGTGCCTGGGAGCCGCCTGCACCCCTAGCACGCTGCCTGCAGACCCCTGGAAAGGAGCTGGCTTCTCCCCTTATCAAGGGACCTTTGTGTTTTTTTTTCCACTGGCTGTCCCAGGGCCCCAACCCCAGACAGAACCCCACTGCACCGTGCTTTGTCAGCTCGGTGGCTGGCCTTACCTGTGGGTAGCTTCACAACCCCCCTGTTCCCAAAATGAGGGGTTTGGGGAGGGCAGCTGGGCACCCGGAGAGCACACTGCCCCTCAGCAGCCTCTGCAGGATGCTCAAAGCAGCCCCATTGGGGTGGGAGCCAGCTGCCAGGGACAAAACGCCGCAGCACGAGGGACGTGCAGAGTCCCACTGCCCTGCCCTGGGGAGCACGGCTTGGGGACACGGGGACTGGGACAGCCTGGGAAGGAGCGGGGAAGTGGGGTGGCCAGATGGCCACGTGAGCGGGTCTCCAGGAGCTCCCACACTTACCTCCATCACCTCCACCACCCTCCTCTGCTCCCGAGCCCCCAAAACGCAGCCAGCTCCGGGGCAAGCACCGCATCCAGCCAGTTCTTCCTCGAGGGGCAAAGCCAGCCTGGCCACCGCCACGCCTGGGGTGGCGAGGGCAGGCACTGTCCCACCCGAGGACATGGATCCTGCCGTGCTGTGGCAGTGCCACCACTGCTGTCCCACAGCCCAGGGACAGCTGCACGGGTGCCCACAGGAGCGTTACAAAATGAGGACGCAGGGCTCCTACCCGCTGCACCCGGGGCACTTGCTTCCTCCCAGCCTGCTATTTTCCTCCTCGATTTGTGTTTTGTTTTTTGTTTTCTTTTTTTTCTTCTTCTTCACTTATTCTGTTATATTTTTGCATAGCCCCGAGGGGCGCGAAGCCGTGGGAGGAGCAGGGAGGATATCAGCTGGCAGATACCAGCGGCGTGATTCACTGCTGGTCCCCGCGGGCTGCCACGGCCGGGTGGGTGCCCCCCTGCCACCAGCATGGGGCCCGAGTGCCAGCTGGGAGGGACACATGCAGGTCCCCAGCGCCTGGCCCAGCCTGGCTGCCTGCCCCTCTCCCTGCTCCCTGCCCCGAGCATCGCTCCAGCGGCGCAGGGGGCAGCGGCACAGCCACTGGCATGGGGCTGGATCGGGTGCAGGGTGTGCTCGGCCTCCTGCCGGTCCCCAGACAGCTCCCAGGGCTGTCACTATGGGACGAAGGTCACTATGGGGTGAAGGTTTTGCACGCCGGGGTGGGCAGTCCAGAGGGTCCCCAAGAGCAGGGTGCTGCGCCCCTGAATACCCAGCGCTGTCTCCAATCCACTTTTATTCACAATTAGGAAATAACTTACCATACAATAACACAGGCACGCACAGCACAGCCCGGGCACCCTCCCCTCCGGCCACGACGGCAGCCCCCTGCACTACAGCTCTGTCCTGGCAGAGGCGAGCTCCAGCCAGGGGGGGCTGAGCCCCCGATGGATGCCCGGCCTCCATCCCCATCCCACTGAGAGTGCAACGTGGCCAGAGGAACCTGCGCACGGTGCCAGTGCGTCCCCCCCACCCTCCCACCCCGTGCCCCGCTGTCCCCACCCCACCCCACCCTGTCCCACCGGGTGCCCCCCCAGTGCCCACCCTGCGCCCCCCGCGCGGTGCTGGTGACGGCGGTCTGTACAGCGTGGCCGTGCGCTCCCGGGGCCGCCAGCCCCGGTGCCTCGGTGTGGGGCTGGGCGGGCACCCTCCCCGGGTGACAAGAAGCCCCCACCCACCCTGGGTGACGACAAAGTGCTGGTTTCGGAGGGCCGGGCCGCCCTCGTGCTGAGCGTCTCCTCTCCGGCTCCGGAGCGGAGGGAAGCGGCCGCCGCGGCTCCGTCACCCCCCCAGCGCCGGTCCCCGTCTGCCTCCCCCCGGGGCGGGCGCGCTTTGTCCCTGGCACCCCGGGGCAGGCGGGCGGCTACTTGCAGACGCTGACCCACTCGGTGATGCGGCACTCCTCGCATGCCACGAAGCAGCACCAGTGGAACTTGCAGTTGCAGCGCTCGCTGCGGGTCTGCCGCAGGATGTTGTGCCCGCGGCCGCAGCACAGGCTCTCGCAGTTGTCCATGCCCGGGCTGGTCTTGTTGCACAGGCGCCCTTGGGTGCCCAACGAGTCCAGGGCCGGCTCCCGCTCGCAGAAGTCGGGCGACTTCTCGAAGTAGACCAGCTCGCTGATGCCGGCGCGGCGGCGGTGCCGAGCGTGGCCCGGCTCCAGCTGCCCCGCGTTGCGGTTGTGGGGCCGGATGAGGGTGGCCCCGTAGAAGCGGTCCTTGAGCAGGGACCCCACGAGGCGGAACTCGGGGGTCACCTGCCAGCAGGTCTTCAGCTGGCAGCTCCCCGAGGTGCCGTGGCACTTGCATTTCCTCCTCATGTTGTCCATCACCACCTGGGTGGGGAGGGGAAGGCAAAGGGGTTAGCGCGGAGGATGCGGTGTTTGGGCAACGTGGAGCTCCCTGCGGGTGGGCGATGTGGGATCACCACGTCACACCAGGAGGCGAATTTCAAGCAGGAACCGGAGATGCTTGCGGTCCCAGCTTGTGGTTTTGGGAGGCTGCAGCAAGGCCATTGCCACACGTCCGCCCCCACGAGGGACAGCGCTGTGGTTGGGTTGGCCGGGGAGTGTGGCCAACAAAGGGACAAGAAGGACCATGGTGGCTATGCCAGGAGGGGACGGTGCTGGCATCGAGGGCAGGTGCTGAAGGGTCACCCAAAACTGCAAGGGATGCTGCTTTGGCTGTGCCAAGGCAAACGGCTCAAGCCCAGCGACCTCCAGGCGCACAGAGCAGCTGCACACCCTAGACAGCCGCACTCGGTGCCACCCTCTGCTCCATCCCCGCGTGGGGCCTGGCTTGGGGACCGAGCATCTCCTCCGAGCCGTGCCTGAGAGCAGCAAGGAAGGCAGCAGGCCTGTCCCCCATCCTCCCCCTCCGCACCCCTTGGCCCGAGAGTAACGACGTAATAAGGGAAATTAGCCCCAAATTACAGAGCGCGGAGAGATTGAAGGCAGCAGGCGCTTTGAAGCGCTTTGCCACCAGCTTTGTGGTGGTTGGGAGACAATTTCCTGCCCGGCCCCAGCCCCAGCGAGCAGGGACAGGGATTCCCCGTGGGACTGCCTGCCCTCAGCCCCACGCACTCGCGTGGGCTCCAGCAGACCCCCTCCCACGGAGACCCCCGGACCCCTCGGGGTGCCTCAGCCGGGCTGGGGCTGGCGCAGAGCAGCCCACGCGTGCTAGTTCAATCCCAGGCTGGTGCCCCCCAGGGGCTCAGGGTGAGCCCGGGGGACGCGCAGCCCCACATGAGGTCTCGCCCCATGATGTCCCAGCCGGCCGCCTGGCTTCGTGCCTGTCGCAGGTTCCCTGTTCTCAACCCCTCCCTGGCTGGGGGGGAATGCGTGTGCAAGAAGTGCCTTGTTTCGGTAGGGGTGGGTATTTTTTGCTGCTTGTTTTCTTGTTTTTGAGTAAATCTCCCCGTTGCTAAGCACTTATGTTAATGAAGGCAGGTCAGGGAAACACGCCTGGAGCTTGGGGCACACGGCAGAGGTCTGGGCTGGGCTGGAGTTTGGCTTTCATCCTGCTGAGAGAGCCCTGTCTCCTGCCGGGAACAGCCTCCACCTCGCAGGTAATGAGCTGCCCGTCCTCTCTGCCGTGCCCTGGGCGTGCCGGCGGGGAACACCAGCTGCCTCTCCGCGGTTCGGAACGCACTGGCATCGGGATCCCATCTTCTGCTGCCTCCCCTCCCAGGCCTGGACCAGGAAAACCCACATCTAGTGCCGCAGGTCTGATGGTCCCCACTGGGATGGAGGGGATGCTGGTGTCCCCATCACCCAGCGTGGAACATCCGAGCCGTCACCGCTGGGCATCCCAAGCGCCTGCACCGCAGCATCCCTGCCCGTGGACAGCTTCTTCTCCGTCCTGCGTGGGGAGCAAGACCCCACCAGACCCAGGAGTGCCTTTGCCACCACCTCTCCTCGCGCGCCCCTGCCCAGCCAGGTCCTTCTCCCATCTCACAGACACCCGGGTTCGGCACATGCCCGGACTCGCTGGTGCTTTCTTTCACACATTCCCAGCTCCTCCCAGACACGCTCATAAGAGCTTTATCGTAGCCCTTTGTTGTGAGGGTAATGGGTAGTTCCAGGCTGCCTTTCATCCTCTTGCTCTCTGATCTGGCGGGCGAGGAGGGCTCGCAAAGCCTCCTGCGTGCTGGGGTCTTGAGTTCGCATGGGAAGCCTCCTGCAGGCTGGGGGCGTGAGCTTTTCCTTGCCCTGTGGCTTCCTGCGCAAAGGCAAGACACCGAGATGCCCGCGAGGGATGCTGTGCGCTGTGCATCCCCTCTCTGGCTTCGGAGCTGGATTTAAAAGGGCATGTTTCTGCCTGGTTTCGAACCAGGGACCTTTCGCGTGTCAGGCGAACGTGATAACCACTACACTACAGAAACCCGTGTCCCTGGGCCACCAAGGGTGGCTGTCGGTGGGTTCGTCACCTCCCCTGGCACTGCGGGGTCTGAGCTGGGATCCAGGCACGCGTCGGCCCTACCTACGCGCAGGGTACCCTAGGGAGGCACACGGACCTCGGAGAGGATGCTTAGCATCATCTCACCGAGCGGCTGGGTGCCGCGGCGTGGCGAGGGACGGCACGTGGTGGTCGAGCACTGCACGAGGGGACAAAAGCTCAGGGCTTGCCCCTGGTAGAGGAGAAGGGCGCAGAGCTGCTGCCCCCAGCGCTGCCGCTCCTTTCCTGGGAGAGCAGACCCCAAAGGGCTGATCCTAAAGGCGCTGCGTGGTGACATCCCCCGTCTCTGGGCTTTTTCCCTTGGCACTGCACACCCCAAATCCCTGAGCACTGCTGCCAGCCCCTGTGGTTTTGGGCACGCAGAGCCAGCGGGTAGCCAGGATGAGCCCTGCAGCTGGAAGTGGTCGGGGGTCTTCTTGCCTGGCTGGGGGCAGAGCAGCCTGTACAGGATTTAGCTGTCAAAATCAGATTTCATCAAACTGGGGCAGATTTCGGGGATGGCGAAGCCCAGCTCCAGCACCCGGGAACAGCAAACGTCAAGGCCCTGCTCTGCAGTGTCCCCATCTTGCAGCTGGCTTTAAACATGCTCCAAGCGAGAGGCACGTCCAAACATCTGTGCCGTCCTGGGGAAATGCTCCCTGTGTAATTCTGGTCTTTAATTACTTATCCCCGCGTTATACTACATGCCCACCCCGAACGTCAAAATCTGGCTGTGCTGGCGGAGATGCTCTGGGCGCCGGGGGCTGCAGCAGGAAGAACGGCAGCTCTGCGGCATCAGTGTTGGTCCCCACGGAGAAATAGGGACACGTGTGTGGCGGGGGGCTTGGGGACAGATGTCAGGCTGGGTCTGTGTGGTGGGGTCCCCCCAGCACCTGCTGGCAGCGCGGCCGGGCAGGGGAGCACAGCCAGCTTCTGGTCCCCTCCTGCCTCCAACGACAGGCTGCTTTTAAACACCACTTTCCAGACAGAGAGCTACTAATTAGCACCTTTAACGAGACCTGACATCATGAGAACGGAGGGGAGGCAGCTCTGCTCGCCTGGGCAGGCTCCAGCGTCCCCACGGAGCTGGGGGACAAGGCTGCCAGCCGTCACCTCGGCTCCCCAGGCGATGCCACCCTTCTCGGGTGCCCGCTGCCTGGCTCAGCCCAGCCTCGCCGTGCCCCTTCCATCCTGCTGCACTGCCTGGGACAAACTGGGGGTGCCCTGGGGACAAACAGCCTCGGACACTTGTGCCACCCCAGCCAGCACGGGCTGCACCTCAGCACCAGCCCCCTGCAGCCTCCCGTGTGTGTCCCAGGGATGCCGTCCCCGCCGGTGTCCCCACGTCCCCCCCGTGGTGCCGCTCACCTGCCGCCCCACGCGGTTGTTGTGCAGCCTCATGCGCGAGTGGATGTCCCGGTAGGTTTCCCGGGAGTCGAGGAAATCCTTGGAAAACTTCTCCCCATAGTCCACGTCGGGGCTGCACCCCCCCCACTCCCAGGAGTCCTGGAGGCCGGGGGTCTCGGCCGGCATGTGCTCCATGTGCACGCCGTGCACCATGCCCTTGCCGCGGTTCATGGCCTCCAGCTGGAGCCGGTGCAGCTTGCGGCGAAAAGCCTCCTCGTCGCCCCGCCGCTTCTGGTCGCAGCCGCAAGCCTGCAGCTTGCCCAGGGCGCAGGCGTTGGAGACGGCGTGCACCACGCCGGCCGCCGCGATGGCGTAGGCGAAGGCGCTTTCCCGGAAACCTGCGGGGAAGGAGAAAGAGGGGACTCAGGCTGGGCTCCTGCCTTGCGGACGCTCCGTCTGGACCACGAGCAAAACCCCTCGGCGTGCCGTGAGCCCCATTTCCAAGCAGGGCACACCGCTGCAGAAGGTGCCAGTCCTGCCCGGTGCTGGCTGCAGCAAACAGGACTGTCACCTGCGCTCGCATCGCCCTGCGGAGATGCCACCACGGCACCTGGGGCTGGTGGGAAAGGCACTTATCTCTTTCCCTCCCCTCCCCTCTGAGCTTCCCAGTGCATTAAAAAAAAAAAAAAAAAAAAAGGAAAGAAAGAAAGAAAGAAAAGAAAAGCACACTGGCTGAGGAATATTTCTGCTAAGAAATAGCCCATTCCTGATCCCACACCACTGGGAAGCAAAGAGGGGGTGCAGGCGTCCTCCCCAAAAGGGCGGCTGTGCTGACAGCACTGCCCAGACAGTGGCAGGCAGGATTTGTCCCTGGCTGAGGTGGGCACCAGCACTCCCCACCAGCCGCGGGTCCCCACGCAGCACGGCACAGCACCGGGGCCCCATCCTGGCACCAGGGCGTGCAGCACTGCCCGGCTGGCCCCATCCATCTGCGCCCGCCCGCTCCTTCCCCGAGCCCCGAGCCCTGAGCCCCACCGCTTCCTGCTGAAACCTCCTGTAAATGTGATACGGCGCTGGAAAAATTGCACATCCCTGACCGCACCGTGCGCTGCCAGGGCCGGCAGCTGGTTGTCGTTAAGCGCCGGGGAGCGAGGACACCCGCAAGTGCCGTTAGCTGCCGGTGGGGCGGACGGGGACAGGGACGGATCCCGTGGGGCTGCGAGCAGGGGCTGCTTGGCTTCGCTGCTGCGCAGGGACACGGCCTCCCCTACCCGGGAACTTCTCTTTTTTGTTGTTGTTTTTTTAATGCTAACTATTATTTTCCTTCCTGCTGGTGCCGGGCCAGGCGGGGAGCCCGCAGCGCGCTTTGCTTCGCTGCGCAGTGACCGGCCCGAGCAGGAGCAAGGAGGGAGGGAGGGACAGACTTTCTGCGCTGCCTTCCCACGTGAATAAATAAACAGATTGGCTTTTGCAAGCCTCTCTCCCTCCTTTGGACAAAAACATCTTGAACGGCCCTGGGTTTGCTGAACAGACAGGAGGTTTGGGGCGCTTTTCCCAGCGAACGCTCCCCGGCGGACGCGCTTGGCGCGGGCGATGCTCGGCAGCACGCATGTCTCCTCCGTGGTTCCCTGCCGCCTGCTGAGCAAACGCTATGATCTTATTAAAGGGAAACGAAACGCATCTCGGAAACCTGCATTTAAAGCCGTGCTGCTCTTTTGTGTGCTAATTTGACACTGGTGCATTTAAAAAATTAACGAGGCGCTGCTTAAAAGCAACCGGGAGCCTCTCCCAGCTTCCCCTCGGTGTCGGACAAGCTTGCTCCGAGCCTGTCTCTTCCAATGCACAAGTTGAACAGCATTTTTCATTGGGCAGGTAATGGGGCAGCTGGTGCGCACGCCGTGCAGCCTCCCCGGGGAGGCAACACACCCATGCCTCCATCAGCCCTGACAGCCCCGGGGCAGGGTCAGCCCCTCTCAGCCCTGCCTGCTCCCCGTCCCTGGCCGGGGAGCATCTCCACGTTCTTCAGCCAGGGAAGCTCTCGATGCGTGGAAGCAGTTTGTCTTTATTACAAGGACCGCGTCTTCCCCTCTCCACCAGCCTGTGCCGCCTCCCTGCAAGCTTCCCCGAGAAGCAGAGCCCAAACCTGGAGAACTTCATCCCTCGGGCGTGCAGTGCAGGATGGACAACGAGCCCCCGGCACCCCCAAGCTCCCTACATCACCCTATCGGCTCTCCATCCCCTGGACCAGCCTCCAGGCTGCCTCCCCCCTCCTCGCCTGGCGCAGGCAGCTCTCAGCCCCGCTCGGTGTCCCCAGCTGCTCCCGGGCTGCTCTCCCAGCCCGTGCCCAGGGATGGCAGGAGCAAACCCTCCACCCGGCGCCACGCTCTCCTCTCCAGCCCTGCCTTTCCGTTAGCCTCTTTCTCATACATTTCCCCAGCCTAACTAATAATTTCCCATGCGGCATCTCCCTAAAATCCCTTCTGGAGCCCAGACAGAAGCTCTACCCCACCCACTTTGTCTAGCAAGCCCGTCTCCTTACTGGTGAGGAGGCCAAGTTGCTTTGGTGCCCTCCATGGCTGGGAACCCCTTCTGGTCAAGCCCCGGCCCTTCTTCTTCCCCTGCTGCTCTCCGACCACTCATGAGCTGATGGACAACGCATGGGTGCACGTCCCTGGAGCCTCCTTCCCTCGGCAGCAGTGGAGCCAACATGTTTCTGAGCCCGGGATCAGCTCGCGTTCCTCGCTCTGCCCAGGCCATGCCAGAGCCCGGAGGATGCAGCAAAGCAGTGAGCAAGGTGGCTGCAGGCGACAGCCGTGGGCATCGTGGTCTCGGCAAGGGTGGGATTTTCCAGGAACCTCGGCAAAGCACGGTGTGCATCGGCTGGTCCCCGAGGACCTCCCTTCAGAGGGAGGCTCTCCAGCTGCCCAAGACTCCCAAGACCGTGGTGGCGACGCCTGAGTCACCAGGTCCCTCCCCAGACTACAGAAGAGGCTGTAGCTGCAGGAGGTGCGAGAAGGGCTGTGGGAAGTGTTGCATCCTGCTGGGAAGAGGGAATGGAGGACACCCCCCCTGACACCACAGCTGGGATCCAGCCATCTGCTTAAAGGGCTGCGCTGGGCACCCACCCAAAGACCTTTCTGGTCCCTAGGCAAAGGACGCAGCTGGCTGGCTGCGGGCTCCGGGGTCTTCTGGGGCAGGGAGAGCTGGACAGCCAAATGCTTCCTGGGAGCAAATTGCTCCCTTGCCTGCAGGGAGCCGAGGAGATCTCTGCAGTGCTTTCCCATCCTTTTTCCTCCGGCTCAGCCCTGGCCTCCAGCTGGGAGGAAGCCACTGCATGGAGCCATCACCCCAGCATCCCTCATCCCACGGCTGCCGGAGCCTTCCTCCTGCAGCTCACCCTGGGTGGCATCGAGGGGGCACGCGGGACAGCCTGCTCTTGCTGCCTGGTCCTGGGGCACCGCGGGGTACCCCAGGGATGCCCAGGGTGGCCGCCAGGACCCCGTCCCCGCCGGCTGGCGAGGCGGAGGAGCTCTTCTCCCGTGAGAGCCAGCCGGTCCCGACACGCCGCCTCTCCCCCAGCCCCGCTCCCTCCCCTCCCCTCGCCCTAATTAAACTGCAGGTGAACCTGCCAGGCTCTGGCCCCATGCCAGGCACTAAACAGCTCCCTGCAGATTGCGACTTGCCCTCCCTGCACCTCCCGAGCGTGCCGGGGACAGCCTGGAGCCCTCGCTGCGAGCACGCGGCTCCCCGTCCGCCCACGGCGCTGCGAGCCGGGAGCTGGAGCTGCTCCTCGGGCTGCGGGGAGCTGGGCTCAGCCCTACACCTCCGGGGACGCTGCCCGCTCCCCGAGGGCACCGCTTTGTGCCCATGCGCCTGGGGGCACGTCCAGGGGCTGCGGGCACCCACAGGGATGCAGCTGAGCACCCGGAGCACCTGCGTGCGCGCGTGTGCCCGCTTCGGGGCCAGGTGGGCAAAGCCCGCAGCTTGCCTGGGGGCACTGAAAAACCCTGCCAGGATCCCAGCTGCAGCTGTGCCGGGCTGGGCGCTGCGGTCTGCGGGCGCCAGAGCTTGGCTGGGGCTCTGCGGAGCTGGGCGCCGGGGTCCCGTGCTCGGCAGCATCCCTCGGGACAGCCCTAATGGCACCTGCCTCGCTTGCTGCGCGGCGGAGCCTGCCCCAAGCTCCGGCTCACGGCTGGCTGCGCCCTGGCACCCGGCTCTGCCGGCCTCACAGGGAGTTCCCCCGCCTCCTCGCCAGGCTTTGGCCGGGCCCCCCCAGACCCACAGCACCCGGGAGACTTTCTTAGGAGGGCACAGGCTTGCAAACCTCACCCTGCCTCCGAACGCTGCAGAAGGAACCGGAGGGACGCTGCACTCCAGGACAGCCCAGCCCCGCGTCTTTCAGAGCCACAGATGGATGGGGTTGGGATGAGCCATGGGCACAGGGACCTTCTGCACCCCTCAGCACCCCTCAGACAGCCCCCGCAGCCCCAGCAGCAGCACACCCCCACCACGGGTACACCTCCGAGTGCAGGGCCAGGACAAGGGCTCAGCACCCGTTTGCCACCCGCAGTGAGTTTTTGGCACGCACCCAGGCACAGTCCTGCCCAGCCAGCTCCCGACAGCCCCTGGATACCAGGGGAACCCACGGCACTGCTCCGTCCCTTTACACCTGCCCCCGGAGCCCATCAGCATCCCTCTCCCCAGCTCTTCTGCCCAGAAGCCCCCTTTAGACTCCCACCAGGTCCGGTTTGAAGCCTCCCTGCTCCTCCCTGACTCCCCAGGGCTTGCATCAAGCTCCTGGGATCTGCCTTGCAGGCTCTGCTGCGTGCCTGGATGCGGGGCAGAGCCCGGGACAGGAGCCCGGATGCTGCTGCCTCGCTGGGGGAGACGTGTGGGATGCGGGGGGACGGGGCGGAGGTGGGAGCCGAGCGGAGCAGGGAGAGAGGGAGGGAGGGAGGGAAGGAGAAAGCAGCTACAAATAATTTAAAGTGAGGTTCACGCACGGCTGAACTGATGGCAGAAGAAGTGGGAAAAGGAATGAAAGATTAACGGGGTCTGTCACTTCGGGTTACAAACCACGATCCTGCCAGCACGCTGCGTTCCCAGGCACGCCAAGGATGGCGCAGGGCGTGGAGCAGGGACCCGGACCTCTGGGACCAGATGCATCAGTGCGTGTGGCACGGAGCCTGCACCCCTCGCTTCGCCTCTCCTCCCAGCTCCGGGCTGCGGGGACGCACGCGGCATCCCTGCTCTAATGGCTCTCCTCTTCCTGTGGCCCTGAGAGCTGCGAGGCGGGGCTCAGAGCTCCAGCCCCGTCACTGAGGGACGCAGAGGCCTGGCAGCAGAGCAGGGCACCAGCCCCGAGGCTTGCTGCGTGCCCAGATGGTTCCGAGCGACCACAGAGGAGGTGTACAGAGAGGGAGACATCCCCGTGGTGCCTGGCGCCCTGGGGCTGGGGACCTTGGGGCAGCTCCTTCCCCGCCGGGGCTTGCACCCCGCTGCTGCTGGAGCATCTCGCCCAGGCTGGCGGGACCCCCGAGCGGGGCACCCCACCCGGCTCTGGGGGCGGCTCGAGCCAGCCAGCCGGTGTCTCCCGCCGCCCGCGGAGACTCGAAGCGAAGCGTGCTCCTCAGAGACCTGGAAATACCGCGATGCTTATCAGGGCTGACGGTCCCCACCCTCCCTGCCAGGCCCTAAGCTCGGCGCTGCTCGCGGAGGCACCGGCGCTGCCCTCCTCCGGGCACCAGCACGCCGAGAGGGGCTGCAGCCCTGCCTCCAGGCAGCATCCCCTGCAGCCAGGCTTTGCCCCTCTGCCCTGGACTCGAGGGGCTTCCCAGCACCCAAAGGCTGCTGTGCTCCCTCTCCAGCCATCTCCCTGCCCAGAGAGGTCCCTGCCCGTGCGTCCCTTCGGAGGGGTGGTGTGTGCAGAGGACCAGGCTTCACGCAGGGTAAGAAGATAAATTCGAGCCCTGCTGAAAGCCCCATCGGGTTACCGCCCCGACGTGCACCGTGCAGGGCAGACCCTCTGCACCCCCAGAGTGCAGCCCTGGAGGAACAAGCACCAGCCAGGGGAGCTCTGACACTTGCAGGGCTGCCCGTGCCTGGGAGGGAGGCAGGGAGACCCTCGCAGCAGGACCTGGCAGACCCTGGAGCCAGGCAGGACGCAGGCTTTCTGCACTGGGGAGCCGAAAAGGGCAGGACACCAGGGTGATGTGCTCACAGACCTACGTCCCGTTATGCTTCTGCCCACCGCGATGCGCTGAGGCACCATCCCCATACACCAGCACCAGAGCAGGAATGAGCCAAGACGCGCAGCGCATCCACCAAACCAAACCCCAGAGCACGGCACACACCTTCACACCCGCTGTCAGTGCTGCACCCTGACCCCTAAGGCCCCCCCATGGCAACATCAGCCTACGGCACACGGGGGGGGAAGATTTTGGAAAGTGGTGGGACCTAGGAGGAGTCTCAGGAGAAGCTGGGCATGGGCATGTAGCTCAGGACAAGGGCAAACAAGAAGGTGCACGGAGAAGAGCCCAAGTTTGCTGCTGCTCGGTCTGGCAGATCCTAAGGGTTCTCCATCTCTTTCTGCCTTCACCCATGGGGATGCTGAAGACCTGGCCTGGCCCCCTGCTCCAGGAAGGAGCTGTGCCCACTGGGAACCAATGTAGCCCCTGAGAGCGGAGTCTGGGCAGAGGGGGAGGAAGACGAGGGATGCCACCCGGCCCTTACCTCTGCTGAAGATGATGCTCTCGTAGGGGATCTTGTTCTTGGTCTCGAGGCTGGAGCAGTTCCAGCGCTGGTCCCGGAACTGGTGCTGGCACTCGTGGATGGCGATCTGGATGCCCTGGATGGCCGAGGCCGTCACGTCGGGGTGCCGCACGCACACCTCCAGCTGCCGCCGCGTCAGCCCCGGCAGCGTCAGGCACACGGTGTTGGCGTTCAGCACCGGCTCCGACGGCAGCTTCAGGCCCAGGATCTCATTGGAGCAGGAGCTTTGGGGGAAAGGGGAACCCGTGAGCCGAGCAGATGCCACAGAGGCTGGGAAACCCTTGGGCACCACAGCAAGCGGAGCAAGCAGGGACTGTTCAGCAGCACCGGGGCTGCAATCCTCTGCAGGCGTGCCAGCACATCCCCGCCACCCCAGCAGCCAAATTTGGCCCCCCTGCCTCTGGAGGCCAGCATCCCCCAGGGCTGCACGCCCTCTGTGCGCTCCCCTGGGGCTCTCCCACCCCAGCAGCACGGTGCAGAGGCTCTCGGGCACAGACTGCCCTGCCTTCGCCAGGCAGTGCGGGGTCCTCCCTGGGCTTCCCCTGTCACAGGGGGAAGCCCCTGGAGCAGGAGACCCACCCCAGGTCGGGCTCCATCCCTGCTGCTGGCCGATCCTCTCCCTGTGTCTCCTGGAGGAGAGGGAGGAACCAGAGGGACCATCCTTTTCCCAGCAGCTCAGCTGGGAATTTCGGAGCTGAGCACCCTGCTGAATGCTCCCAAGCTTCCAGCGATAACCCAGAACCCATCCACAGGCACATCCCAGCCCCAGCGGCTGTGGCGCTGTCACCGCCAGGAGCAGAAGCACCGAGGCTGGCAGGTGGATGGGGGCAAGGGGAGGCGCACGGTCCGTTTGGGGGTACGGGTCCTTACACAAGCAGAGATGCTGTCTGGGGAGGAGGGAGGTGGATGGAGTGTGGAGAGATGGATAAAGCATGTCCAGAGACACGGCTGGAGATAAGAGAGGTGCAGGCAGGACAAGCAGATGTGAGGAGGGAGATGGATGAGGAAAAGGAGTTGCCCCGCTCCAGGGCAGAGCTCAGAGGCCCCTGGCACGCACAGAGCCCACGCAGAGGACCTGCAGAGTGGGCAGCGGGCAGTGGGGTGCCGAGGAGCATCCTGCACCTTGCAGCAGGGTCCGCCAGGGGCTGAGCACTGCCCCGCTCCTCGCTCAGGACAGCTCCATCCCCGCGGACAGCTCTCTCCGGGCAGGGCTGCCTCTTCCCCAGGAGCTGGGTGCCTGGGAGGAGCAGGGCGCAGGAGCCCTTTGAGCCTCGATCACAGAAGGGAGACTCGGAGGAGGAGGATGCTGGAGGAGGGACTGCAGCTCCCTGGTGGAGCAGCCAGGCCCCGGAGAGAAGGATTGCTCCCGCTCTGCTCCCCCAGCTCCTGCCAGCCTGGTGCAGGTACGTGGAGAGGAGCATCTCAGGGGACAGGGGCTGACTCCCTCAGCCCTGGAGGAAGGGCTCAGCCCCAGCATCCCCGCTGAATTACAGCTTGCTCGGGGGGAAGGGAGCTGTCAGCGTCACGCTGCTGCCGTCTCCAGCTTCCCAAGTGTGTTTATACCCATCCCACCACTGCCATGGGGCGAGCTGTGCAGCTGCCACAGTGCAAATCCACAGTGACTCCAACAGGGAGAGACGGGGCGGGGGGAGAAGAAGAGCAGAGGGGAGCGCAGCCCTCCAAAGCCCCTGCACACGAGGGGAATCCTCTGCCCGGCTCCCGCTCTCGCTCCCTCCGTGGAAGCAAGCCCTGGCTGACGGCAGATGGGAAGCAGCTCTGCAGCCACCCCAAAGCCAGCAGCTCCCACCCCGAGCACTGCAGCGACCTCGTCCCCTGCCTGTCCTGAGCCAGCCCCAGCGCCTGCCGCCTTCACCCACCAGCATCCAAGGGGGAGGGGGGGGCGGATAATGGGGTCGCTGTCCCCGTTGCACGGCGGGGAAACTGAGGCAGGGGCCCTTGTCCAGGGCCCGGGGAGCGGAGGGCAGGTCCTGCTGCCTCTCGCTCCTCACAGGGCTCAGGGGGGCCAGGGACCCGCGCGGGGCTGTCACTGTCACCGTCCCTAGGAGGACGCGGCGCTCCCCCCCAGCTCTCTCCCCCCTTGAAATCTGGATTTAAACTTGATTTCACGGTGACAAGCCCCCGGGTCACAGGCTGCAGCGGCTGCCGCTTTAATTAATACAAGTCCCAACGTTAACAAATTATATTTAAAGGGGCTGGAGGGAGGGGGAAGGGCGGGGGACCCCCCCCCCTTCTCAGCGCCGCGGTTAACCCCTGGCTGCCTGCAGCGCACAAGTTTCGGAGCAGGCAGAGGGGAGCTCCCAGTCACCCGGGGGAGATGGAGACGGCCGGGGGTGGTGAGTGAAAGAGGGGGGGGGGGCGACTTATGGAAACCAGGCGGCCCCCACCTGCCCCCCTTTGCCTTCGGGCTCGGCAGAGCCGGGGATGGGGGGGATGCTGGCGGATCGGGGGGGGGGCCCAGCTGCGGAGTCCCGGGGTCGGGGGCTGCTCTCCCCCCGCCACTGGCAGCGGCACCGGGCTCTGCTCCCGCATCCCCAGGCCTCCCCCGGGCACAGCGGGGAAACTGAGGCAGGCCGGGCCGCGCCGGGGTGGCTCCGGCCGGGGAGGAAGGCGCAGAGCTCCCGCGGAGGGGGAGCCGCGCATCCCGGCGGGGAAAAGAAGGGGGAGCAGCAAAAGCGGGGGGGGGGACGGCGGCCCTGACAGCGCCCCGAGCGCGGGGAGCCGGCCGTGCGGGGCCACCGGGGCGGCGGGGGGGGGGGTCCGGGGGGAGCCGGGCCGGGGAGAGGGACCCCGCGGAGCCCCCTCGGCCGCCCGCCCCCGGTGCGGGGCTGCGCGCAGCGGCTCCCCGGGTGAGCGGGGCGCTCGGCGGCGGCGGGGCCCGGGGTTTGGGGGGGGGGGGTGCGGGGCTGCGGGGTGGGGGCCGGGGGGGGCGCAGGTCCTACCTGGGTACCCAGAGGCTGAGCAGCAGCGAGCAGAGTCCGTGGGCCAGGGCCGGGCGCATCTTCGCTGGGGCAGCGGCTGTGCGGGCTGCGGGCGGGCGGGCGCCTTTGGGGCAGGGGCGGCGGGGCTCGGCGCTGCTCTCTGCCCGCTTTGTTTGTTGTGGGTTGTTTGCTTGTTTGTGTTTTCCCCTCTCCTCCCTCTCACTGGCTCCCTGCGCGCCGGGGCTCGGCTCGCCGGGGCGGCTCTGCCATCCTCCCGGGATGCCCCCCCCGCCGCCTCCCGCCGCCCCAGCGCCCGCCGAGGGCTGCGCGCCCCCCCCGGGCTCCCTGCCCTCCGCCGCCGCCGCCGCCGCCGCCGAGCCGCGCTCAGCGCCCCCCCGGCTCAGCCCCCCATGGCCGGGCGGGCCGGGGGGCCGGGGGGGCCCTCGGCCTTCGGGGCGCGCTCCCCCGCCGCTCCCCAGGGCGCCCCGGGGCTCCGGGGCCGCGGCGGGCGTGGGCAGGGCGCCCGGGGGGGCTGGCCGGCCGAGGGGCGCTGCGGCTCCCGCGGGGCCCGCAGGCACATGGGGAGCCGCGGCCCCCCCGCCGCCCCCCGCCGGTGTCGCCGGGCGGCCGGCGGAGCGGGCAGGGTCGCGGCCGGAGCGCCCCGGGAGCGCTGGGCGCGGAGCGGCGGCGGCGGCGGCTCTGGCTGGGATCGCGCTGCGCCGAGCATTACTCAGCGCCCGGAGCCCGAGTCCCGACACGTCCAGACAGGAGCCCGCGGGGGAAGGACGGGGCAGAGGGTGGCAGCGGGGCGGGGAGGCGGCGTGTCGCACGCAGGCTGCCGGGGAGGGAGCGGCCCCCGGGGGGGGGGCGAGCGGCGGGCGTGGGGAGCGGGCACGGGCGGCGGGGGAGCGCTCGGGAAGCGGGCAGGGTGCGTGGGAACGGCGGGGGAGGGAGAGGAGGGGGTGCGGGGGGCGCGGGGGGCGCGGGGATGGAGCGCGGAGGGGGGCGAGAGGGCAGGGGGAGCGCGGGGCGCGGGGCGCGGGGGAGCCGGGGCGGTGCGCGCAGCCTGCGGCGGGGGCAGCGCGCGGAGAGCGGGGAGGGGGCACGGGGTGGGGGAGCGTGTGCGGAGCGTGGTTGCGGGGCGAGGGTATGGGTCGCGGGGTGAGCGTGCACGCGTGAGCGTGCAAAAAGTGCAGGTGAGCGCGCGGGGGGGCGGGCGGGTGTGCGCGGCGGGGTGGGTGCGCGTGGGGTGGGGGGGTTTGTGCGCGGCACTCGGGAGTCGGGGGGGAGCGGGTGCGGCACGGGGGTGTGCAAGGCGGGGGGGGGATGCACAGGGCACGGGGGGAGCGTATATGGTTTGGTGAGTGCGCGTGGCAGGCGTGAGTGCGTGGACTGTGGGGTGAGAGCGTGCACGGCGTTGTGGGGTGTCCACTAGTTACAGAATGCGTGTGCACGACACGGGGGGTGCACGCTGTGCGTGGGGGGGGGGTGCACGTTGGGGTGCGTGCGCATGGAGTGTGGAGAAAGTGTGAGCAGCGGGGCTGTGTGTGCACGGAGTGTGAGGCGACAGTGGGGTGAGTGTGCACTGGGCTTGGGGTGCGTGTGCATGGTGTGAGTGAGCGTGCGTGGGGCATGCTGCGAGCACAGGGTGGGCAGCAGCGCAGCCTGGGCTGAATGTGCATTGTGCAGGGGTGAGCGTGCAAGGGGTGAGTGAGTGCGTATGGAGCATGGAGAGCGTGCCCGATGGTGGGTGTGCGCGGGGCATGGGGCAAGTGGTCAGCGTGGACCGAGTGTGCACGGGACAGGTGAGCGTGCACGTGGTGTGGGACGAGTATTTAGGGTGTGGGGTGAGTGTGCGTGGCAGAGGTTAAATGTGTGGGGCACGGAGTGAGTGTGCACACGGTGTGGGGTGCGCACAGGAGGAGATGTCGTGGGGTGTGCAGGGGGTGGCAGGGGATGTGCATGGGGCTGGCAGGAGCTGGGCTGTGCAGGCAGGCAAATTGGAGTGCCCCGTGCCTCAGTTTCCCTGCAAGCCTTCCTAGGAGAGCAGCCGGGACCCGGCTCCAGCATCCTTGTCACCATGCCCTCTCCCATCCCAGCCGGGCACTGGGCTGACTGCTTGGGGACAGGAGGGTGGCCCTGGAAAAGCAACATTAGGTGGGGTCTCCACAAACCCACCAGCCCCCGCGCAGCCCCTTCCTGGCGGTGGTGGCCCCCTGCGTTCAGCTCCTTGCCCACGGGCTGCTCCTGGGAGCCAGCTGGTGCTGGCGGCCAGGGGGAGGCGGGCAGGGCCCCCGCAGCTCCCCGGTGTCCCCAGCCACCACGTCCCACGCCAGGCTGGTGCTCACGCCGTCACCAGCCGGGTGGCAGCTGGCAACGAGCTCTCCCCCCGGGCGGGCACCGCGTGTCTCTGCTGCCGGGGGCTGCCAGCTCCGCCGGCGTGTCAGTTCCTGTTTGCACCGGGGAGGAAAATGGGTTTCCTTTGGGAAATGAGTTGCCATCTGGGGTTGGGCCCCCAAGGCTGTGCTGTGCCCCCCACACACTGCAGGGAGTCTGGGAGCCAGGGGGTGGCATCCCCACCGAGGTCCCTTTTGTAGGGCTGCTGGCTGCTCCTCTGCTCCCAGCCCACTGCCCCCGCAGCTGCTGCCCTCCTGGGTCCCACAGCACCCGGCGGGCGATGTCAGCCCTGGCGGGGTGACGCAGGAGGCTGGTAGTGCTGTCAGGACCCCCCAGCCAGCAGGCCATCCAGGATGCCTGTCCCCTTGCTGCAGACTGGCCAACGTAAGGCGCGGTGTCTGTGCTGGACAGAGCACACCAGGGGGCTTGGGGTGGTGGTGACACACACTGGGCTCTGATACGGGGTCACTGCTCCTGCACTCCCCGCCTCCTCCCAGCCCAGACCCCAGTCCTGCGCTCCTTTTCTCCCCAGACCACGGCACAGGCAGCGCCCTGGTCCACGTCGACCAAGCGCGATGCCCTGGGCCAGGGAGCTCCCCTTGGGGCTCCCCCAGTGGCAGCAGGGCTCCTGCCCACCGGAAAGCATCTCCTGCAGCTCTGGGGATCCCAGCACCTGGTTCCTGGCAGCGCAGATGTTTGTGTGCTCGCTGGGATCCCGCACACAAACAAATGCCAAGGCAAACCGGAGTGGGGACGCTGTCATCCTCCTCCAGCCCCTAACAATATAACTGCTTCCAAAAGCGGGTCTCTCGCCCTCATGCTCCTGCTGGCTCCAGGAGGAGCCCGGCCCTGTGTCCCACTGCCTCGGTGCAGGCGGCACAGGCAGGTGAGGGGTCCTGGTCCCGGCAACGCCCCCAGGCTGAGGAAGAGCTGGGGGAGACCTTCGCTGCAGCCTTTCCTCCCCATCACCCGGATGGTGCCTGAGCATGTGCAGGGGGCTGGGTAAGCTGCTGTCCCTCTGCCTCTCCATCCCTCCGTCCTGTCCTTCCATCCTTGTGTCCCTCCCTCCATCTCTGCACCTCATGTCCCTTCCTCCGTCCTGCCCACTCACCCCCTGCTCCGTTCCCCCTCCGAGGCAGGAGCAGACCCTGCCAGCTGCTGCCCGACTCGTGCACCCCACGCAGGGGCCCTGTGCCCCTGGCTCCTGCGTTGCCATCTCCACCAGGAGAGACTTTTAAGATCACCTCATCCCAACCCCCTGCCGTGGGCAGGGACACCTCCCACCAGACCAGGTTGCCCAAAGCCCTGTCCAGCCTGGCCTTGAGCACCTCCAGGGATGGGGCACCCACAGCTTCTCTGGAAACTCTTCAGCCCCTCCTGCCTTGGGATAGGCAACGCCAAGCCGTGCGCCCAGGAGAACCACATGATGGTTCTTGTAGGCACTCTTTGGAGCGGTGGGTTACCTCGCTGGGGCTCTGGGTTGTCCGAGGGCAACCTCTTAGTGGCGTGGGAGGATGGGGCAGCTCTGCGAGCGCAGGGAGGGGTGCAGGAGAAGCACCAGGAGAAGCACCAGGAGCACGGGGCAGCTGGAGGACTGGCAGGGATGGAGCAGCAGCGGGACTGACACCCAGCCTGCTGCCACCAGCACGGACAGGAGGGCACGGCTGCTGCCTCGCACCGTGCAATGGACCCCGCCATCCCGCTGGGAGGAGGAGGATGGAGAGGAAGGAGCCCACACGGCTCAGCATTCACCATCTCCTCGTCGCCCCTGCCCGGCGGCACCCACGGGACCGGAGCCATGGCCGTGAGTGAGTCAGGGCTCGGAGCGGGGTGGGGGCGCCCCTGCCTTTGCGGCGTTGTTACTCACCGGCGGCAGCGGAGCCCCCAGCACCGCTGCCCTCCCGCTGGCACGCGGCCGGCGACCTGCCCGAGTCTGCTCGCCGTGACTCAGGAGCGCACCGCCCGGCCACCCGGCCGGCCCGGCCTGTCTTCCTGGCTGCCCCGGGCTGGGGAGCTGGCGGGGCACACGGGGTGGCGGGGGCGTGCCAGCCCTGGCACCCTGCCTCGGCCACGCTGCCCCTCGCGTCGGGGCGGAGGAGCAGGATGCGGCCATCCCCAGGAGCATCCTTGTGCCGGGGCAGAGCTCCTCCACTCCTCCTCCCGGCAGCGGGGATGGAGGCAGCTGGAGGTGCTCGGCAGCGTCGGACCCGCATGCTTCAGGTTCCCTCGCTCCCACCTGGCAGGTGTCTCCTGCCTTCCCTCCGCAAGGTGCAAGGATGGGGGGATTTGGGTGCCATCCTGTGGGTGTCACCAGACAGTCCCCACGGGGATGGGTGGGCCAGCACCCAGCCTGGGGCCACGCCGGGAGCTGGGGTGGCAGGGAGGCGACCGGACGGGGACTGGCCAAGGACATCAGTGCTCCGGGTGCCTCTGCCCTGCAGGGCAGGATGAGCGGCCCCGGGGGTGGGTGGAAGGTGCTGGTCCCCACCCGGGGTGAGGACACGGGGCACCGGGATGCGGTGGGCGGCTCGGCACGGGTGGGGCCCCACGGGTGACATCGGTCCCCGTGTCCAGAGAGAGCGGGGACAGAGCAGGGCAGCTCCCTGGGGAAAAGCAAAGCCTGGAGCAGGGCGCGGGAGAACAGGGGGGCTCCCGGGAGGGCAGGGCTGGCACGGCAGGAGCCCTGGCCACTACTTGCCGGAGGTTTCGGGTGCTGCCCTCTGAGTTTTCCCTCGGCCCAGCCGCTCTCTGGGTTTCTCAGCCTCCCCCTCGCAGGCCTATCCGCATTGCTCCAGACTTTCCTAAAAAGCTTCTTTTTTTGGCAAAAAAACATTCTATTTTTGGTCTCAGTCCAGAGGGATGTTTTATTTTCCCCAAGTTTGATTGAATTAATCTGTCCGGCTGTTTTCGACTCGAGCAATTGAGGGGAAAGTTGTGCTCTTCCCATTGAAAATAAAATAAAATAAAAACGAAGCCATTCACATTACAGACTTTGGAGGTTTTGTTTTTTTTTTTTAACCCACATTTTATAAACTTCCCTTTTTCCCTCGGTAAGTCCTGCAACTGAAACTGCCCAGCCCTGGGATCCGGGCTGCACGCCCCCCCGGCATCTCTCCGTGCACCGTGGCACAGATCGCCCCCGCGCACACGCACGGCCGCACACACGCGTACGTACCCCCCGTGGACACCCTCGTACGCCCCCCAACGCCCCCCCATGCCCTCCCCCAAGCCCCCCCGGGACACCCCCGGGCCGGTCCCGGCTCCCCCTGGCGGCCTCGGGGCGCCGCGCAGAGCGGCCCCGTCCCGCATCCCGCGTTGCCGCGGCGACAGAGGGGATGCTGCGGGCTCCCGGGGGGGCTCTGGGGGTCTGGGGGGTGTCCCCAAGGGGGTCCGAAGGGTCTGGAGAGATAGGGGGCTTCTAGGAATCTGGGGGGGGCGGGGGGGGGGGCGGGGGAAATGGGGGGTTCCCAGGGCATGGGTCCATCTCTGCCAGTGGGAGCGGTGGCAGGGGTCAGCACGCCCCCAGCTGCCGTCCCCCCTCCGGCCGGGCAGGGTGCTTGGAGATGTCCTGGGGGTGCCGAGGAGTCACCCCACAATCGGCGGCCGTGTGTCTCTCTCTGAGTGGCAGAAGCCCTCGCCCCTGCCCTCGCCCCATTTTCCAGCTTCTTTTCCTCCACGTTTTTGGCTTTTGTGGTTTCCAGCCTCCAGGAGCTGTAACTTTGGCAATGGCACAGAGGCCACGGGTCAGATCCCCTCCTCGCAGCGCTACCTGCCTTGCCCAGGCTTTATCCGTGACCCAGCCTTCCACATGCAGCCAGCAGCAGCCCAGGGTGGGGAAACTGGGGCAGGGCCCAGAGAAGGAGCTGACTGAAGGCCGTGGCTGGGATGGAGCAGGAAACATTGCCCCCAGCCCCAGGCACAGCCCCTGCGCTCCGACATTTCATGGGGAGATTCAGCATCCCCCGGTACAACTGCCCGCAGCCTGGGATGCTGCAGGGGCAGAGCAGAGCAAGTAAGACAAACAAACACACCTGCACACAGACACTCAGGGGGACACGGTCACCGCCAAGCACACAATTTGTCCCACGTTAGTAGACGTGCGCGAAGACACATGGGCAAACCTGTTTGCACACACGAGGGGCTTGCACACGCAGTGAGGGGCGTGCACGCGAGATCAAATGCCCGCGTAGAGCGGTGAACATGCACGAGCGTGTTACCTGAGCTTGCACACACACACACGGAGCTGCCTGCACGCACAGGCACCTTGGCATGCACCCTCCCAGCCCCGCTCACACGCACCGATGTGCTCCTACGCGCATGGCCGGGAGTTCCCGGGCGCCCCATGTGCCTCCCCTCTCCCCGGGCCAGGAGGGAATTTCCAGCTCTAAAGCTGCAGCTGACAGATTTAGAGGCTCCCGCCCCAGCGCTCACCAGGCCACGTTAATGCTTCGCCAGCACCCTGCTTCCTTCTCGCTGCCAGGGCTGGGCCAGGAGGGACCCGTGGTGGTTTTTTTTCAGCACCGGTGGGCACCGCAGCCCCCTTCGCCTTGCAGCATGCCCACGCCACGAGCTCCGCTCCTGCCCTGCCTGGCAGCGCTCTCGCTGCTGCTCCTCGCTCCGTGTTTGCCCAGGAGGGTACGGGCTGATCGTGTTACCGAGCCCTGCCTGGCGCCGTGCCGGCCAGGTGAGGCTGCACGTGGCCCACGGCATGCCAAGAGAATGCCTCGCATGCCACCAACCCCACGGTGCCAGCGCCGCACGAGGCTTCGCCGTGCCAGGCCCCCGCGGTGGGGACTGCGGCGGAGGTGGCTGGAGGTGGAGAGAAAAGAATAGGGGACGCCTTTGAGAAAGTGCCAGCCCGTCACCGTGGCATCGGGGTGGCTGGCGGTACCTCCTGGGGAGAGGTGAGTGGGGGGACCGGGGGCTGCGGTTCACAAATGCCTTGGGTACGCTGGTGCCGGGCACGGTGTGGCATCGCCCAGCCTGGGGCAGGAGAGCGCTCGGCCTCATCCGTGCTCATCTCCTGAGACTGCCACTGTGGAGAAAAGCAGGGAGAGGATGGAAAATGAGCTGTGTGGCTGAGCACGGGCTGGAGGGGATCAGGCTGCTCTGGACACACGGCCAGGACGGGACAGCTCCCCTTCGCGGGATGGCAGTCAGCGCTTCCCAGCCCTCCCCAGGAAGCGCTGGAGCACATGGGTTTTAAATAGCTTTATTAGTGGAAGCTCTGCACCCGCAGCCCCCCCGAGGGGCCGTGGGGATGCCGGGCAGCCCCGCAGTATCCCCAGGCAGCGGGAACATCCCGCCCGCAGAGCTGGGCTCCCCATCCGCCAGCCCAGCCTGCTCTCCGGGACCCCCCGGGTCACCTCTCCATGTCCCAGGGCCGCAGCACGCCCGCGGCACGATCCCGGGGGGGTGGCCCCTGAAGTGTCCTCACCCGATGGGGACCGGCGGGGTGGCAGCGGGGCGGCGGAGGCCGTCAGACACAGAGGCTGAGCTCCTGGCGGACGGAGCACTTGCGGCACTGCACCACGCAGCACCAGTGGAAGCGGCAGAGGCAGTTCTCCTCCAGCACCACGGTCTCGTCGCGGTGCCCGCGGCCGCAGCACAGCAGGTCGCAGCCGCTCGTGTCCATGGCCGTGCTGTTGCAGACGCGGCCCCGCGTGCCCAGCGAGCCCGTCTTGCGGTTGGCCGAGCAGAAGTCGGGCGAGTCGGCCGAGTAGATGAGGTCCTGCTTGTCGGGGGGCTTGATGTTGTCCCCCACCGGGATGAGGGTCTTCCCGTCGTTGCCCCCCATCACCTTGAAGGCGCCGTTGAAGCGCTCCAGCAGGCGGTCCCCCACCTCGCGGAAATGGGGCATCTTCCGCCAGCAGGTCCGCAGGGTGCAGGAGCCCGACAGCCCGTGGCATTTGCACTCTGTCCTCATGTAGCTGCGCACCGCCTGCGGAGAGACGGCGGCGCTGAGACCCCGGTCCCCTCCCGGCACCCGCACCCCTGCCCGGCATCCCCAGCCTATCCGCCCTGCCCTGGTCCCGGGGGGATAAGGGGCTCCCAAAGCACCTCCGAATGGCTTCTGAAGTGTGTTGGGGTCTGTTTCACCCAGGGGGTTCGGGGTGGTGCTGCATCCCGCCCGCAGGGAGCGCAGGGGCCCTTACCAAGCGCCCGGCTTCGTTGTTGTGCAGGTCGATGAGGGCGCGGATGTCGTTCTTCCCTTTCTTGCTCTTGGCGTCCATGAACTGCTGGGACTTCTCGTAGCCGAACTGCACGTCGTCCCCGCAGCCCCCCCACTCCCAGGCCGTGCCCTCGGTGCCCGGCCCCGCCGTGGGCGAGGGGGGGGCCCGGCTGCGGGTCAGCTCGCAGCCGCACTGCAGCAGCTCGCCCATGCTGCAGGCCTGCGTGATGGCGTGGCTGACGCCGGCCGCCGTGATGGCGTACACGAAGGCTGTCTCTCGGATATCTGCGGGGGAACAGCAGGGCCGGGACGCGGGGTCAGCTCCGGCTAAGGCTCTGCAAGCAAAGCACCCCCTTGCCTGCATCCGTGGGGGCTCGGATCTCCCCTTCCCCTCTGCTTGGTGATGCGCCCGTCCCAAAGTAGGTCCTAGGGGCTGCCAGTGGGAAACCGAAACTCATACCTACCCCTGCTGCCCCCTGTAAAGGGGGGGAGCTCGGGGAGCTGGTGCTGGCTGCAGGCAGGGAGGCTCGGGTGGCCAGGTTGTACCAACAGCATCCTCTCAGCACCCTGCAAAGTCCCCCCCCCCGGCAGCAAAATGCCCTCCCCGGTGTCACCCAGGGAGCAGAGCAGTGCCACAAGGGACACCGCGGGTGCCACACGCACCGTGCCGGGTGGCAGCAAGGAAGCTGTCCTGCCTGCTCTCCCCACCGTACCCACTTTGCCACGGGGCGATGCCTGCCCCCCCCCCCCGCCCTGCACCGGCACAGCCTCCACCCTGCAGGATTATTTATTATTAGTATTTGCTCCTGTCTCTCTCTGCTCCGGGACACAAATTCCAAGCATCCTTCCCCTGCCCGGACCTGCCGCTCGCAGCCGCAGCCAGCGGGGGATTCTGGCAGCGGGGGCGCGGCGCCCTGCTCGGGGGGCTCCTGCACCCCCCCTGTGCCAGGCGGGCCCCTGGGTGCCAGGGCAGGGGTGGCCCGGGGTGGTGACACCCAGGGAGTGACCGGGGCACGGGGGGTGGCACAGCCTGCGTGGGGGTGGGCAGGGGAGACGGGGAGCGTCTGCAGCCCATGTAGGGAAGGACAGAGGTGGCTGGGGGAGATGCTCCCGGCTGGACCCCAGGATGGTCACTGGGATGGTCACTCCTGATGCCAGAGAGGTCGAGCATCCCCTTCCCTCAGCCCTGTGGCAGGTTTTAGGGGCTTCATCCTGCCCAGAGCAGCCCCAGCCCCGCTGCTCTGCCGTGCCCCACACAAATCCTGACCCATGCACGTGCAACACACGCACGTGCAACACGGGGTGCTGAGCCCACATCTGCGTGTGTGTGAGAGCACATGGACATGTTCACCCTCATCCTCAGGAGCTCTCAGGTTGTCCCCTGGCCCTGCAGGTCCCCAGCCACTGCCATTCTGCCTCCAGCTGGTGGGACACTGCTGGCCTGGGGCCGTGCGATGGTGAGGACAGGCTGAGGAGGGGGGGACAGGGCAGCAGCTCTGCAGAAGGGCTGTTTCCCCATCCCTTGAAGTGCATTCTGAACCCGGGGGGGGTCTGCAGGAGGAAAGGGAACTGGGCACACCGATCCCTTTCCAGCCACGCCACCCGGGGGGGGCAGGTGTCCCCTACCCTGTCCCTCCTGCCCCTGGACCACCAGGACCCTGCCTGCTGCCTCACGGGCAGTCGGTGCCCTCGGGGGGCAGCCTGCGGCCGGCAGGGCTCCCGTGCCACCCAGGGTGGGGATGCTGCTCCCCTGCCAGCTCCCGCAGACACGCGGCTGCCCCACGCCAGCACGCCCTGACACGCTGCACCTCGCACACACGGGGAGGGACGGGGACACGGCTGTGCCCACACCGGCGGGGCTCTGGGGAACCAGGGCTCACCGCAGCATCCTCGCTGGGAGAGAGGAGCCTGACGCGGCTGCATCGCCTCCGGCCCCGGCTGCCCCCTGCAGCAGGCAGTTCAGCCTCCAGCCGCCCCGCCGTGGATTGAAGGTGCTGTGGGGAGGGTTTCCTGGGGAGCCGTGTCTCCCTGGGGGCACGGCTTTGCTCCCGGCCGTCGCCCGCAGCTGTGGGGTGCCCAAGGTGCCCTGCCCTTGCCAGTCCCTCCAGGGAGGAGGAGAAGAGGAGGAAAATGGCAAAATGCTGTCCTCGGGGCACCGCCACCCTGACCGAAGGGCGTACCTGCTCTCTTCTGGAGCATGCCAGGGAGATGCAGTGGCCAAGGAGACCGGGGCTTGCGCCAGGACCTTCACAGGGACTGGTGTGGGAGCGGGGGCAGCACCACTGCGCAGTGCCCGTGCAAGTGTCCTGACAGCGAGGACCTTCTAGCATCCCCCTCCACCTCCTGCCCCCCAAGCCCTCGGACATGGGAAGTGCATGCAAGGGGGATGTCAGGGTGCCCACCCTGCTCCAAGGGCAGGGCGAGGGATCTGCAGGCTCTGGGCACCCGTGGGACAAGGGGCAGCTCCCCAGGGCCACCTCCCCGCCAGGCCCCTTCCCCCCTGCACGCAGCGGGGTCCTGGGGGAGCAGTAAATCACTGCCAGACGAGGGTGCATTCTTGGGCTGTGTGAAGCCCCGCGCTGTCTGGGAGCATCGCTAATTGCTTCATTACAACACGGGGAGACATGTCCCGGCAGTAAAACCTCAGGAGGAGCACCGAGCAAGTCCCTCTGTGCGCGCGCGCGCGCACACACACACGTGCGCACACACACACATCTGTGCACGGTGTGCTTTTTGGGGAGCAGCGAGGCAGGGGAAGAGGCGGCCTTACCCTGCTGCAGGATCTTGCCGAAGTACTTGCTGTGGCTGGTGCAGTTCCAGCGGCGGAAGCGGAACTGGTACTGGCACTCCCGCACGCCCAGCTTGGTGCCCTTGGCCACCTCCTGCACGATCTCCGGCTCCAGCTGGCACAGCTCCGCCTGCTTCCCCGCCAGCCGCTTCGTCTTGCGGCAGATGCTGTTGGGGTCCATGACCAGGGGGCTCCCCACTGCCCTGCAGGAGGGACAGCGAGCAGAGCAAAACCAGCACCCGAGCCGGGGGACCGGGCGCGGGGCATGGCCAGACCCGCTCACGGGGACGGAGCGGGGCCACGGGGCAGTGCCGGCCGCGTCCCGCACACCCCGAGGCACTCGGGGACATCCCTGGGGGTGATGGCGGTGTCCCCTGTGGAGGTGGCAGAGATGCTGTGCTGCTCAGCGCCTGCTCCTTGGCTCTGGCACTGACCTGGCACAGCCCTGGCTCCTCAGCGTGAATGAGGGCGGCTGCTGCTCCTGGCACCCCACGGGCATCACCTCCCCAACTCAGGGTTTTCTCTCTGCTTTACCCCATGGGATATGAGCCCAGAGACCTTGCTGGAGATAAAGCCCCCGCGCTGCAGGCCAGGCTCCCTCCCCAGCTCCCACGCTCACCTCCCCTTCCCGGGCACCCACCCCGGGGAACGGGGCCGCGGGCAGGCGAGGGAGGGATGCACGCGGCATCAGCCCTGACGATCCCGGTGCGGGAGGGCAAGTCCCGGCTGGGGCCCTGCCAGAGCCAGCTCCTCGCCAGCACAGCTGGAGAGAGGTGCTGCCTCTCCGGGCTGCGAGGCAAAGCCTGAGCACGACGGCACGCCGCTGGCTACAGAAACTCCTGTACTTCCCCCACGCCTTTTGCCCGGTGCCGGGGCGGGCGCTGGCGCGGCGGTGCCGCGGGCAGAGGGCAGGCACGCCGCGTGCCGCCAGCCTCCTGCCCACGCCGCCTGTCCTACAGCGCCGAGGTGCCTTCAGCCGGCGCGTGGCCCCGGGCTGCCCGAATTCAGCGTGCCCCAAGCACGGCCTCGTGCTCTGGCCTCGTGTTTTGCCGCACTCGGCGTGCCCCCCGCCGTTCGGGATGCGCCAGGGCTGCAAGGGAAGAGCGCAACTGCTCCGAGGCTACACGCAAGGATTTTGGGGGGGTCTTGTGCAAACTGGAGCCGCTTTGCCCCAGGGATGCTGCGAGCTGCGTGCCAGCAGCCTCTCATCCAGCCTCCCAGTACTGCACCAGGGATGCTGGGCTGGGCCAGCAGGGCCATCAAGGTCCCATCCCCGGCCCCGAGGGACCCGTGTGCCAGCCCTGCCGCAGCCGCTGTCCCCTCCTGGAGCAGAGGTTCCCCGGCCACGTTTTTGGGTGCAGACCAGGGCCGCCTGTGCTGCTCGCGGCCCCGCTCGCTGCCGAGCACCAGCTGTAGCGCCGCTTCCAAACCCAGACAGGCCTTTATAGTCTGGCCAAGCCCCAGGGGCTCGAAAATCACAAGATAAATCTCTGTGTGTAAGTACGCTCTGGTTTCCTTTTTTCTCTCCCTCTCGCTCAGCTGGGGGGGCTGTGCTCAGGACACCGGGCTGCGGACGCCAGGCTGCGGGAGCCGCGAGCCCCCCTCCTAGCCCCTGCTTTTCAGGTCGAAGCCCTTCCCAGGCTCCCCCTGCTCCACGTCAGGCTGCCAAGCCTGGACCAGGCTAACCCGTCCCTCGCTGCTCGCCCCAAGCTCCCTCTGGGATGAGCAGGGATGGGGCCGGGCCGGGAACATCCCTGCTGGACTCGTCTGCGAGGGAGGCAGGGTTTGGGAGGATGTGTCCTCTCGGCCTGGAAAAGGAGCCCTGATGCTTTGGCTGGGGGTTTGAAGGATTAAAGAGCTGAAGAGCCTGGAAAGGTGGCCTCCCACAGGGGACTGAGGAAAGCACTGCTGGGGAGCACGCAGCTTCGTTTGTCCCCCACAGCCCAGCATCCCCGTGCTGGCACGGCACGCTGCAAAGGGGTGCGCAGCTGGGGAAGCACCGGGGGACCCGAAACCCTCCCTGATGCCAGAAACAGCCCCAAGTGTCCCCAACACCCCAGAGGACTGCGAAACTGAGGCACGTGGGACGCTACCAGCCTGCCCCATATCCCATACCACGCTGTCCTCATGGGCATCGCCGCCTCCGTGCCGGGCTGCGACAGGGCCAGGGCCACTTGGCTGCCTGATGGGGCAGGGTGGGGAAGCAGGGGAGCCGGGCCGGGACTTTCATTAAGAGAGGACTCTTTGTACTTCTTATAAAAACGATGCGCGAGCCCTCGGGCCCTCAGATCAAATGCTGAACTGCGGCTCACCCCGGATCAGACGGGCCGGCAGGACGGGGAGAGCTCGGCCCCGGAGGGCTGGGGGCTGGCGGCACCGCGGGGGTCCCCACCCCGGCCCGGCTGTGGGGTGGGCTGCCTAAGCCCCGCGCGATATTAATTTCCGCTGGGCTCTGCTTTCTCGCGAGGGGAGGCTGCCGGGAGCCCGAGAGCTGTTTTTGCTTTGTAGGATTGGGGGGGGGGGAGGTTGGGGGGGGTGGGGGGGAGACAAGGGCAAGAAAAATGCTGCCAAACTGCTACTGCTTTGGCAAGGGCTCCGGCGCGGGGCCCAGATCTGCCTGAGCTTGTCCTGCTCCAAGGCCTCCCGCATCTACAATTAAGGTGCCCCACCTCTGCTGCCGGGCACTCCTCCCCCTGCCCTGGTGATGGAGCTGGGTCGCCAGCGTGGCCCCCCCAGCCCGCCCAGGGCACCCCAGCCCTGCAGCCTCTCTGCAGCATCCCTGCGCCCACCGCCGAGACGGTGCCCGGGGGGGTGGCAGCCTCCCGAAATGGGGTCTGCCCCCGCTGTGAAAAGGGGAAACTGAGGCACTGAAGAGGACCTGGACCTGCCCTACGAATCCGCGCCCCCGCCACCCTGCTGCTGCCACACCGTCGGCTCCTGAAGCCCACGTCCAGCGCTGCGCCGGGAGGCAGAGCCGCAGCTTCTGCTGCGAGCCCCGTGCTCTGCACGTGTGCTCCAGCACAGCAGAGCCGGGGGGCCCTAAGACATAACGCCCAGCTTTTCTGGCTCAGCTCGGGGTCACTGAGCCTCCACTCCAGTTCCCAACCAAAAGGAGCCTGGCACAGAGCCCCAGCACCCCCGGGCTCCCCAGGTGGCATGGGGCAGTGCTTCTCCCGGCCAGGGGACGGAGCACAAGGGTCCCAGCTCGCAGGGAGGCGATGGGGGGGCTGGCGGAGCTGGTGAGGAAGAGGGTGGTCAGCCTGCACGTGCACTTTGCCAGGACGGGCCAGGAAAGCAGACCCGAATGAGATGGGCTGTGCGGGAGGGAGAGGCAGCCCTGGAGGAGGGTGCGGGTGTTAGAGCCGCCCG
Source organism: Anser anser (assembly GCF_964211835.1). NCBI lineage: Eukaryota > Metazoa > Chordata > Aves > Anseriformes > Anatidae > Anser > Anser anser. The sequence continues at coordinate 10,367,640 of NC_139726.1, forward strand.
CTCCTGGGTCGTGTTAAATCCCCCGGCTGGAGGCTGCCCTCACACCCGTGCCTCAGCTCCTTGCTTCAGAGAAATTCGGATGCACCCCAGCGATGTGCTCGGCTTCCCTGATCCCCATCCTTCCCCTAAAGCTCACATTCCCAGCCCAGCAGCCTGCTGCCCCCCTGCCCACGTGCCGGCGCGGGCTGCGAGCTGTTGGGAGCAGGGTCGCAGAGATGTGCTCCAAGGCTGGGACGTGTCCTAGCAGAGGTTGCTGGCCATGGCCTGGGTTTCAGCGTGCAGGATGACGTGATTTCCTGCAGCTTGCTTGGAAAAGTGGGGGGCCCTGCTGTGGGGTAGCGAAGGCACGGCTCACCTCGCAGCCGGGTCTCCATCCCTGCCTCTGGATGCCTTCAGCTGGGAGGACACAGCACCCCAGGGTGCCCAGCCACCCCCCTGAGCCTAGAGGTGTTTCTCCACCTGTTTGGAGAGGCAAGATCTGAAGGATGTGAGCCCTGTAGGGCTGAGCTGCCGGCAAATCCCTGGGGGGACGGGTAACCCTGCAGACCCCATCCCCACCACCCCGTTGCTCCATCACCTCACAAGCCACAACCACCAACCCCCAGCTCACACTCAGGGGCAATCCTGCAAGGAAATCTCAGCCAGGAGCCGAACCTTCACCCCATGCCCATCTCCTCCCAAGCTGTGCGAACAGGGTGAAGGGGGGACATGGATTTTCCCCGGCCCACCTTCCCTTCTTCCCCACGCAGATGCCCTGTGAGCGCCCGGCTCCTCCCCTGGGGATGTGCGTGGGTGCCTGGAGCTGGGTTACTGACCCGGGAGGGGTTGGGGGGGTGCTGAAAGCCCAGCAGGAGGAGCACGGCGGGGTGAGTAAGCAGCAAGTCACCAGCCTGGGGGGCACAGCCAGGGCTTGGCTGCTGAGCAGTGCCGGGGGCATCACGGGAGCTGGAAATCCCATGGGCCGGGCAGAGCTGCGGCACCCCTTCCCTGCTCTCCTCGGGGCGTCAGGGGCAGGGACAGGATGCAAATCTATGGCAAGCTGCCCCAAGGAAGGAAGCTTTCGCACGGCGGGGACCTGCTGGCTGCAGGGCCATGCTAGGCTGAGCATTTTCATGCTAGGCTGAAACGTTTTCCTTTTGGAAGACCCAGCGTGGCTGCCCCAAAGGGTGCCACGGGGCAGGGCTCCCCCCCCCTCAGGCAGCGCTCTGCTGCCTGCATGGTGCTGCCTGTGCCAGGGCAGCCGGGGCCGGGGCATGCCCGGGACAGCCCGTGGGCACCCTGGGGGCTGTGGGGTGGCGGGTGTGGGTCAGCGGGACGGCGGGTGACTCACGGCTCAGCCAAGGGCATGCCAGCCAGCAGCCTGCCCTTACAGGCTCGGCCGTGCTTCGTGGGGCTGTGGGTGCCGGTCGGGGCGGCGGAGGAAAAAGGGGAGGCCGGTGGTGGGTGAGAGCCGAGCTGGGGTGGCTTTGCGGGGAGTGGAACTGGGAGCCGGGGTGCGGCAAGGGGAGCCCATGGGTGCTAGGGGGTGGGTCCTCCCCATCTGGAGGAGCCACGCTGAGACCTGCCGGCTGGGTGGGGATGGGCGCAGGGGCAGGGAGGGTTGGTCTATGTCGTTGCAGGTGCTGGGGATGATTTTCCTCCTTTCTCTGACCTTGAGGTTGGTTCTTCCGTCTCCTTACTCTGCTCACCCCGTCCCCAAGGTGCCCCCGTTCCGGTAAGCGCAGCCTGGCTGGGCTGGGGGGCCGCGGGGCAGTGGGAGCTTTGGGACTACACCAGCAAGCACGGGAGCAGGGTGGCACATGGGGCAGAGGGTGAGCGTGGGGGCACACGTCAGTGTGAGCGGCAAGGGACAGCCAGATACGATGCAATGCCTGAGCAGACCAAGGGACACGGCCACAAACCATCTCAGCCCAAATCCTGCCCCGAACATGCTTGGGCCTCCCAAGACACCAGGTTTGCCTATGTCCCTGCTGTTCTGGGAGCCCCAGATCATCCCCAGCTGTCCTGTTCAGGGAGGAATCGCTGCACAAGGAGCTGGGTGGCAATCATGAAAAAATGGAGGGAGGAGGAAGAAACAGATTTTACAGGGGCGGTGTGAGCAAAGGGAGCTGGCTCCCTGCAGCCTGGTGCAAGCCGAGGGACCTGCAGCACGTGAGCAGCCCATCTTCCCCATCGGCACTCCCTTCTGCCACGGGAAGGTACGTGTCCATCCCTCTGTCCCTCTGCCTCGACTCCAACACAGGGGCTCAGGGGGTGGAGGATGAGGGTGACTGGATCCCCAGTGACCCGTCTGGGGACACCCCGCTGCAGCGAAGGCGCTCTTTCTCAGGCTATGAAACCATCAGGAACACATAAAGTTCCTCCTCTGACATCGCACCTAACCAGCACCTGTCTGTCAGAGCAGATGGACCCGCGAGCCGCCCCGCCATGCCGCTCTCACACCTTATTTGTCACCAGAATGGGAAAAAGCACCTCAAACGGGAGGCCTCTGCACCCCCCTCCACTGCGCCCGCAGGTGGGCCAGGCAGAGGGGTGGGTGAAGCCCTTCCTTCCCTGCCCGGGGGAACGTGCCCCTTGGATAAGCACCCACGGGTGCCCCTGCAGCACCTTGCAGCCAGGCGAGCGTGCACAGACAGAGAAACACAAAGGCACTCCACCGAGACCCCCGTGCATCGGTGACAGGGACAGCAAGGGAGGGCTCTACCACTGCCGCCGTGCCCTGGGTGCTCCAGGAGCCCGGGCACAGCTGCACCAGGACGCAGCCCCCGCCTGGGAGGTGGCCGGGTCACGGCAGCAGGTGCGTGGGAAGATGCCTGCCCGGAGCCTGCTGCCAGGGCCAGCAGCGCCAGGGCTCTCCCCCACATGAGAAGAGCTCCCTGGACGTGCCGGATGATCTCAGCAGGGCAGGAGACCCGAGCTCTGCCCGGGGGGAAGCGTCTCGTGAATCAGCCACCTGCCCCGTCCTGGGACGCCTGGCACATCCCTTTGGTGGGTTTCGCCTCCCCCGGGCTCGCTCACCCTGGGCAAAGCCCCGTGCGCACCGGTGACCCCCTTGCGCTGCCCGGCGCATTCGGCCACGCTGCTTGCAGCTGCCTTATTATTCTTAAATTAAAGGTTCCTTTTCTCTTTCTTTTTTAAGGGAAGAAAAAACAAGTTTGACCCCTTGCCCTCCTCTGCCAAATCCTTCTAATCTCCCCAAGCCGGCGCTGCCAGCACACGCAGGGCACAGTCGCAGCACCAGCGGGACCCGTGCTTGGGGGGAGACATGGCTCGGAGAGCCCTGCCCGTGCTGGCCCCATCCACCCGCCCCGAAACTGAGGGCAAAGCGAGCTCCTTCTTCCCCCCAGCCGCTCCGTCCGTGGGCTAGTGCCACTGCCGCCCCACAGCTGGGGTGCGGGACGCGAGCTTGGGGACGAGGGGAGCGCCGGGTGGGTGTCGGTGGGGCCGGGGCGAGGACGGCAGGGACGGCCGAAGGGACAGCCTTTGCGTGCGCAAAGCAGCGGGCTGAGAATTAGCCAAGGGAAAAGAACGCAGCTCTCAGCCAGCGGGAGGGACCGTGCCCCGGGATGGCGCAGATGTCCGGAGGCGAGCGGCGGGGAGCGAGGGACCCCCGGCACGCACCCTAAGCCCGGCAGGGCGACCCCGCTCAGAGCCACGTTAACCCCTTCCCCACGAACCCGGCCGGTGCCGCACCGGCGGCGAGGGCACGATCTGTAGCCGCCCAGGCCCCCCTTTCGCCCCGCGTCCCCGCAGCCGGGGCTGGAGAAGGGGATGGAGCCGCGGAATAAATCACTGCCGGGCGGGCGGGGGAACGGGAGGGGAAAGGCTTACGGAGAGCTTTATTTTAGGGGTCAAAAGAGTGTGACAATGTGGAGACGAATAGCCTCAGATAATGAATGATAGCCCGGACGGCACGCCGGGGAGCTGGAATCTAAGCACTTAAAACCGGATAAAGACAGGCTGGGTGAAATTCTTAATAGATTTAAATAGTTCATGTTTCGACAGATACCTGGGCTTTCCAAGGCTGGGTCCCAGCTCTGCGCCTGTAATGAATCCCCCACCCCCTCCGGGATCCTGCAGAGCACTGTCCCTGCCTTTGATGAAGGCACCATTACAAACAGGGGTTTTGTCCCCGCCGCAGCCAGGGCACCGCTCGGGAGGGGACGCCGTGGGGACCCTCGGGCTTTTAATTAAAGTTGACTTATTGGAGGGGTCTGGAGGCCCCCGCTCCCCCTCCCCGCCCCACAAGCACACAGCCCCGCCGGGCGGTGGGCTTGTAGGGCGGCGGGGAGGCTGCGGCTCTTTCTGCGGGATCGGGGTGCCCCGTACCCCAAGGGCCCCCCCTCAGCCCTCTGCCCCCCACCAGTCTCCAGCGCGCTTGGGTGCCCCGGGGGAGCCCGAACCCACCCGGCGCACACCCCCGGGCTGGCTCTGCCCCCCCCCCCGGCAAGCCCCGGTCCCCACCGTCGGGGTGTCAGGGGCGCAGGGGCTCCGTCTCCAAGCCGGGACCCCCCCTAAAGGGCTCGGGACCCCGGTGCCCGCGTCGCGCCCGCCCCGGGGATGCCCTTACTCACCACCAGAGCCCGATGATGTTGGCGGGGCAGAGGAGGATGAAGAAGAGCCCCAGCTGGGTCCGGGAGGGGGGCAACATCCTGCCAGGGGCTGGGGGGCAGCTGGGAGAGCCGAGCCCCCTCCGAGCCCCCCCGAGGAGGGCGGCGGGGCTGGCCGGGGCCCCGCGGCTGGGTGCCCGCTGCCTCCCTCCGCCAGCCCGGGGCCGGCGGGGCCGGGCCGTGCCGGGCCGGGCCGGGCTGGGCTGGGCAGGCACCTCCGGGCGGCTGGAGCGCGGCGCGGAGGCTGCTCCGCAGAAGGAGGAGGAGGGACAGGGCTGCGAAAGCATCTGCCTCCGACAGGGAAACCGGAGCCCGGGGGGACGGACAGGGCGGGCCGGGCGGGGGGGACTCCGGGATGCCAAGCGCGGCGCCCTGCGCGCAGCCACGGGCACGGCGCGGGCACGGGCACGGCTCCGGGCGTCCTCCGGGCTCCGGGCGGTGCCCACGGCTTGCCCGTTCCCACCGCCGTGCTCGGCACGGCCCTGCCTCACGGTGCCCCCCCCCCGTCACCTGCCCACCTGCCCGGCCCCGGGGGGGGGGTCCCTTGGCCGAGCCTGGCATCCCCGCCCCGCCCTCTGCTTGGTGTCCTCAGGGGGCTCTGCCCCGCTCCCTGGCACCGCATCAGGCTGTCCCACCGGGGCACGCTGGAGGAGGGACACCCCCAAGCATCCCTCGGCACCCCCCTCCTCAAAGGCAGCGGCTGGGCAGGGGGAAGGCAGGTGGGTGAGGAGCAAGCCCCAGGGGCGAGCAGAGCGGGGAAGGAGCAGGAGAGGAGTGCGGGGAGGGCCTGCCTGGTTGGGGTGATCTCATCTCGGCTGCAGCTGGGCCGGGAGGGGGACAGCCCCCAGCACGGGTCACACCAGGCAGCAGGGAGCTGAGGGGCTGGGGAGGTGGCGGGGCCAGGGAGGTGGCAGGGCCGGGCAGCTCAGGACAGGAGGAAAGGGTGCCCATAGGCTGCCACCCCAATTTTCACCCCTCCTGAGCTGCCCTGGGAATGGTTCCCCGGGGGAAGCAGGGCATCTGGCAGCAGCGACGGGCCAGCCAGTGCATCCTCCCTGCTGGTGAGCCCACCCCTCCCTCCAGCAGAGATGTGGGCGCCGTCCCCCTTCCCAGGAGGGCACCGTTGCCCCCGTCCCTAGCTCTTTGCCCATCAGTGCTCCCCTGCTCCTCATCCCCAGCACCTCCTCCCCTTCACCTGGGCACGTTCGCTCCCACCAGCAGCATTCGGTGGCGAATGACTCAGGTTTTAGCTGCAGCTTGGCACCGTTCTCCTCTCCCCATGGGTGCGGGAGGGAAGAGACTCCCACCGCCTCTGAAGGTCTCCCACCTGCTCCTACCCTGCCCTCCCACCCAGGCTCAGCATCCACGGCGCTGTGACCAGCCTCGAGCTGTCCTCACCCTGGCGTGGGGACACAGGGACCTTTCCCGAGCTGCATCGGGGCTGCTGCATGGTCCCTGGGGTCTTTTGCTTTCACCCAGCAGCCTCCATCCCCCCTGCCCCGTGGCTCCCCCATCGCCTTGAATACAGGGGGCAGTCACCACCAGGCAGCCCCCTGGCGAGGAGATGTCCCGGCCGGGGCTGGAGACAGGGTGACACTGTGCCTGCAGCGCGCAGCTCATCCGCCAGCTTGTTGAAAGTGCCTGTTGTCCCCCCGCCCCGAGTGCCCGGCCGCCTCCGCCGCCTTCGTCTGCGCCGCAAAGGGAGCGCGGGGCAGGTGAGAAGCCTTTATCTGATTTCCTAAGGGCAGAAAAATCCCTTTGATTTCATCCCGAAGAGGGGAGCAGGGAGGGGGGGGGGCCCATCCCGACAGCAGGTGCGCCTGGCGCACAGCGACTCGCCTTGTCACGTCCCCGCCGCCGCGGCCAGGGGAAGCGGCCCCTCGTGGGGCTGGGGGGGCCGGGGGGGCCGTAACGCCCCCAGCTTGGCCGTGAGAGGTGGCCTGAGTGGGTGGGTGCAGCGCTGAAGCCCCCCGAGAGGGGTGGGCAAAGGCCGGCACCTGTGTGTGACGGGGAGGGGGCTGCGCCCTGTCCCCCAGCAGCACAGAAATCCCCCGTTAGCAAGGGGAAACTGAGGCATGGAGCTGCTGAGAGCAGCCCAGCGAGCTGGGGCTCCCCAGCCCCAGGACTAGCCCTGCTCGTTCCTCCTCTGCAACGAGACCCGCAGGGCCACATCCTTCAGGGACGAGGTCCCGGTGGAGGTGCTGTGCCAGGGCTGTCCCCGCTGCACCGCGCAGCAGCCTTCTCCGCCGCGGCCGACCCTTTGTCTCTGCCTTCCCTCGCCTCTCGCAGCTCTCCCCCCCCCCCCTCCAGCTTTTGTGTTATTACAAATTATAAAACAATTTTTTCCTGCCGTCCCGCATTCTTCTGCCTCCTGCAAGAATTTTAATGTATTTATTTTTGCTATCAGGGGAAAGCGCCGTGTTCCTCAGCCACCCCTGGCCCTGCTTGGCCATTGATGGAAATTAATGACGGGGGGGGTGCCGAGAGGATGCGGGCGCCCCTGTGCTCCCGCAGCGTAAATGTGGGGGCCCGGCTGTCCCCCCCCCGGCCAGCTGTGGGGTCCCAAGTGGCAGTGACAGACCTGCCACCGGCTGTAGGGAAGCGCACGGAGGGCTGCGCGAGGCTATGGGGCTTTTTAGGGTCCAGCCTGGGGACGCAGCCTCCCCGCGTCGACCCCACTCTGCCCCTTCCGCCTACCCCAAAGAGCAGGGAAGGGGGTCCCCCGATCCCCCAACCCCCCCCCAGCCGCAAGGTGGGGGCTGCGGGAGGGAAAAACGGGGGGAGGAAGGGCACCGTCCCTCCCCGCTGCGGGGAAAGCGCGGCCACTTCCAAGCCAAACACGGCGGCGCGCAGCGGCCGCATACTTTCCCAGCGTCCCTCCCCTCCCTGGCCGCCCAGGACCCCGGTGATCAAACCCGGCCTGGCCCCGTCCCCTGCTCCCGCCGTGAGGTCATCGCGGTGCTGGTGACATCGCGGCGTCCCCATGGCAGCGCCGTGTGATGTCACCAGCCCCGGGTTGCGGCCTCGCCGCGGGAGCGGAATGAGCTTATTAAGTCAACACCGGCCCCCTGCGCGCCGCGGAGGGGCTGGCGAAAAATGGGGGGGAGGCTGCGTGGGGACAGCCCCCAGCCCGCGGGGCGCTGCCAGCGGCGGGAGCCGGGAGGGACGGGGGCACCATTCGGCGGGCCAAGCAGGGTGCTGAGCTCCCCGACCGGTGCAAACGCACGGGCGCAGCAGTGATGGGGAATTTGGCGATGGGCTCGCTGCGAGGGGTCCCCGCGGGCTGCCCCCGGGATCGGCCGTGGCGCTGCCACCACGGGGCCGCCCGCCTGGGGCCTTATCGGGGCGCAGAGCCCTTTCATGTCGGGCCGGCGGGTGGCGAGCGGAGCTGACGAGGACCTGTCCCCAGATCAGAGCGCCGCCCGCCGCTGACAGCGACCGCGGGGCCCCGTCTTAAATTAGACAGGTTTCCCCCCCCCCGTCCAGCACTCGCGCAGCCTCAGCCCCTGCCCCACGGCCGGCCCCGTGGCCAGCACCGGGAGATGGTGGGCACAGCCCCGGGCATCCCACCTGCACCCCCTGCCCACGGTGCTCCGCACGGCCGGCGTGTCCCGCACCCGAGCACGCTGCGCCCCCAGGAAGGGCAGCTCGGTGCCTGCAGCTGAGTGGTGCTGCCCAGCCGAGGCGTCTCGTCCCTGTGGTGTCCCGCTCTGGGCACCCGTGGGGGTGGAGAACCTCGCAGCCTCCTGGCGTGGCCTTGGGGGACCCCAAAAGGTCCCCAGAGTTGGGGTGCAAGCGGTTCCCAGCTCTCCATCGCTGGCCTTGGGGAGCCCCGCACCAGACAGGTGAGAGCAGCCGGGCCCCAGACGGGGCAGCAGCACTGACAGCCCAGTGACGGATGGATGGGCAGATGGATGGACGGACGGACGGACGGATGGGTGGGAGGCTAGCTGAATGGGTGGGTAGATAGACGTGAAGATGGATGGGGAGATGGATGAATGCCTGTGGAGATGGATGGGTGGGTGGATGGGTGGATGGGTGGATGGGTGGATGGATGGGTGGATGGATGGGTGGATGGATGGATGGATGGATGGATGGATGGATGGATGGATGGATGGATGGATGGGTGGATGGATGGATGGATGGGTGGATGGACGGATGGATGGAGAGACAGACGGACAGATGGAAGGACGGATGGCCCTAGCACTCCTTAGCGAGCCCCCGTGGCTCTGGATGTTGTTGCTCTTTCCCAACAACCTCAGTTTCATGCAAGAGCAGCGAAGCCCCAGCTCTGTCCTGGGAGAGACGGGAACATCCACGTCCCAAGGGGAGAAGATCTGCCTTTCCCTCGGAGCAACAACTTGAGGGCCTGACCTCGTGCCGCTGCAGCAGCCCACACTCAGCGCTAGCACGGCATCCACTCTCCGCACTCCAGAGGGGAAACCGAGGCTGGGGGGGGGACCAGCAGAGCCGAAAGCACCCCACAAGGCAGGACTGATGCCAGGGTCGGCCCTGCTCCCCCCAGCTCCCCCTGTGTCATTCTGCCCGGCGCGGGGAGCACGGGATGCCGTGCAGCTGTGGGCCAGGAGGGACGCGCACGGCTTGGGCGGGCTGGGAGCGAGGAGGGGGTGTCCTTGGGCCCCCGCGGGCCGTAAACATGATGTCATGTGGCGGCGTACACAGCCCGCTCTGTGCACGGGTCCCCCAATGGGCTCCGCAAGTGCTGCGTAGGAGGCATCGGCTGTGGCCCACAGCCAAGGGAACTGCAGCCGGGAGATAAAATCAGGTTTGCTTTGGGCTGGAGCAAACAGCCTTTTGCAGCGGGAGCAAGGGATGGAGAGGGGTGGCCGGAGGAGGGGAGCACCCCCCTGCCTTGCTCCCCGCGGCCCCTAGCAGCCCTGCGAGGCAGGGTCAGCCGGGTCTCAGCTGTCCCTCGCCCGACGCAGGTCCCAGGCCGGCGAGGTCGGCTCCCTTCGCGCCTACTTGACTTAGAATAACTCTGTAGGCACTTGAAGGCACTAATCAGCCTGGCCCACTTGAGAGCAGCCCGGGCTGCCTCCTGTCTCCCCCGATAACAGCCTGCCTGCGCACCCGGCCAGCAGTCCCAGGGCTGCCCCAGCCTCCGCCCCCACGGCCTCGGGGCAAGGTCCCGGCACCCCGGGGCCCCCAGGGCACCAGGGCTCGCTGCTGGGTGCTGAGCCCTGCACGCCGGGGCTATCGTGGTGCTTGATTCGAGGCTTGTTTCAAAAGCCTTGTGCTGTCCCCGTGGTCAGGAGGGGGCTGTCCTGCCTCTCTAAGGGAACGGGGACCTTAGGTAGAAGGGTGAGAAGGCCCTGCTTGGGCACTCGGTGTGGGGGTACAGCAGCTGACTGCAGACCCGGGAAATGTCCCCGTCCTCCCGGATCTCCCCATGTCCCCCCAGCCAGCTGTGCAGCCCCGCTGACCCCGGCACAGCCCGTGACTCAGTTGGTGACAGCGCGGTGACGCACGGCTGGCGTGACGGCAGAGCGGTTATGGTCCCGGGGACCCCAGGCGCAGCCTTCTCACAGCCCGGGCTTTCCTGGGGGTGAGTCAGGGGATGCCCTCCCGGGGGACAGCCCGCTCCCAGCTCTGGGACAGAAAAAGGGGGTGAAGCGGAGGCAGTCCTGGGAAAAGTTTCCAGCTCCTGGGTGACTCTGCGCAAGTCACGTAAGGAAGCTGTCCCTCTGTCCCGGCGGCCAGGACCCACCGCGTTGCGAGCAGCAGCTGGTGGGTGGGTCAAGAGACCCTTGCAGGGGGACAGAGCAGGGCAGGGGTCCCCCGGTGCCTGTCCCCGCACCCACAGGTCCCATCCGACGTGGGGAAGGATGGCCCATGGCCACCGCCATCTCTCCGTCCCCACGGATGAACACAGTGCTCGCTCTCCTGCCTCTGCCCTGCCTGCCAGGATCGATCCCCGGCTGCGGGGACACCCCACGATGACATCCCCACCACCTCCTGCACCGCCGCGGCCCCCGCTGCAGCCCCCTGCCCACCCCAGCGAGACGAGGTCCCCGTGCAGCAGCCGATGAGCTGTCCCTGGAGCTGGAAAAGCCCAGGACCCCTGCGGCACCCTCCGGCTGGGGATGTGTCATGGCCCAGCCACTTCCTTTTGGAAGTCCCCGCCAGGCCGCTGACGGGGCAGCCTGACTCACCCGACCCCCTCCTTCCCGCACTGCCTCCCCCACAGCCCCCGCAGCCCTGGCAGCCATCCCCGTGGCCTCGGGCCTCCCGCTGCCTCCCGCCGCCCGCTCCCCCCCGGGTGACTCACCCGTGCGCCCCCCCCTGCCACCGGCCCCCGGGGCTGGGAGACCGGGAGGAATACCGGGCTGGAACCGGGGGAGCTGGAGGAGCACCCTTGGGTGCCGCCACCCAGGGCTGCTCGGGGTGCAGGCGGGGACCCCGCCGGGCTGCGGGGCCGCATCCTGCGGCGGGCAGGGCACGGGGCTCGGCGGCGCTGCCGGTCCCCGGCGGCTCCCCGCGGTGGGAGAGGCGGGAGCACAGCCTAGCGGCTGCGGCGAGAAGGAGCCGGGCACCGGGGTCCCCCTCGGCTGGGCCGGAGGGGGGGGACGGGGGCTCTGTCAGACCCCACGAGGTTCGCCCCCTGCCCTTTGGGGTCCCGCGGGGGCCGTTCCCCGTGAGCCCACCCCCAGCAGCTCCCCGATGCGGAGAGGGGAGCACCCGAGCCCCAAGACCTCCTGCGGGGTGCCCGGCACCCGAGCCCCCCAGTTTGCAGGACAAGAGCTCCGCAGGGACCCCGGGAGCTGGGCATGCTGCAGGAATACCCCGCAGGGATAGTGTCAGAGCTCTGGATTCAGCAGCCTGCTCCCAGCCCGGGGAAGCCCCCAGCCCCACCAGCAAGCCCCCCCCCTCGGGACGTGCCCTGGCTCTGCACCCCCCCCCCCAAACAGCCAGTCCCAGCGGTTGGGTTCCCCGGCTGGCGCTTCCCGAGGGAAAGAAGGGGGCCAAAAAGCACTCTCCAGCAAGGGGGTGGGGGGCAGGCTGAGACGGGCGGGGCCCTGGGGGGGCTCAGCCCGGGCTGGAACCCCCCCGTGGGGCTGGGGGTGCGTGCCCAGGCCGGGCAGCACCGGCTGCGGAGCTGGCTGCGCGCAGCCATGAGATGGCGGCAGGCGCTCGCACTTGTGCGCCCCGGCTCTGCCGGGTGTCTGCTGGAGCACGGGGCCCCTGCCCAGCTCCCCTCCAGCCCCCCGGGGCCACCCAGCCCCGGCCCCGCTGCTGCAGGGCACGTCGGGCACCTGGAGCCCAGCCTGGGACAGCCCTCGTCCCCGAGAGGGACAGGGACGCAGCCACCCCTGGGGCTCTCGGGTGTCTGCCTGCCTGCCCCGGGGACAAAATGTCCCTGTCCAAGACTTTGACCCCAGATAAGGGCGGTCAATGATCAGCGGTGGGACGGCCCCAGCACGGCACGGGTCCCCGCTGCGGGCAGAGCAGTGCCCTGCCCGCCGTCCCCAAACCCGGTGGCAGCGCCAGGCTGGCCAGAGGGAACGTGTCCTGGGCACCGCCGCAGCAGCGACAGCTCGTGGGCTGGCAGGAGCTGGTGCTGCGCTCCCACTGCCGCGGCGACAAAGCAGAGTCGCCCCCAGAAAGGTGCCACAGCCACTCCGGGTGTCCCCACCCAGCTCCCTTGTGGGGTGGCTGTGCCCTCCCTGAGCGCCCAACCCCTGCCCCAGGGGAGGGATGAGTGCCAGCCCAGGGCAGCCGCGGCTTACCAGCACCTTTGGCATCGTCCCTGTGGCCTGGAGCAGGTCCTCCCAAATGGCTGCACCAAGGGGACGCTTCAGGGGACCGGAGGGGGGGCATGCAGGGGCTCTGCCACCTTCTCTGCGGGAGATGCAGGTCTGGGGGGGAGCAACAAGGGCGGGGACAAAGACGGGGAGAAAAATGGGGCAGGAACGGGAACAGGGAGAGATACGGGGACGGGGACCGGGCGAGGACAGGGAACGATGGGCGAGGTGTCAAGGCAGACAGGACAAGGACAGGGCAGGGCGGGGGGACAGCCGGCCCGAGCATCAGGCCCAGCGGTGAGCTCGGTGCCACTGTGGGGCGTGCAGGACGCGGGCCGTGGCACCCAGCGCCCGGTACCGTGCCCGCTGCCGATGCTGGGCGAGCAGCACCCGGTGCCGGTACCGGTGCCAGCACCCCCAGCACACGCCACACGGTGCCCGGGGCGCTGTGCCTGCGGCGGTGCCACACCGGGGGCGCGGTGCCGTTACGCAGCACGCGGCGCCCGGCACCCGCTGCACGGCGCTGCCGGTGCCGGTTCCCGGTGCGTGATGCCGGCGCTACGCGGCACCCGGTGCCCGCGCCCCCCGCCCGGTACCGGCCGCGCGGTACCGGCCCCGTAACGCCCGCACCTCCCGGTGCAGCCCCCGGTGCGCGGTGCCGCTGCCCAGCTCCCGGCGCGCACGAGCGGCTCCCGGTGCCCGCTCCCCGGTGCCGGTGCCGCCCCCGCACCGCCCCCCGCGCCTCCCCCGGTGCCGCCCCCCGCCGCCCCCGGTGCCTCCCCGCACCGCCCCGTCCCGTGCGCTGCCGACGGAGCATGGCGGGCCCGAGCGGCGGGGCTCGGCGGCCGCTGCTGCCGCTGCTCCTGCGCCCTCGCCCGCCGCCGCCGCCGCCGCCGCCTCCGCGCAGTCCGGGGCCGCCGCGCAGGGCCGGGAGCTCGGCGGCGGCGGCGGCGGGGCCGGCTCGGCTGAAGGGCCCCGCGGAGCTGCCGGGGCCGGGCTTGCTCAGGACTTTCGTCTGGCTCTTCCTGCGCGGCTACCTGCTGCACACCCACCGGCTCCAGGTGCCCGGGGAGGCGCGGCCGGCCGGCCGGGGGCTGCGGGCTGCCGGGGGGGCTGCGGGTCCCCGAGGGCGCAAGGGAGGTGGGGGGGGATGGCGCCGTGGGCTGGGGGGGCTTTGGGGATGGGGTCGGGGCGAGCTGGGTGCCGGCGTGGGGGGTGAGCCCGCGAGTGACCGTGGGGAGCTGAGGGGGGGGGAGCGCCCCGGCACCCGTGGGGGGGTGCTGGGGGGAGCAGCGCGTCGAGGGGCTGGCGGAGAAGCGGGTGGCACCCGATGGGTCCCGCCGGCTGCCTCGGAGTGCCCGAGCCGGGCAGGGCCACGCGTGCCTTGGCTTCCCCCCGAGGGCCAGGGGCTGCTCGCGGGGTCCCGGCATCCCCGGCCAGCCCCAGCTGCAGCGAGCTTGGGGGGCATCAGTTTGGGGGGGCAGATGTGGGGGCGAGCGGTGCCCGGGGATGCAGGGGAGGAACAGGCAGCTGTTTGTTTTCTTCTGTCGGCACTTCCTCATACGTCGGATGAAGCAAGCCATGGGCTTGGCTGGCCGCGAGCCAGGCGGCAGCCTCCAGCGCCCTGGAGCTCTGACCCGCCACAGCTGGGAGGAGGGCGCAGGATCAGGCCTCCCCGGCACCGCCGAGCAGCGGGCACCGCTGCCTGGGGAAGGGGCTGTCACAGGGGAAGGGGCTGTCACAGGGGAAGGGGCTGTCACAGGGGAGCAGGGGCTCGGGGAGCAGGCACAGGTCCCTGCTGCTCCCCTGGGGCTCCGAGCGTGGCCCGGCTTTGCAGCCAGCTCCGGAGGTGCCTTCCCCCGATGCCAGCAGCTTCTCCCAGCCCTGCTCTCCAAGGCCTGAGCCGTGCCGGGTCCTGGCCGTGAGCACACGCCAGCAGCAGGCTTCGACCCAGGATGCGGCCGCCTGCAGCCCCGTGCTCTCAGGGCGCACCGCCTGCGGCACCGGGGCGGCCGTCCCTCCCCCTCCTTCTGCCACCACGCGCGAGGAACGTCTCCCCGCGGTGACGAATCCAGATGAATCCGGGCTCAGGCTGCGATGCAGTCAGTCACCAAGGGAGATTGTACCACGTGCATCCCCGCAGCCACGGGGAACCGGGACCAGGGCTTCCCTGCTGGGTCCCTGCAGCCCCCTGGGCTTGGTCCCGCTCCGCAGGGGCTGCGGCGGTGCCCAGCGAGGTGCCACGGGACCTTTGGAAGTGGCCCTGTGGCTTGCAGGGGGGTGCCCGGCCACCCCTGGGGTGCACCGGGTGCTCCGAGGGGACGCAGGCACGGCCCTGGTGGGTGCAGGTGAGGAGAGGGGAGCTCTGAGCCCGGAGGAGGGCTGGTGCTGGTGGATGTCCCCCGGATGGTACGGGAGCCCAAGGCCACGCGTGGCCCCAGCCCCGTGCTTGGACACCTGCCCTGGGAGCAGCCTGGTGCTGCCCGGCGCTGATCATTAACCACCCTTATCGGCGGCGGGTTCAAGGACCCGCATGGGCTGAGCAGAGCACGGATGGGGTGATGCTGGAAGCAGCAGGGCTTGGATCTGCTGACGGCCGCTGCAGTGGCCCTGCACCTTCGCCAAGCCCCGTGCATGGCAATTGTCCCCGTCCCTGCTGTCCCCTCCTGGGCTATGCCACCCTAAAAGACCCGCCGGGCCCTCCGTGCATCCCGGGGATGGATGAGGGATGTGCCCATCTGCAGGGGGTCGGTGCCTCCTATGCTCGGGCGCTGATCCAGCCCCGGTGCTGAGCGCTGCCCCCCACCCTGACGTCCCATTCACCCTGCCTTGCTCTGGTGCCTCGCAGCTGATGTCCCGGCGCATTTACGGCCCCATCTGGAAGTCGACCTTCGGGCACTACCAGAACATCAACATCGGGAGCCCCGTGGTGCTGGAGCAGCTGCTGCGGCAGGAGGGCAAGTACCCGATGCGGAGCGACATGGCCCTGTGGAAGGAGCACCGGGACACCCGGCGCCTGCCCTACGGACCCTTCACCGAGTGAGTCCTGCCCTGGCCGTGCTCTGTGGGACAGCAAACCTCCTGCCCCCGCGCCGGGGTGATGTGTGGTCGGGGCAGGAGCTCCCAGTGCTCCCTTTTCCCCAAGCGGGCGGGCATGGCTGCGGTGGGCGGAAAGCCTTGCAGGGCTCGGGGGTGAATTTGGCACGGCGCCGGCTTAGCCCGCTGAGCCCGATCCCCGCCGCGCAGGGAAGGGGAGCGCTGGTACCGCCTGCGCCAGGTCCTCAACAAGCGGCTGCTGAAGCCCTCGGAGGCGCTGCTGTATGCGGATGCCATCGGCGAGGTGGTGTCGGACCTGATGGTGCGGCTGCGCGAGGAGCGGAGCCGCAGCCCCTCGGGGGTGCTGGTGGGGGACGTGGCCAACCTGCTCTACCGCTTCGCCCTGGAAGGTAGGGGGGGCCCGGCCCTCGCCCCCGCCCCGCTGTGTCCCCGCGGGGGTCTGGATGCGGCCTGTTCCCGCAGGGATCTCCTATATCCTCTTCGAGACCCGCATCGGGTGCCTGAAGCAGCAGGTCCCCGCCGAGACCCAGCACTTCATCGACTCCATCAACCTCATGTTCAAGAACTCCATCTTCGCCACCGTCCTGCCCCGCTGGAGCCGCAAGGTTCTGCCCTTCTGGGACCGCTACCTGGACAGCTGGGACACCATCTTTGCCTTCGGTGAGCCGTGGGGATGGGATCAGACCCCACAGGGACCCTCGCGAGGGGGGCAGCCCCCCCGGAGAGCCACCGAGCGTGGCCGGGGCGCGTTCCTTTTTGGCCGCCCCGGGGTCTGCCCGTCTCTCCATGGACTCTGGGTCATCTCTCCATGGCCGTGTCTGTCCCCGCAGGCAAGACCCTGATTGATCGGAAGATGAAGGAGCTGGAGGGGCAGGTGGAGCGGGGCAAGGAGGTGTCGGGCTACCTGAGCTACCTGCTGGCCAGCGGCAGGCTCAGCCTGGACGAGGTCTACGGCAGCGTGGCCGAGCTGCTGCTGGCCGGCGTGGACACGGTGAGGGCCAGCTCCGCACTGCCCCAAGGGCTCAGGGGCCTGTCGGTGCAGACCCTGTTCTCCTCTCTGCCACCTGCCCGGCTCCGTGCCTCGGTTTCCCTCGTGCTTTCCCTGCGCGTTGGAGCTGGGGCTGTCTGGTGCCACGCGGCACGAGGACGT
This sequence comes from Anser anser, assembly GCF_964211835.1. Lineage (NCBI taxonomy): Eukaryota > Metazoa > Chordata > Aves > Anseriformes > Anatidae > Anser > Anser anser. Next base: position 10,384,220 of record NC_139726.1, read on the forward strand.
TCCGGTGCCAGCCCCATCTCCCTCCCTCCCCTCTGCTCCCCCAGACCTCCAACACACTGTCGTGGGCCCTGTACCACCTCTCCCGGGACCTAGGCATCCAGGAGACCCTGTACCAGGAGCTGAAAGCCGTCGTGCCCCCGGACCGGTTTCCTCGTGCCGAGGATATCCCCAAGATGCCGATGCTCCGGGCCATCATCAAGGAGACGCTGAGGTACAGCCCAGCCTGGCCCCATGGTTTTGGGGGGATGCTGGTGATGGGGGCACCGGCCAGGCAGGGTGCAGGGCTGGGTCGCAGACCCTTGGGGCCGCATCCACCCACCCACCCACGTCCTCCCCGGGGGAGACGGAGCCGCCGAGCAGCGGGAGATGTTCCTCCTGGCCCTGCCTTGGGGGCCCAGGTGGGCGCAGCTCCCGCACCAACTCTCCCCACATCCCCGCCCAGGGTCTACCCCGTGGTCCCCACCAATGCCAGGGTCTTCTACGAGAAGGACATCATCATCGGAGACTACCTCTTCCCCAAGAACGTGAGTGGGGCCACTCCGGGGGGGGGGGGCCCCGCTGTGCCCCGAGGGGCGTTAACCCCCTTCCCACCCCACAGACCCTCTTCGTCCTGGCGCACTACGCCATGTCCCACGACGAGACCTACTTCCCCGAGCCCGAGCGGTTCCTGCCCCAGCGCTGGCTCCGGGGCTACGGCTCCCCCCACCACCCCTTCAGCTCCATTCCCTTCGGCTACGGGGTCCGCGCCTGCGTCGGCCGCCGCATCGCCGAGCTCGAGATGCACCTGGCCCTCGCCAGGGTGAGTAGGGGCCCCCCAAGCCACACTGGGTGTCTCGGGGGGGGGGGAGTCTTGAGGCACCACCACCCCCTTTTCTCTCCCCCCCCCCCCCAGATCATCCAAGCGTTCGAGGTGCGGCCGGACCCCCGCGGCGTGGAGGTGACGTCCGTGTCCCGCATCGTCCTGGTGGCTGACAAGCCCATCAACCTGGAGTTCATCGCTCGCCCGGGGGCCCCCTGAGCAGGAGGCTTGGGGCATTGCTGTGCCTTTCACACGCTGCCAGGGGTACCCCCCCCCCGCCCCGTCCCCCGCCCCCCTGGGCTGCGGCGGGGACCCAGGAGCTCTGCCTGCCGGGGGGGGGGGGGGCGCAGGGAGGGGGCTTGCGGCCGTGGGGTGTCTCCTTCGTCCCGTGATCGTGTCGCTGCGTGTGGATCTGTGCCTGGGGCCAGGACGCCCGGGTCCTGTCTCAATAACTGACCTTGGCCCCAGCCCCTTCTCCGTGCCTCAGTTTCCCCCCCCCACACGCACACCTCCCGTGGCAGGATGGAGCCGCCAGTGGGGTTTTGGGGTTTGCACGTGGTCCCGAGGGCCGGAGCCAGCCCCGTGGAGTGAAACTGCAGCTGGCAGCAGGTCCCCGCCGTGGGGAGGGGGCTGGCACCACCCGGGGCTGGCACCGTGCCCCCCAGCAGCGCCAGCCAGCGCAGGGGGCGTGCATCACACGGGACCTTTCGCTATCAGTCGTTCCTCCCCAGCGATGCTGATAGGGGGGGGGCACGGGAAGGGGGCAGGGTGAGGCAGCAGGGGGGGGAGGATGGGCTCAGCACCCCCTGTCCCCAGGGGCCACCCCAGCCGTGGTGGAGCCACCAAGCTGCGTGCCCCAGGGTGTCCTGCTGGCTGTCCCCACGTGGGCAGAGGTGCCGCCCGTGGCCGCCCCCAGATGGGCACCCCAGCGCCCGGCACCCCCTCCCCAGCCCGGAGGAGCCGTGCCAGGCTGTGCGCCCAGGAAGGCGAGGACGCGGTGCCTGGGGCGGGCAGCTTTATTCCAACAAAGCTGAACAGACCGGCACATAAATAAATACCCCCCACCCCCCCCCAAAAAAAAAAGTGTGCAAGGTCCCCTTGCAAGCACCGCTGCCAGGGCGCTCCAGCCCTAGGAGACCCTACAATAAACAAGGCTGTGTATGCAGCTGAGCCATGCCACCGTGCCCCTCCTGCGCACCGGTGCCGCCGCAGCCGGCGGGACCCAGCTCACCGGGGGCTGAAGCACTCGGATCCGGCAGCAGTTTGGGATGGGGTGGGACAGGGGGGGCCAGGAGGGTCCCTGCACCCGGCTGCGCAGCCCTTCACGGCACGGTGCCCGTCAGGCATCCCCACGTGCTCACCCTTGGTCCTCCCCAAGGCTGGAGGGAGCTGGCCCCAGGCTCAAGACGAGTCCCAGGAGCGGGGTGGGTGGGCAGCCCCCCCGTACGGAGAGCCCCCGGGGCCTGAGCCTCCTTCCACGGCCCCGCCAGTGCCTGGGCCGGGCCAAGCAAGAGGCCCCGAGTCGGACGAGACGGCGGCGGCACTTCCCCGGTGTCTTCAGTCGATGCCTGCGGGGCGAGAGAGCGCACGAGGCCGTAACCCCCGGCGGGCACCGGCGCAGGGCTGGGCACCCTGTGGCACAGCACTGCCTCCTGCCCTGGTGGCCACAGGGCATGGGGACGGCACAGGGGACATGGGGACAGCACAGAGGGCATGGGGACAGCGCAGAGGACAGAGGAGACTTGCAAGGGCATGGTGAAGGCACCGTGCTGTGGAGGTCCCAAGCCTGGTGTGTTTAGTACAGCCCAGTCCCTGTCTGCATGGAGCAACTGGGCACTGCTGGGGACCGGGTGTGGGGGGGTCCCGAGCCCATTCCCCACCCAAAAAGTGCCACACTGGGGTGTGTGCGGTGACGGGGACCCAGCGGTTGGGGGGGGGGCAGCGCCTACCTGAAGTGGAGAGAAATGGAGGGTGCGAATGGAGAAAGCCGGAGCGTCGTGGGCTAAGAGTTAAGAGCATCGATACCTGCGGGAGTGAGCACGAGGGCCTGGAGGATGTCGGAGAGGGAGACGATGCCCCGCGGGTACTGGTTCTCGTCCACCAGAACCAGGCGATGGACCTGCGGGCATGGGCAAAGTGTCACGGTGAGGGGGGGGGGGGGCAGAAGGCAGGGCTGGTGCTGGCGGGCAGGAGGGGCGCTGCCCGGCCGCTCACCTACCTGCTCCTTGGCGATGCGGTCGATGATGTCCTCCATGGTCTCGTGGGGGTAGCAGGTGAGGACCCCCTCCAGGCACACGGTGCGCTGCCGCAGCGCCTCGCGCACGCTGATGTCCAGGTTGTTGTAGGTCTTCTGGGCCGCCAGGTGCTGCGGGAGAGGCGGTGCCCGGGTGCACAGGGTGCCAGCACGCACGGCACCGCACGTGGGACGGGTGCCGGGGCACATGCCGGGGTGTGAGTGCCCCGACAGCCCGGATCGGGCACGTCCCCACCTTCCCCCACGTGCAGGCTCGTGCCACCACGCTGGCGCACGGCCATGCAAGCGCGCCCGGTACTCACAATGACATCGAACCTGGAGTAGAGCCCGACCACCTGCCCTGCAAGGAGACAGAGCGCGGGGGCTCAGGAGGGGGGGGGCGCAGGGATGGCAGGAGGGGTTTCGGGGCTGGGGACGGGGCAGGAGGCACCGCAGAGGGGGAACAGGGGGCTCTGCTGGGCCCCTCGGCCCCGCGTACCGGCGTCGTTGATGACGGGCAGTGCGGAGACGCGGCGGTCCACGAAGATCTCCAGCGCCGTGTAGATGGGGGCGGTCTCGGGCACCACGGCCACGTCGCGGAAGGTGCCGATGCACAGCTCCTGCACCGTTTTCTTCAGGAAGCGCGGCTTGGGGATGGTGGAGCCCTGCTTTGGGGCAGTGCACGCACACACACACATGTGTGTACACACACACACGGCACCCCATGTGTGCGCACACTGCGCGACCCCGGCGAGCAGCGCGCACCCTGCACCCGACCCCCGCTCCGTGTGCCCCCCGTGCCCGCTGCCCCCCTGCACTCACGAAGATGTGGAGGAACTTGAGGATGCGTTTGTGCGTCAGGATGTGCAGGACGTTGCCCGAGGTGGGCTCGATGACGGGCAGGCGGTGGATCTTGTGCTTGATCAGGGAGTAGACGGCGTCGAAGAGGCTGTAGTGGACGGCGCGGGGGGGACATGGCTGTGCCTGGAAGCCCTCCAGCACCCCGGGCACACCCCATGGGGGGGCACCTCTGCAGCAAGGGCAGCCGGGTGGGTGTCCCACCAGCTCTCCCCCGCAGGCAGGAGCTCACCTATTGCTCGGTGAGATGTAGACCAGCGGCTTGAAGGAGCCCTGCAGGTACACCTCTGCGAAGGGAGAGCGGTGGGAGAGGGGCCCCACACCCCTGGTGCTACGTCCATGCCGGGCACGTTGCCCCCAGCCCGGACACCCCCGTCACCCCCCCTCACTTTTACCTCTCCATGTCTCAATCTTGTGCTCCTCCACCTCGTAGATCTGAACCTGAGGGCAGGGAGAAGCCCTGGTCAGGGGGCGCCCAGCAAGGGACTGAGGGGGCTCTGGGGGGCTGCCCCTTTCCCCAGCACCCCTCCCCACAGGGTCACGTCGTGGGGACCCTTATGGTGCCCCAAAGCGACGCCAATCCCTCGGGTGCTCCAGAGCAGCTCGTGGTCTGCCCACGGAGCAGGGGACCGGGAGAAGCAGGGGCCACCCCCTGCCCTGCCCCGTGCCCACCCCGGCAACTCACCAGGGGCGAGCGGTAGTAGCGGTGGAGGATGTTGATGAAGTCGGTGATGGTGAGCATCCCTGCGGAGACACGGGGGGCTGGCCGTGCTGCCCGCACCCCGCAGCGGGGCCAGCGCCGCCCCGGGGCTCCCGGCACTCACCCACGAAGCTCTGCGTCTTGCTGTCCCACAGCGGGGCGGCGCGCACCCCGTTGGCCACCAGCGCCACAAAAGCCTTCTTGATCTGGCAGCAGAGCGGGGAGGGGGGGGTCAGGGGGTCCCTGAGCCCCCCCCACGCCCCCCCCCGGGCTGTCCCCCGCGGCCTCACCTCCAGGCTGGTGTCGAAGACGACGAGCTTGCAGCTGGTGGGGACGGCGTCGTAGCAGCAGTGGCTCCTCAAGAAGTGCATGTAGACCTCGGCGTCGGGGGTCTGGAAATCCCCCTCGGGGCCCAGCCCCAGCACCTCGGGGCCCAGCGTGAAGGTGACGGGCCTGGGGCTCCTCCGCCGCCTGTCCTCCTCCTCCTCTTCTTCCTCCTCTTCCCTGGGGCACGGCGCCTCCGGGAACCCTGCGGGCAAACCTGCCCCGGCCGTGAGCCCCGCTGCCAGGTCCCGGTGCCCCCACACGGGGGGATGCCACGGGAGGAGGCAGCGATCCCCTGGGGCCATCAGACCCCCCCCCCGCTACCCACCTTCGTCCTCGGGACGGGTGGCGGCATCCAGCAGCGCCATCTGAGGGGTCACAGAGAGATCGGGGGGGGGTCAGCAGCACCGAGCCCAGCCTCGCCCCCCAAAACCGAGGGGGGCTTCCTGCACCCACCTCGCTGCCGCGGCTCCCCCAGCCCAGGGTGCAGGCGGGGAGCCCCCCTGCCACCACAGCCCCGAGGGACAGGGGCTCGTCCCCCCCCTCTGGGGGGGCAGCGGGGGTCCCCGGGGTGGGCAGGGGATGCGGGGCCACGCGGGTGCTCCCTTTGCCGCGGCAGCCCAGGCGAGCCCTGCGCCCTTCCTCTCCCTCCCCCGGCCCCCAAGGTGTAAATCCTGCTCCGGCTTCCTCCGATGCTGGGAGCCCGGCCAGCCCCACCTGCGGCGTGGCTCTGTAGGTATCGAAGGGTCTCCGCGCCGGGAGACCCTACAATAACAAAGTGGGAACCCCAGGTGGGAGGGGGGCGAGCAGGACCGGCCGGCTGGCCCCCCCCCCGTCCCCACCGGTCCCCCCGGGGAGACCCTACCGCAACAAAGCAGCACGCACCACGGGCAGAGCCAATGTTTACATGCCACCCTACCATAACAAAGCTGCGTGGGCTGCTCCCTAGGGAGGCCAGAGCTAACCCCGGCGGGGAGGCGACCCTACACAAACGCCCCCCACCCCAACCGCTCCCCCGGGGGCTGGCGGCACCGGGGCAGGCAGGCGGCTCGTGCCGTGCTCCGTGCCCTCGTCCCCACGCCTGCCCGGCCGTGGGAAGGTGCCAGCAGCACCCCACCACCCGTGGGTCCCCCGGGACCCACCCGCGGTGGCCGGTCCCCACGCGGCGTCTCGCCGGCCGTGCCCCCCGCCCGTCCCGGGGGTACCTGGGGAGCAGCGGGGCCGGGGAGTTGCTCCATGCTGACTGCGGGGCAGCGCTGCTATTCTGGGCCCGCGGCTGGCCGGGCCCTGGCAGATAGGGTGTCACTGAGCAATGCCAGCCATGCCCCCGCCGCCGGGGGGGCCGCCACCGCCGCCGGGCAGCGCCACCCTGTCACCCCCAGCCCACGGCACCTGCTGGGGGCCGAGGCCCCGGGGACAGCGCTGGCCCCGGGGAGGCAAGGGAAGGGCTGAGGGACGTGGGGACAGGGTGATAAAGCTGCCCCCTGCCCAGCCACCTCCTTGCCCCCCAGAGGGCTCGCCCCCCCCCCAGGATGAGGCAGGAGGAGCAGGGGGTTTAGGCACCCCATATCCCTGGGGATGCTGGAGGAGGGGTGGCCCTGGTGGCAGCCAGCGCCCCTGGGGACGCGGGGACAGCTTGGCTGGGCGCTTTGTCCCCACGGCGCAGCAGCGCAGCCCCCGGCCTCGCGTCCCCGAGCCGTGCCTGCCCCAGAACCTCTTTCCTCGCCCCGCTGGGCCACCCCCTCCCGCCCCACGCTCGCTCCCAGCTCCATTTCTATTTCAGGAAGGTTCAAGTAATGCCTGGCCTGCTGCCGGGCCAGCCCAGGGCTGCCGTGGGCCAGCGGGCCCGGGGCTGGCCGTGGGGGACACAGCGGCTCCGTGCCCCCCGTGGGACGGCTGGAGCCCAGCCACGGTGGGGAGCGTGGCCGCGGGCCCCCCCCCAGATCAGGGCCCAGGGTGCGGGAGATGCTGCCAGGCAGGGCCAGGCGGAGGGTTTTAAATCACGGCCGACAGCTTCCCAAAATACCCGCGGGATGCAGGGGCCAGCTGCGAGCACCCCCGTGCACCCCGTAAGGGGCGCGAGGAGCAAAGCTCCTTGCTCCCGGAGCGCTACAGCGAAGACGGTGCCCAAAGGCAGGGAGGAAGAGGAGGGATGAGGCAGGGGGCCGGGGGTTGGGCACACGCCAGCAGTGCCGGGGTGCCCCAAGGGCCCCCCCCCAGCCGCCACACTCCCGCAGGGCACCGGCACGCAGCTGTAAGCGCCCGGCCCCCGAGCCGGGCAGCCTGGCTCCAGGCTGGCCGCTGCGGCGGTGCTGGCAGCAGGCATCTCCACTTTCGGCGGCTATTTTCAGGTGCTGGAGAGAAGCCGAGGAGCGATGAGATTGTCACCAAGGAGACCAGAAAACAGGGCCCAGCCACGGGCACGGGGGGCTGCGGGGAGAGGGGAAGGAAGGGAAGGGATTTCTGCAAGCCCCAGGGCAGGGGCCGAGCAGGCACCCCGCGTCCCCCTGCACCGAGGGGGCTGCCAGGCGTGGGGACACAGCGGCTGGAGACAGAGAGAGGCCACGAGAGCAGCCGAGTGCTAAACTTTAATGGAAATCCTTAAAAAACGAAGGGAAAATAGAGCAGCGCCCAGGAGAGCAGCACCTGCCTGCAGCCCCCACGCACGCGCTGCAGGTGCCCCCGGAGGAGGGACAGCACGGAGGGGACGCTCCCCCCAGCACCACCGCTGCCCTCGCACCGCCGGGAGCCAGGCAGGGGGGCAAAAGGCCCAGCTTCTGCCCACCACCCGCGGCTGGCAAAGGGCAGGAGGGTGGCACAGGCATTCAGAAAGGGTAATACACATGGGCTAGGAGGGCCAAGCCTTGCTCCTCCCAGAGGAGCAGTGCAGTGGCCAAGGACTTCTCTCCAGGGGTACCAGGCTCTCCCCGCTCTGGCCTGCAGTGGGGGGGAGCAGGCTTGGGTCCCTGGGGCTCAGGGTCAGTGCAGGGCGACACAGGCAAGCACAGGCTCAGCCCATGCTGGTCGGGGAAGGGAAGGCCAGGCTGACTCCAAACTGGCTCGCAGCTCCCGTGCAGCAAAGAAACCGCCCCCCCCGTCCGGCTTGAACATCCAGCCACAAACCCAACTTCGCCAGCTCCTGCCCTTTGTTTTAAAAAAGGAAGTCACACAGCTCTCCCCAGTAAAACATCCCTCCCTAAAAACAGCCCGCAGGCAAGTGCGCAGCGCAGGGGGGCTCCGCAGTCCTCGCCCTCCGGAGCCAGCTCCTGTCTCTTCCTTTGAGGTAGGTTGAGGTGTCCCCAGGGAGGGACGGCAGCTGCCCGCTCACAGCACCAGGGCAGCGTCTGAGAGGCAGCCGGCCGGCTTCTGGTCGGCTCCAGCAGCGTGCTTGGTGAGAGGTAAGCTCGGCGCGGGGCTGGGCTCCAGGCAGCTCGTGAGGTCCTCGTCGGCTGGAGGCAGGAGTTTGCTGCAGGAGAAAGGAGACCCCGTCCAAGCCAGGGACGGGATGTCAGGGGCAGAGGTTGGTCTTCCCGGCTGCACGTAAACCCAGCTGCACCCTGGCCTGGGCTCCAGATCCCTCTTCCCTCAGCACCAGAGGCATGCCTGCACCCTGCTTGGCTCACCCAGCTGAACTCCAGTCCTGTACCTCTCTGCGGAAGGCTGCCACAGCCAGCGGCACCCATTTGGCTTCCTCAGGGAAGCCAGCAGCCTGGGGCAGCCCCGCAGACCTTGCTGTACCCTCAGCCCCATGCTGGGGCACAGCCCCTGCTCACCACCGAGGTGGAGCAGGGCCCCGCGGGGGTCACCTTGCCAGCACGTCCTGACCGTGGGAGCCACTCCCCAAACATCTCACACAGCCCGGCTGTTCTGGGGCCTCGCACCGGCTGCACTGGGCATATGGTGCCAAAGAGACAGGCTCGGTCTTGTCGACACCATGCCAGCCCTACCAGTTGGCTCTCCGGAAATCAGATGCTGGCTTCAGACCCTGGCTTCAGACCCTGCAAACCTTCTTCCTCTCCCCCCAAACAAAGCTGGCCTCCCTGTTGCCAGTCCTCTCGCAGGGCGCCCGTCCCAAAGCCACGCTGTGAACAGCACGGCCCGTGCAAACTCACCCCAGTCCACCCAGTTCCAGTTTGCTGAAGCCATTTGACTGACCGCTGCTTTTCTGGAGGAGGAAGGACCTCGGTAAGGACCACTGCAGGAGGAGAGAAAGACAACCAAATGGCCATTCGAGCCACGGCAAAATCCCCCTCAGCCCGCTGTGCCCAGAGAACAGGCTGGGATCTGCGGTAGGCTGCCCTGCCGTGCTTCAGCTTAAACTGCCTTACACCGCTGTGCATCGTCACTGCCACCAGACTGTTCCCAGAATAGCAAACAGAGCAGTCTTTGCTCTCTGCTTAATGAATCCCTCTGCTGTAAGTGGGAGCAGAGCATCTTGAGGTCAGAAGAGTGGGTTTCTTCGCTAGATCAGCCTGCTCTAAGGCACAGGAGTGACAGACGGAGATTGTTCCCTCACCAAGGGGAATAAAGGGCAGGCGGGATGCTAAATTTGTAAGGCTGTGCCCGATGCATCCAAGGAGGCTCAGATTCAAAGTACTTGCAGATCTGATTTACTGCATGGACTTCACGTTAGTGAGGGATGGAGGAGTGTGGGTTTTTCCAGACTGCTGGAGGCCTCGGCAGAGAGGGAAGAACAGTGCAAACAGGTAGGGCAGGAGCAGAACGCGCAGGAAGTGCTTCTGAACCAGACAACCGCAGATTTGTGGGCTCTCTGTGCCCCTCTTCACACGCTTTGGAGCAAAGAACAACCTCTCCCTAGCTTACCCGTAGCCATACTCACCGTCTGGGCCAGATCCGTCCCCGCCCCGGTGTGGTACCCTTTGACACACCAGTTCTTGAGCAGCTCCAGACCTGGGCAGCGACAGAACAGACAAGAAGCAAGAATGAGCGGCAGACAGCTAAGTCTCCCCCAGCTTGGGGCGCACAAATATGCTGCGGAGCGTGAACTGACCACACGGCCCAACGGCACGCAGTAACTGCATGAACACGTGCCTCAGCCCCAGCAGCCACGGGGTAAACCCAGGGCGTTCACCCTTTGTACGAGCAAACACCGCCGGGCGCCAGCACGTGGGCTGCCGCAGGGCCTGCCTTACTGCCGGGGAGCCAGGCGCACCGAGCAGCAGGCTCAGCCACGCAGGGAAACTGGGGCAACGCGGGATTTGCTGATTTGGACCAGACTGGCTGTCCCCGGAGCCCGGTGCCTGCCAACGGCAGCGCCTGATTTGGGCTGCGCTGGTGAAAGTTCCTCCAGTGCAAATGTAGAGCAGCTCCGCGGTCACCGGCCCCTTTTCCCGGGGGACAGCAGCTCAGGCAGCCTCCTCCCCGCACAGCGCCGGCCAGCCGCAGGAGCTCGGTGCATCATCTCCTACCTGCCTGGAGACACCCAGGCCAGGCCAGCACACGCACAGCTCAGCGTGGGCCAAGACCTGGGCTCCATCCCCGGCAGATGCCAAGGCTGAGGTGCCGTGAGAGTTAAGAACCTGCACACCAGTGGCCAGGAACTTGACGCTGCCCCAGCTGGGGTTACTGCGGCTTGCTATACGATACCAGCCCTGGCTATAGGAGGAATCCTTGCTGCCCAAACTGTGCTCCTCGGTGACCTTTCAGCAAGCCCCAGGATCTTAGGGGGTAAAAAAAAACAAACAAAAAAACATGTTGGGGGCTGAGGGCAGCAGTGAGGCTGGACAGCCCTGCCCCAGCTCTGTGCACCAGGCAGGGCTCTGCACCTTGCTGGCCAGGGAGAGATGAGGACAGCACGGAACATATGTCACTGGGAACAGGGCACAGGGAGATTGGGTTTTACTCGGGTGAAGGTCAGCAACGGGGTAGAGCAAATCTGCTTGCTGGGCTGCCAAGGGGATGCTGGAGCACTGAACCGGGACCCAGCCTGAGCAGCAAAGTTCAGGGCAGCACTTCAGTGAGGATGACGACAGGATCTTTCCTCCAACTGACGGAAGAGCATCCAGAAAAGGCATTAGCGAGGCAAAGAATGACACATGCTGACAGCACAGCTGGAGAGGGCTGCGAGGTTGTCATCTCTCCGTGAAGGACAGTCGCTGACCCCTTTGATATTTGCTTAAACAGCAGTGAAGAGTGACAAAAGATTTTTTTTTTTCTTTTCTTTTTGCTTTCCTCTGTGTTACAGCCACTCCAGGAGCACACATACAGCTGTTTCAGTGGAAGGATGGCTCCTTCAGAAACATCTCCAGCGAAGTCAGGAGCTAGATGGAGAGCCCTGAGCCACCGGCTCACTCCTTTTGTGTTCTCCAACCCCTCGCACTGGACCTCTGCTAGTTTTCTCTCCTAAACAGCCTCTCCCACTGTCCTGGGTGAGAAAGAATTGGTCGGGCCAGCAAGCCTCACTAAAGGCCAGTTTTTGATAAAATACAGAGCTGTCCTGGAAAGATGGAAATGACAGCTAGATTTCTAGGGTTTAGGAAAAACACCCCTTTCTCCTGCATGCAGGCAGACACTTCTTCATTGATTAGAAAGCAGCAGAAGACCAGGGAATAGGCCCAATTTTCCCTTCACTTCGCAGATCACCGGTAAGGAACAAACCCCAGCAACTCCAGCTGTTTCTCCCTCAAAAGAAGGCAGAGTTGTGCACCAAGAGGCCAGAGTTACAGGCTGACGGCAGAATCCAGCCTGCTTCGGTTGGATACTAGGAAACCCTAAGGCCCCTAGAAGTGCTGGTGCTGAGTTTACCAGCACAACCAACATCTGTGTTCAACTCAGAGTAAGCTTTTCCTGGCATGTGAAGCAGCCTGGGAGGGGAACATATTTCCTAGGTTAGTGTGGAGGCAGGCAGCTCCCTCTCAAAACGCATAGTTCAGAAGTCTCCCACGACCGCAGGCGGGAGCCTGCCTGACTCAGGTAACCACGCCAGGCTCTCGGACGGCAGTTACCTTTGTGTTTATTCAAGTAGTATTTGAGCTCCCACTGGGTCACCAGGATGTTGAAGTAACGAGGCTGCTCGAAGAAGCGCAGATACCGCATGGAGATGTGGGTGGGGAACACCCGCTCAAACTGCCCGCGCCGGGAATACTCGTCCTCTGTCTCCACGAGGATGCGGACATCATCTGGGGTCAAGACGTCCAAGACAGAAGAATAAAAATCCTGCAGACAAGAGCAGCCCAGGGTCAGGGAGAAGTGCACTACGTTTTGTCAGTCCCCTTTCCCACCTCCCTACTCCCCAAACCCTTCCAGGCAGAGGTAAACATGTGCCTGTGCAGCAGTAGTTTAAGCAAACCTGACTTATTTCTGATCAGCTCTCTCGTCGAGATTGCACCCAGAGGGGCACAATCAGAAAAAGAGCATGGGATAGACAAGTGGGATCGTTTGGAAAAGTGACTTGGCAGCACTCTGGCACTGCAAGTAGCAGAGGAGGTTGTGTCATACCTGGTCAGGCACCTTCTGCATCAAGTAATAGGCCTTCTTCACCTTCTCTGCTGTGAAATGCTCAGAGGCTGGCCTGGGCTTCTCCTTGAATGCACTGCCCAGACTGAGGACACAAAAAAAAAAAAGGTGGTAGAACATTAAAGCAAAGCAAAGTACTGCTGTGGCAGGGCTGCTCCCAGCAACTTCAGTGTGATCATGACACCCTTGGGAAGATGCCGTGGAGGAGAGAACGTTTTCTCCAAGGATTTCACTAGTTCTGAGAACAGTGATGCACCCGCAGCCTTGTGCATCAGCACAGGACCCAGGCAGGATGTGGGCTGGGCAACAAGGAGGATCCTGCCAGCTCCTCACCGAGCCACTGTAGCATTCCCTCATCTGAAACATTAACAACCACCTCATACCCACACAGGATGCAAGAGGACCAAAGACACAGCATGACCTGATTCAGAGCACACGAAGCCTGGAGGGATCACAGATTTACACCCCACCTGGGATGCAGTTCCCTAACTCCTACAACAGACCTGGGCGTGCTGGTACCCAGCACTGGTACTGTACAAGGCAGGAGAGCACCGTTGGATCAAAGACTTCCTCACGCAACGCCCAAGAATTCCCAAGCCTTGATTTCAGCTACAGCTCCACATGCCATGGGAAATCCTGGCCTTTTGTATGATCTGACCAGCAACCATCTAAACTATTCTAAGCACCCAAATGAACCGTTTGGGGATGCCAGAGTCTAGGAGATACTTGTCCAACACCTTTTAACACTTATATCAACACAGCTAATTTGTTCTGCTGCCACAAAAATAATTAGAAGCGCACAGATCCAAACAGGAAGAGCAGAGCCCCGAGGCTGCACTGCACGGTTCTTGGGAACATTCAAATCTACTGGAATTATGCCCGTATGCAAAAGAAAAAAAAAACCCTTCGTATCCTTCCCAGGGCAGGAGATACAGTTAAGCAAGCTTGACTGTGGATGCAGGAACTCTGGTAATGCATCATCTGAACCATGTTAAGGATCTGGTTAATCCCCTGCAGGTCCCTCCAAGGACACCTGCCCTTCAGCACCTCCGTCGCAAGCCGCAAATGAGCGTGTGATCAAAGCGCCGCACACGAGCTGGCGAGAGCTCCCTGGGCTGGAATGGGCCCGCGCTCCAAGCTTCTCCCTTAGCTCACGGCACACAGCAGGCAGGAGGCGAGAGTCCCATCTTCCTCCGTGTCTGCACATCACCACGTGCGGGTGCTCACCCCAGCAGGCTGCCCCTTCAGTGACGTAGGGCCAGCAGCCTCTCTGCTACTGCAGGGAACGGGACTGGTCCTCCCCACCCCTTGTCAGGTCCGAAACCAGTAAAAGCCCAAACCGTGGTAAAACACAAAAGGAAAAGGGGCTTGGGTGGGCACATGCCCAGGAATAAGCCTTACACAAAAAAAAAAAAAAAAAAGAAAAAAGCAAAAAAAAAGTCACTTTTATTGCAAGACAAAACTGCACACCCACAAGCATGTTCTACATCCTCTGACACCTGTAATTCTGCCTAAGGAACAAACTGCTCCAGCCTTTGCAAAATAACAGGTGCTCCTCTTGCTCAAGGTGGCAGCATGTCAGCTCTGGGGGATGGGGTAAGTGGATCCAGCCCCAACACAGCCAGCCAGCCCTCCAAGCAGATGGAGAGGCGGTGTGGCTCAGCATCGCGTTAGTTCTGGCAGGGGGAAGGAAGACTTGACTAACTGCAGAGCAAGCACGAATTACCCTGGCCTGGCCTCACTTCCAACTATGGACTTGCAGATCAGGCATAAATCCTTCTGCCTCGAAGAGACTGCAGGAACCAGATACCCATGTGATGATGCAAGTCCCTCAGACCCACAGCTGAAGAACCAGCAGGCACAGGCTCTTAACAGCACAGAAACCAGCATCTGTTGGGCTGAAAACAGCCCCCGGATGAACTGCCCCGGGAGAAAAGCCTGCTTTGCCCTTCTGCCCTGACAGAGAAGGGGGCTGACCTGCACATGGAGTCACTTCCAGTCTGCGGCCTTGAGGCTATGCTGTCCGTGCTGGGCAGAACGAAGCCAGCGAGGTTGAGCAGGTCCCGGATCATCTGGCCCTTGATGCTCGCATCCAGAGGGGAGTTGGAGTGGAGGCTGCGGGAAGGAAGCACCACAGCAGTCTGAGAGCTAGAAGAGAGGTGCTGAGCCCCGTGTCCCCCGACATCATGCCCTCCCTCATGGGGGCTCCCCACCACAAATGGTTCACTTCACTCCCTCTTCCCAGAGGGCTGCTGTAAACTGGCAAATCCACCCCAGAGCCCTGCCTGGGATCCCAGCTGTGTCCAGCTCATGCCCACCCACTTTCAGAGGCAGGAGAGGTGGTGCTCCCAGCTCCCAGCCCTGCCGGAGCAGCACGCCCAGGTGCAGACAGGGAACAAGCAAGACAGGAGTGGTGCGTGAGGCAGCGTAGCCACCGATCACTTCTGCCCACGCCAAGAAGAAATCTCTGCCGTCACCCATTCCCCACATGATGCATCCTCCTTTGGCCTTCCTTTTTTCATGTGTTCTTCCCTGGCTCTAGCGGGAGCATGCCCAGCAAAGGTTCCTGAGCTGAGGATGGATTCTGCTTTTGTAAATAGGGAGGACTTTGCAGGAGGACTGCAAGGATTCCTGCAATCGGGAGAGGGCGGCTTCAAAGCCCACCGTCTTTCAGCACAGGGTGCAGGGGGCATCACAAGCCAAATTCACTTTGTGATAAAAGAAAGGCTGTCATCCACCCTGCACTGGCTCAGGGACAGACTCTGGCGGATCAACTGCTTTACCTTGGGGAAATGTTGACCTCTAAGATCCAGGGCTTGAGGTTTTCATCCAGCATGATATCAAACCCAAAGAGCTCATGGCAACAATACGGCCGCCGCACGTACATCTTCACCAGGCTGTTCACGTAGGGCTCAGATCTGCAAGCCAAGTTAAAACGCTCATTTCCAACAGGCAGGCGGCAGAGATCTGACTGTTCACAGCACACTGCCGGTTCTGAGAGCGCACGCAGCCACATGCTGCGGGAACGGGTGGGCTGAAAGACTGATGCAGGTCTGCAAGCTGCTGCTGCACTGCGTATGGATCCGGCATCAGATCCTGAGCAACCTCCCCACCCCCCCATAGCTGCCCCCACCCCAGCCTTCGTCAGACAGGACCCACTTCTGAAGGCAAGGGACTTTTATTCTCAGGCATCCTGCGCAAGTAGCGCAGCGGGTGGCAAGCAGGGCAGAGTGCCAGGTACGCTGCACCCTCCTGGTCACTCCCCCTGCACTGCAGGCAGGGCCAGGAGACAGAAGGTCTGCTCACCCCTAGCAGCTACTGCGGCAAGAACACAGGTAACAAGACGAAAGGAAGGATCCGGAGAGAAATACTGAAGCCGACAGCGGTGGCAGCATTTAGATTAAGAGCAAAAGGACCAGGCTGAGAGGGAGCTGAGAGGAACAGAGCAAGGGGTGCCAGGACTCACGCAATGATGGTTTTGATAACGATGTCCTTAATCTTCTCCCAGATGGCCTCGCTGTTAACTCCTTTCTGGGTCAGGTAACTCCAGAGAGCTTTGAGCGCCCTGGGAGACAGAAAGCAAAGAGATGGTTTTGTAGCCTCTTGCTGCCCAACCCTGCTAGGGAAGTGCAAACAGCGACGGGGAGCTCTGACAAAGCTCTTCCTTAGCAGCAAGCCAGGGGGCAAATCTCCACCTTTCCTGAGCGCAGGCATCCCTCTGCCATCCTCAAACCACTCAACTCCTGGTTGCAGCCCTCCCCAGCCTGGCACCTCATCTTGCAGGGCCAAGCTACCAGAACCATAAATCTATCACAGACTTGTCCCAGCATTGGAGTAATAAGTCCCAAATTAGCACATGAGCAAGGTACGTCAGCCCCAGATCTTCTTTTCCCTCCCCCTCCGTGTCCTTAGCAAACCTCCCCTTCCTGCAGGCCTTCTCCAGGAGCACTGCAAAGCAGCTCAGCAGGAATCCAGCAGGACCCCCGTAAATCTTTTAGCTAGAGTCATTTCGCTGAGGCTCTGGGGGTGGAGAGATTTCATTTATTTTTATTTTTATATTGTGGAGAAAAGGATGGTGGGGGAGAGTATCTCTGCTTTTTATGAGTTTCCCACACCACACCAAGCGCTGCAAGTTGCCCTGACATCAAGCCAAGGATGCTCAGATGTTACTTAAATGAGACCGTGTGGCTAATGGCCAGGAATCCAAAGGTCACGCTTCCTGCATTCAAGATGGAGTTGATTACAGCCACTCTCATCTTTAACGTGGGAGCAGCCAGCTTTGATTTGCGTGGCGGTACCAAAAACCACACGATCCCACCCCCACGGGATGCCAGCTGCGGGGGGACAGCAGACCCTTCCCGGTGTACCTGTGGAGGAACAGACCACTGGGCAGCGGGTCGGGGTCTAAGAAAGCAATCCTATCACAGCAAGGCACCTCCTGCAGCTTCCCTTTGAAGTGAACTAAGTTGCGCCAGCCCAGGCCCACAAATCGAGAACTCTAACCTGCACTATTTTTAAAAGACTTTAAACACCACTGTGGAATCAGAGACAACTGCCTGAGCACTTGGATCAGTCCGCCCATGGGACAGCAGGGAACAGAAACTCCTGCAAGGCTGCAGCCCTCCTCTGAAGTGAGTAGAAGTGCACCACTGCTCCTTAGCACCACGTCCTATTCACACCAATTAGCACACACACGTTACCCATTTTGTACCAAACCTGTTCCATTCCCTGGCTCCACAGAGAAGTTCAGCGTGCGATGGGCAGAAGCTCCCATCCAGCCCACCTAGCTAATTTAAGCTAAGTCAGAATTGCCTATCAAGTTTCTAACAGGAAAAAAAAAACCACCAGACTCAGCCTTAACCACATCCCATCAACCGTACACTAGGGCAAGAAGATGAATGAGCACAGATGAGAGTTGAGCTTAAAGCAGGGAACAGCACAGGCAACAACCACAGCTGAAGCAGCAGTGGACAGGATAAGTCACAGGCCAGGAGAAACCCACTTCTCCAAGCAGGAGAAGAAGATACAGGAAGCACCTTCGAGTTTTGGGTACAAATACCGGAAAAAGGCTGACTTTACAGGGAAAAGAAAGAGCTGCCACTGTGCCCTGAAAGCTCCCCACCAAACACCTACCATTTGTGTCCCTGACAAGCAGTCTCATCCGAATTGGACTTATACTCCGTGTTCTTCTTGTTCACGCTGTAATTGGTCAAGTGCACAAATTTGTTGCTGAGGCTCTTCATCGAGGAGGAGTACCTAGAGGAGATGACAGCAGTACAAGCAGTCTGAGCTTGAACTGGTTGCCCTCAGGGCCACGGTGCAAGCAGCAGCTCTGTTCTCAGCTTGGACACCTTTCCTCTTGGCCACCCACTAGCCCTGCCGCTGTCCTCTCCCAGGGCGCTGGGAGCAAGGTCTCCTCCACAACGTCTATCCCCACAGACCCAGAGCTGACAGGACAAAGGTCGAGGCACAGAGCAGGCTGCCTTGGGGCCGAGGGATGCAATCCCACCCTTGCAACAGGTCCTAAAGAAAAGACCAGAGCATTGCTGAGCAAAAGCAGTGATGGAACTGCAGCAGCCCAGTGCGATATAGTCAAAAGTGGACGGGACATCTTAATTTATGGTATGTCAACTCGAAGCACAGGCAGCACGTTTATCTTGAGCTGATCTTGCTTTGGGAAAGGTGGATGAATGAAGCATCCTCTCAAATTTCCTTTCAATACTACCACCTGCAATGACTCCGTGTGTTTCCAGACTCTTCTTCAGCAAACAAGCAAGCTACAGCTTTGAGCATCCACTGTACATGGAACACCTGCCTCCTGCCCAAGCTAACGGGTGCCACAGCCACGCGTGGTCTCAGTGCTGAGGAAGACCCCCGTCGCCTCTCTGCCACACAACCTACTTGCAGCTAGCGAAGCGAACCAGTCCGTCCTTGAACAGGTAGACCCTGAGGGGATCGTAGCAAGTGACATAAACGTAGATCCTCAGGTCAAACTTCCTCCCGCCAATGAGGTAGGGTTTGTGCAGGTACCTGCAAAGGGAAGCGAGCGCCAGGAGAGAGTTACAACGTACAAGAACATCTCTTGCCTCCACCCCGGAAGGCTTGGCAAAAACAGACATCAATCTGAAGACCAGCTGAAGCCCTTCTAAACAGCACTTCCAATCTAAGTGCATCACAGTCCCCTGCTCAGTCCCATTTTGAAGAGATTTTTCCCAGGTCTAAGGCATAGCAGCTTTTCATACCTACAGTACAGGTCAAGGTATTTGGGAACGTTTAAGATGTACAGTGGGCCACAGATGGTTTGGTTCAGTGCAGGGAAACAGCTGGAAATTTTCACCCAAATCATCTCATTATTCACCCCACCTCAAGAGTTCATGATTTTCCATAAGAGAGCTTATCGCTTCGCATGGGAAGCGGACAAGCCAACACGGCAGTTCCCCGTCTGTCAAACACCAGACAGTATTCCTGCCCTCACGAGAACCTCCCCGGAAAGCAGACACAAACCAAGATGAGCTACTCCATTTTTCTGCACAAGGAGAAAGAGATTCTGAAAAACCTCTCTTATTTCAAGACAACCCTTTGACCAACACCTAACATACACGTAGGCTCTTACTGCCCCATTCTAACTTGGGTAAGAACAAATCTTTGGAAGTTCCCTACTCTTCCCAGGGTGCTTGTGAGCACCGGATAAGGCTCGTTTGCCTCTAAAGACACCAAACCCCAGAGTTCAAAGCAGTGGGAGTGGGATCCCAGCAGAGCTGAAGCTGGCTCACCTGCCAGACAGAAGCTCCAGAACGCCTGTGGAGCCAGACTAAGATCTAGATTGTACCCAAGGCCGCAGAACTTCCTGCAGGGATAGCAGCACTCCTGTAAGCCAGGCTTCCAGCAGCAGCATTACGCCCAGGCAGCAGAGAAGTTTCCAGATGCAAATCAGATGCTTCTGCTCTGCTGGGTAGTGGCCAGATCTGCCCAGATCTGGCCTGAGGGATGAGACGCCAGGAAGTCAACCTGTCAACCTTGTTTTTCTTCACTCACCTCTGCACCAGCAGTGGTCTCCTTTTGGGGAGCTGGCTCCATTTGTGGATAACCTGAATGCCAATGCCTCTTGCTGATGCTGGCTGCAAAACATCAACAAGAAGGGATCAGATGTTCTCCCTGCAGCTACACAGGGACAGGGAATCGAGTGCAGCTTTGCCCTTACTGGTTTCACAATCCATTTCTGTTGGCTAGCTCCTTCCTCCCATGCTTTCCTGAGTAATTTGATGTCCTGGGGCAGGATGAAGGACTGGGGGAAGAAGTTAAACTCTTTCTTTCCACAGCGAGTCTGCATCTTCAACAGGTTGCGCCACAGACGGTCTTTTCTCCCAATTTGAAACGAACCAGGGAAGTGGTTTAGCTGGAAAGGAACCCAGATCCCGTGAGATCTCCCCGACACCCCATGCTGCTCCCTGGCCAGGGGATACATCCTCTCTGAACCCTGCGCAAGGTCACATCTTCCTTGCTCCCCCCGCAGCCCTGCACCAAGGCAGGACCCATCTGCTCTTGAAGCTTCGCAGTGACAAACAGTCCTGGCTCGGTTCTGCCAGCGGAAAGATTACTCTAAACAACAATAACTGGGTTTAGACAAACCCACACGTGAACAGAGCTTAGCTACAGCCTTGCTCCGTAGGTAGCCAGCAGAGTTGTTCGCTCAGCTCCCATCTGAGCCTGTTTCTTGGGCTCATCTCCCAGCACAGAAATACCAGCTGCCACACAGGGAAAGGGACAGTGCAAGGACAGTTTGCACAGCAAACACCTGGCCCCGAAGGGGGGACTCCCAGACTGCTCCCAGCACGCTCTCCACCTACGTGAACGAGGTCAGCCCACAACATCCCCTACCTTCTGGTGCTCCCGGATGGCTCTGAAGCTGGGGGATTTCATGTGGTGGCCCCAGCAGCCCAGCCAGTCATTGCTCTCTGCAGGAAAAACAGAAAAGTCCATGACCAAGCACCCTGCCGCCCACAACACCCCCTCAACCCAACAGCACCCCATTTCCTTGGGCTGGTAGAAACATGCCAGGGATAATGCACAGCAATAGCTCAAAGCAGTCACAGTGGTTACGGCAAAGCTGCCCAACCAAGGGCTGTGAGCGGGATCCAGTCAACCAGGAGGGTCGTATCCCCACAGACAGGACTGCTGTAAAGGGTCTGTGCAGACACGAGGTCAAAGAAATAGCTTTGAACCCCCAGTATCTTATCCTTACCTTCCTTTTTTTCCAGCAGGCAAATAAAGCAGTTAGCTAATCAGCTCTGCTCTGCATAGGGATGCGTAGGATTGCAAGACTTGTTAGGTCTTGGTCTGCCCAGCATGCCTCATTGTATCCCTCAAATTAACTGAGCAGAGGTCTCCCGATACACGCAGGAGTCCTGTAAATACTTTTAGCAGATCACACTGCAGGGTATGGATGAAGGCTGTGAATGCTCAGTGCTTCCTCAGCCCTCTCCTACCCGTCTCTTCAGGGCCAAGATCCCAGCCCAGAGAACTCGCCAGTTAAAGTCAGAGAGAAGGCCATCATCTTCCTCAGCACATGGGGACGGGGGGCAGCGGTGCTGGGCTTGGCACCAGAAGAGCACCAGCCTTCTTAGGGTGGCAGCACCATCTAGAGGCACAGCTCAAACAAGCCAGATCCCAGCTCTGCTGCCCCACACGCTGCCCCAGCTCCTGCCAACACAGGAGTATGTCCCCGTGCTCCATGCCAAGGACAAGCCAAAAGGGAGACCGGGTTCTGCCGGGCCCCACAGAGCTCAGATATTGCGGCTCAGACAGGCAGAAGCAGGAACCCAGCATCCTACAGTGCCGAGCCTGTATCCTGTTCTGCTCCTCGCAGGCAGTCTGCCTTCTCACACCCACAGGCTGGAGGCGAGAGAGGACGCGATGCATCAGCTGCTGCCAGCCTCCCACAACTTACTTTTGCTGACTCTGAAGTGAGACCTGCCAATGGTTTGCTTGACGATGTTTGGCGTGACTGTGCACATTTTCCACCGCAGCAGCTTCCTCTGCTCCCAAGGCAGCTTTTCCACTAGGAAGGCAAAAAGTTGAGGACAGGAGGAAACCAGACGCGATACCTTGATTTCCTACAGCTGTATCCAGGGCAATTCTTATGTTTTGTTGCACAGCCACCAGGTCTGCAGGGAGGGTGTGTAACCCACTTTCCAGAACTAGCACGGAGCAGAAGACCCGAGGGCTGGGGGAGATCCAGGATGCTGGAACACGGCACGGCAACACGCCCCAGCTCACCTCTCTCATCCCGCGTACTGAAGTAGATGGTTGGAGGCACATTAGGGAATAAACTGCAGACAAGAGCTGGTTTGAGCACCTTCTCCTGATCCTCTGTGGGCTGGGACAGGCACTCGATGCGTTTCCTAGGAGAGATGAAGCAGCAGGCAGATGGCTAAAGGTGAAAAACAGCACAGGGAGCATCTACACGTGCAGTCCCATAGAGGCCAGTTTACATCTCAACATCCATAAGCTACTGTCCACAGTTGCCATGAACCAATGAGTTTCTGTTACCTTTGCAAAAATATATTCCAAAGAGGGCAGTACATACAAGAACAAAGGGACAACGTCAGAGACAGGAAAAACACTAAAGCAAAACCAGACACCCAGGCAGGATCCAAGAGGAAACTCAGGAGGAGGTTATGACCCTAAAGGGACCGTGGCCACTGGAACAATCAAGTAAGGAGCTAGGAACAGCAGAAGAAGTGGAGCCACATCACACTGACCAGCCTCCTGTGGTGCCCCTCGCCTCCACAAGGGAAACATGCAGCAACGGGTCTGGAGATCAGTAAAAGGAGAGAGCTGGGCTGTTCTTCCTGAGTGGCTATTTCTCTACATCCATTATTTTCAACGTCAGAACCAGTAAAAGTTTATTAATCAGCAATAAATCAAACGGATTGAAATTCCTTGACACGAAACTGTTCTGATGTGGCCCGAGACTGCAGCAATCAGGAATTTGCATCATTGCAATGCGGTGCAAGCAGTGGGCGTACAGGCCAGTAACCAATCTGCAGGGACAAGGGGTGGAGTTTGCACCAAATATGTGTGCCAACTGTTGTTATCTCCTTGTGGGTTTTGCAGGGGCACGGGGCGGAGTTTGTTACACAATAAAACCTATAACCTGGTCCACAGGAGCACGGGGTAGAGACAGTAATGCATGCATGTTTAAGATGTTGTAACCCTCTTGGTTTCGGTGCGTTTAGATTAGATATAAGGAAGAAAATCTTTACTCTGAGGGTGTTGAGGCACTGAACAGGCTGCCCAGAGAAGCTGTGGATGCCCCATGCCTGGAAGTGCTCAAGGCCAGGCTGGACAGGGCTTTGGGCACCCCGGTCTGGTGGGAGGTGTCCCTGCCCATGGCAAGAGGGGTGGAATTAGATGGGCTTTAAGGTCCCTTCCAACCCAAACCGTTCTATGACTCTATGTCAATCCCTAATATCTGGGAGGAAAGGTAGAACCGGTAACACATCCATTGCTACACACGTGATGATGCTATAAGCAGAGTTTATAATGAACAACATTCACACAGAAGTTCTGAAGCGTTTTGCAGAGGCGAGGGCTGGGATGTACGGAGCATAATTGGCACGGGTTTGGTAGCAGGTGGCCTCCGGAAGGAGGTGAGGGACTGCTCAGTGCTGAAGGCATCTGCCTGAGCGATGCAGGCTCCTTCCCTGGGGCCAGCTGCTCCTCGTGTTGCCTCCCCAGGATGTTTTGCTGTCAGCTGGGTAATAGAGAGCTCAGAGTTCACCTGGCTTGAACTTTGTGGTCTGTTGCTATCTTCACTCCATTCCCTCACACATTACAGCTCTCCTCTGTCACCGCAGAGGACAAAGATGGACAAGTCTGGACAAAGATGCCAAGTTGCAGCGCACTATTTACAGCCACTAACCTGGATACGAGAGCCACAGAGCCGCGAGACGACACGCCAGCGACAGAGGAAGCATCCGAGTCACCTGCAGGAGGAAAGAGATCCGGGTTTTGTCTCTGCGGGGAACAAGTGCATACAAAGTTAGGAAGGGGGGAGAGAAAACAAATGGTCCTGGGGACAGACCCTTCTCTGCTGCCCCGAATCCTGGGATCCCAAGTTTTATCTGCTAACTTAACTGGTGGTATAAAGCACAGGGCAGGGGGTGCAACTGACAGCCCTGCACGCCGAGAAGAGCTGGGCAAGTGTCGCAGCAGGACAGTGCTGAACCCCTGCCCAGTTCCCAGAGGAACCCACACAGCTCCTCCTTGCTGCTAAGTCACGTTTGGGTTCAGCACAATCTCCAGGTCATCCTAAAGTGACCGCAGGAACGTGAGTCAGGGCGCAGCCTTCCTGCTGTGCTGCTCGCACCTCGCTCCCAGACAGCCCCTGCACTCCCCACCCTGCTGAGGCACGGGGCACAGCTCCCTTGGGAATGGGCACTCACTGTCCTCTTCCTCGTCTGTGCCACAGCTCTCATCCAGGCCATCGGGAAGTTCCTCCTCCACATCGTCCTGGGGATGGCTTGGCTCCAGCAGCGACTCCCCAGCAGCGACGCTGGGACAAAGCACATCACATTAGAGGGAGCAGCACGCGCTTTCTGGCTCCAAAAAGCCCGGGACCCACAAGGCAGCAATAGATATTTGGCCAGAGGAGTGACAGCTCTCCTCTCCCCAGTGCTGACGGACAATCCCAAGCTAGTCAGATGGAGAGGCCCCAGGGAACACCAAGAAAGAGGCACGAGGACCCCCTCTCCCAGCAGGATGAATGCTGGCAGCACCACAGCAGCTGGGGTCGTGCCTCCCCCAGAGCTCTCCTGGCCAAAGGGAGGAAGGTCTCGGTGCCTCTGCGGGACCACACACCTCCACTGGCAGCTCTGCTGTTAGCTGTAGGCCTCTGCATCCCTTCAAAGGACCAGGAGGGGATCTGTGTCCCTCTGTCACCCAAGCCTGCTGCTCCATGCCACCCCGAGAGCCTGTGAAAGCTGGGGTGGAAGGAAGGCTCCCCCAGACGGGTTTTGTGCACAGATGCAGCCCAGGGGTGCCCTTGCAGCCACCCCAGCAGTGCCCGCAGCGTACCCAACACGCAGTGACGCCAAGGCCAGCCCAGCTCCTCTCACCACAGCCTTCCTCCTCTCCCCTACTCACTCAGGCTTCCCCGGGAGCGCAGCCTGGGGCCGGTTCTCCTCTTTCTCCAGCCTGATGGCGGACATCTGAGCTGCCACCTGGGAGACGGCGGCGGGGTGCTGAGGCTCCACCGCCCGCTCCCTGCCACACAGCGGCGTGCTCAGGAGCCGGCAGCCGGTGCCGCGCTCGGGAGAGGCAGCGCGGGAGGCCAGGAGGTGAAGGCTGACCCGTTTAGTGCACACAACGGCACCCTCGGTGCCTGTAAGGCTCGAGGCACCGGCAAGGCGGCGGCTGCCCATCTCCAGGCTCAGGGGAGCGACGGTTTCCTTCAGGGTGAGCTGCGCTATGATGTGATGCCCCCACCTGTTCCCGTTGGACACCCCACCCGCATTCGTCCTGCCAGGGCTTCTAACTTCGCCTCCAAAGCTGCCGGGGGTGGCGGTCTGTCCGGCCAGCTGCTGCGCAGCCTTTCTGGGGCTGAGCTCCGGCTCCTTCTCGCTGAAGCTGCGCGCTCTCCTCTCGGCGTCCCCCAGCGGCCAGGAGCAGCGCTCCTTCCTGAGGGTCACGCTGCTGGGCACGAGGGCCAGGGAGGGGACGCAGCTTTGCTCCTGGGCGCTGCTTTGCGCCACAGGGGTGCTGGGGGAGCAGTCCCACGAGACAGCGGGGAAGCTGGGAGCGTTCTTCAGCTTCTTGATCTCTGGTGACCGCAGCGAAGGCACTTGAGCGCTGCTTGGCCGTAGGAAGGGGTTGTCGTTGAGCACCGGTCTGTAGGAGCTGGCAGCCTGCCTAGCCGAGCTGAGGGCAGAGCCCTTGACCCCAGACCCCTTGTGCTCCTCGGGCAGCGCAGGCAGCGGGCAGGGCTCCATCAGCACGGAAGACATCGCCCTTCCCGCGGCAGGGCCGGTATCCTGGGGGCTTTGGAAAGGAAACCTGTAGGTTTGCAAGCCTGACTCGGCTCTCGGGCAGGAGCGCCGACAGAGCAGCGCGCTCCCACGCAGCTCCGGGCAGGGCTGGGCCGGGGGCAGGCTCGGGTGGGCGCGTTCAGCGGGGTGCGCGGGGCACGGCGACGGCGGGTACGGGGAGCCGGACTGCTGCAAAGGGATCCCCGAGGGCGGCGGGCTGCGCTCCTGCGAAGCGCTCGCGTGCTGCCCCTCCAAAGCCCAGACGGGTTTCGCCTGCTGAGGAGTGCTGCGCCAGGCTTGGCGCGGCCGCGCTCGCTCTGCCGGGGGGGTGTCCGCCGGGGGGCCGAAGGTCTTCTGTTTGGGGCCCAGGTCACAGCGGTCCGGTCCTGCAGAGGCCATGTACAGCCATAGCACGCGGGGCGAGAGCGAGACGGTCATCTACGGCAGCATTTTTGCTGGCCTGAAAAGAGAAGACAGCACAAGAGGCACGGTGAGCCCAGCAGCCGGCCCCAGGAGGAGCAGGGGCCGCGTCAGAGAAAGAGCTGGCATCTCACACAAAACCAAAGGACGGAGAACCACTTACAAAAGGCCCTGGGAAAAGTCCTGTGCACACAAAAGCTTTGACTTTGCAAACACAAAGGCTTCCCTGGCTGCCACGGTGAGCCTGGCCGCAAGGCGAGACAGCTCACCGCCTGCCTCAGGGCTGGCGCGACAGCCAGGGCCCATCCGCCTGGCCCTGCGCCTCCAAATCCCACTGTGCCACCTCTCCGGCCTCCACAGAAAGCCCCTAAATGTTTCTTTTTTTTTTCTTTTTTCCCCTTCTCGTTCCCTTAAAGCTTCAGCTCTTGAGGTTACACAATCGGGTGAGACTCTCAGCCCTTGCTTTTCGAAGGAACAAGCTTCTCGCTTCTGTAACGCTACAGAACAGCTCAGCAAGAGCCAAGGGCATCCTGAGAAGCTCAGGAACAAGGAGGCAGCAAAAGGCACGGGGCTGTTCTAACGTCAGCCCTTCGGTGCGTAGCACAGACTGGCGGCACCGCACACGTGCGTCCCTCTTAATCTCAGCCCTACTGAAGTCTCTTCGAGCAGCAGCTGCCGCACGTCGGTGTCCTACATCCTGCTGAAAGCGTTTCCACCACACCTGTACGATCCTTTTGCCTGAGGAGAGGGGGAAGAGAAAAGCTGGGCGCCAGGTATGCGGCTTGCTTTAGCACGTGCCTGGAGGGCACGCCGAGATAAGAAATTGTATCCTGAGCAGGCTGAGTTACTGCCTTTCTCTGCAGCCAGCCTTTCAGCTCGCACAAGCCTGCAGGTTTAAAGAAAAAAAAAAAAAAACGTATAAAAAGGGTAAGCAGAGCATTAACCACCCCCCTTAATTTCCTTGCGATACGCACGCCTCCTTTGTCACCTGAAAATCAAGTGTGGGCTGCGGCAGCTGACGTGTAGCTGCCAGACCCTTGCTCTGGAGCACCCTGAAAGCAGCTCGGGCCCGCCGCGGGGCTCGGTCAGAGCAAGCCGCAGCCCTCGCAGACCCGCTCGCGCTGTGAGTCAGGCCCCTGAGCCCCAGCACAAGCTCCTGCGGGGCCAGCGACGCCCCGGCCAGGTGCTGCGCAAGGTGGGAACGCCCCATGCAGGCGCCTAGGGGACCCAAACGTCCTCACGGGGAGCTGCCGCCCTGCCAGGAGGTGCGGGAGGGCTCAGCTCCGCATGCGGGGCTGCCGGCGAGCTCCTCGCCAACGCGCGGCCCCCCCGGTGCTCCCGCAGGGCATCCCCGGTGCCAGGCGTGGGGTAGCCTCACCTCTCCGCCGCTGGCCCCGGAGTCGGGACGGCCACGCGCCCTGCAAAATTGAGTCGTATCCCGTCACCCGACAGCCGCCCGGGCGAGAACCCCGGCCGTGTTGTGACATTCGCAGCGATTAGCGCAAAGCGTGGAGGCTGCGGCTCAGATGCCGCCACCTGCCCGGCTCGAGTTTCCCCGGGTAAACAAGCGCTCGGCGCCCACACGAACCCGCTCCGCCGTGCCCGGACCGCAAGTGCACTCGAACCGCGAAGAGATCCTGGCACACCGGCAAAAACAGGCGTGAAAAGCTAAAAATAAAACGTGTGGAGGTTGAGGGAGGCGTCCTGGGGTCCCTGCCTACGGGGGACTCTCACCGCGGGGTCGCCACCCGCGCTGGCAGCTCGGCCGTGCGTGACCTTGCACAACCACCCGTGCCTCATCTCCAGCAGGCTTTACAGCTACGCCTGCCTTATCCCGCTATAAAAATACGAGCGCTTTGTCCTAATAGAGCTGTTACAAGGGGGCTTGGCTCGCGCAGCCGGCGGCAGGATGCGTTACGCCAGGCACAGCCCTGCCCCGCAACAGCAGAGGGGACACGTGCCCAGCGTCCCCCTCTCCAGAGGGGTTTTTGCCGCAGAGCTGCACAAGGAGCTGAGCCGGATGGGCGCAGCAGAAGCAGCAGCTGCAGAGAAGGGAGATGCACCAACCGTACGGGGCAGCAAACCAGCGCATCCCGGGATAAAACCCCTCCGACGGGGCACCGAGCCCCTCCCAAGCATCCCTCCTTTCTGGGACGCCTTCCGAATTCGCTTCCTTGCTCCGAGGCGCGCAGTTAAGCCTGGCGAGCTCCCAGCTCCGTTACCCACTTGGTGGCAAAACCCCGGGGGAGGCAGCGCGAGGAGGAGCTGCCAAGCCCCGAGCTGCCTGCGGCACGGCTCCGCGCCCTGCCAGCCGGGGACAGGAGGCAGCACGGCGCGAGGTGCCCTTCACCTCCCGCGCCCCTGCCTCCGAACGATGCCTCTCACCACCCGCCTGCGTCCCCAGGGACTGCGTGACAAGCCGGGGCTGGCCGAAAGGACGCCTCGAAGCACCTGCTGAGCACCCAGGAGAAGCAGCGGAGAGGCGGGCACCCTCACGTGCCGGGTAGATCCCCGTGGGACGCAGGTCAGCGAGGTTTCTCCTCGTGTTTAGCTCACCCGCGCCTCCGTCAGGGGCCCGGCCGGGAGGAAGGTCACGGCTCGGCGCAGGCACTGCTCCTGCCAACCCAGCCCTAGGGCAACAGCCCTCAGACGACGCTCAGAGATTTTATTGTAGAAACACGAGCTGGGAAAAGCCCGGCTCCAGCTCCCAGGGCGAATTGGCAGGGCTGGAAGTCAAACCCAAACGTCATTACTAGTAATTAACGGATTCTGGCTCGGGCTGACTGACACACACTAAATACGGAGGCCGAGGCTGTCGCTGCTGGCCGGCGCCCGGCCGCGCCTGCTCGCAAGTATTTAGCGAGCACCTTCCATTATTGCGCAGCCTGCCCGCAGGCTCCGGGACGTCAGCCGGAGCGTTGCCACTGCCCTGACCAACGTCACCCTGCAGGGCTCGCCGCTGCACCGAGCGCGGGGGGCAGGAGGGAGCTTCTCCCGGCCCGACCCCGCCGCTGCACAACCCGAAACGACGGGACCGCGAGAGCCCGGGCGCGCGAACCGAGCCCCCGTCACGTGAGTCTAAGCGGGGAGGTTATTTTAAAACCCGGCTGCGGTGACACGCTTAAAATAATGAGAGCTTGCAAATGTATGAGCTGCGAGCTGACCTGATAATGCGCTGTCAGCCTCGCGCATCCACAAGTCGCGGGAGGGGAAAGGAAAAAAAAAAAAGTCAGACAACTGTGATTTGCTATCATTTTCTACGCCATTGCAGCGCAGCGTTTCAGCCTGATCTTTGCAATTAGAAAAGGTGAGACCTGTTCCTAAAGAAGATCTGAGTTCACGCCACGTCCCTCCCTTGAAGCTCTGGGGCTTCTGATTAATGCTTTAACAAGAGAGTTCACATCAACGCCACACAAACGGGCTTTAAAACCAACAGTTTCTAAAGAAGGACCTACTCCACCTTCAAAAAATCGAAAAGCTTTCAACAAAGCCAAACGCATTAATCCAAAACCAATTTACTGAGCGTGCCTAAGCCGCTCGCACGCCCAGTAACGAGACGCAAACTCCTACAGCATGAAAACCACCCTACAGCATGGAAACCACCCTCAGCTCCAGGAGACGGGCAGCCTCGGTCGCAGCGCGGGTCACACAGCAACACCCGAGACAAAGCAGCACGAGGCCAGCCGCCAGCTCCAGCGGAGGAGCAGAGGACCCACGAAGACTGGGCGGCGGGGACGAGGCGGCACGACGACAGCTCGGTCCCCACAGGGACGCCCACGGGACGGGGGCCAACGAGTGTCCCGAAGAAACACGTTCTGGGCGCAAAACCAGAGGCACGGGGCGATGACGAGCAGCCTCTCCCCTAGTCTGCGCGGACTGTGAAGCGTCAAGTTTGTGTTTGGCCACTCGGGTGAAAAAAAAAAGAAAGACCAGTGAGAAACCACGAGGGTGCATCAGCAAATTCCCCCTGCACCCGGGGATTCCTCCGTGCCTGGCGTTTATGCCGGGGCCGGGGCTGTGGATTCGAACTCGACGCCGGACAGAAAAGCAGCGAGAAGCGCATCGCTTCCCAAAGCCGTCCTTTAATTACACATGGGCAGCTGGGACCCGGCCACGGCCCCGCCGCGGGACGCGAGCGAGCGACTGCTCCCCGCGGCTGAGCGACGAAGGCTCTCAGGTGCTGGAGTCCCGGGGGACCCCGCGCGTTTCTCACCGCCCTCAGGACGCCGGCGCGCGGTGCCAGCTGCGGTCAGGGGCCCCAGCGTGATGAGGCAGAAAAGCCGCGGCTTCGTCCCGGAGGGACAGCCGAAATAAAAGGGCTGACCTGAGCCGGCGCCTGCCTCGGGCTGACTGCCCTGAATCGCGCTTTCTCGTCCTCTCAACTACACCACGCCACCTGCTTGAGTAGGGAAATGACTCTGGGTTAAAAATAAGCAGTGAAAGCATGGGGCGCCTTACAGCTCTGGCTGTTTCAAAGAAGACCACCAAAGCACCTTGCTGCAGATCCCCGCAGAGCAAGGCACAGGGAGAGCATTCGTCATCCAGCTTCGCATTTGGGGAGTTACGCAGCCAGACCTGGGGATTTCGGCCAACAGAGCAGGAACTGGCGGGCGGTCAGCACAGATCGGTCTGGTTGTAGACAGCCTGTCCACGCTCTCAGTCTCGGGCACAGAAACAAAATGAAGGTGGAAAACTCGCGGTGAGCGGTGTAGGTATAAAACATCAACGCAGAACAAGGAAACAAGAACTGCGCAATTAGTTTAAAACACTCCAATTCTTTATCCAACCTCTTTTCTCAATACTTTTTCTCCGAAACATACCTGGAACTGGAAAAAAAAAGCTTCCAGGTCAACCCTTCGGTACACAACGAAGGACATTCCTGGTCAAAAAGCCACCTTCCGAGACGCGCACGCGTTGCGGCAAACTCGCCCCACCTCTGAGCGGTCTCAGGAGCGGAGCAGCCCGTGTCGGAAGCGCGGGGAGCAGCCGAGGTTCGAGTTGGGAAGAAGCCGCCAACTAATCCCGGACTTGCCGCACCGGAGGAGCCCAGGCAACGTCAGGCACGGCGCCCGGCCAGGTTGGCGTGGCAGCCAAAGCCCCGGAGCGGCACGGCGGTGCCGGGGACGCGACGTCTCCGGGCGGGCGCTCCCCACGGGCAGCACCCCGGGGTGCGTTACGTGTCCCCGCAGCGTTTGGCTCCCCCCGCCGCGCTGGGAAGGGCCCCGGGCACCCCCGGGGAGCGGCTGGGGCAGCCTCACCGTGCGCCACACTCACCTACGGCGAAACTCCCGGGGCTACCGCAGGGGAGCGACCTGCGAGCCGCGGCTGCTAAAAAAAAAAATAAATCAAGGCAAACCCCCTCCCATAAAGCCGCACCGGGGCCGTTCACCGCTACTTCTGCCCCCGAAGCGCCCGGGCCGGCCCCCCGGGAGCCAGCCCCGCCGTCCCCGTGCCGCACGGGCAGGGCCCCCGCGGGAGGAGGGGAGCGGCCCGGCTCTGCCCCAGCCCGCCCCGGGGCCGCTTTCCCCGGGGCACCGGCCCCACCGAGCCCCCGGCGCCCGGCCCCGCTGCTCCCCAGGCCCAGCGGGCCGCAGGGCGGCCGGGCCCCGCCGGTAAGGCCCGGGGGCCGCAGGGGGAGGCCCGGCGGGCGCCCCCAGCCCCGGACCGGGGGAGGAGGCCGGGATGGGGCCGCTCCCGGTGGAACCGGAGCCCGGTTGCTACGGTGGGGGGGCTGCAGCGGGTCCTCCCCCCCCGGGGGTCTCGCCCTCCCCCCCCCCCGGTACTCACCCCCCCGGGCCGGGCCGCGCCGCCGCCCAACCGCCCGCCGTTACCATGGCGACCCGGGGCGGTACCGCGCCGCCACGTGACTGCGCCTCCCGGTAGGCCCGGGCGGGAGGCAAAGCCGGCGGACTACAACTCCCGGCATGCCCCGCGCGGCCGCTCCGCCCCCGCCCCCTTCCCCGCCTCTCCGCAGCGCCCCCTGGCGGCGGGGAGGGCCGGACGGGGGCAGCAGGGCCCTGCGGTGGGAGAGGTGTTTGGGGGGGGCGGGGGGGTGTTACAGGTGCTTTTTTCCCTAAAATAAAAAAAAAGCCGCACGCGGGAGGAGCCCCCCCCGGTCACACGGGGTGCGGAGAGCCCTGGGTGCGAGGCCGCCACGCAGCGCCACGCTGGCACCGTCCTATCGAGGACAATGGTCCCGCGGCGGGCGGCACACCGCCAGCCGTGGCACCGTGGCACGGCGCGTCCCCACCCAGCCCCGAGCGCTGCGCCCCGGTGAGGGGTCTGGGGACGGCCAGGGAGCCGGGCAGGGCCCCCTCGGGGCGGGCGAGGTTTCGCCGAGGGTCAGGGCTGGAGGAAGAAGCGTTCCCGCCGCCGTCCCGCCGCTGCCGTCGGGGTGCCGCAGGCTGCGGCCCTCCTGCCGGTGACCCCCGGGGTGCCGCCGCGTCCTCAGGTGCTGTGCAAGGGCGCGAGGAGGCGGACGAGCTCCTGGCAGTGCCGGGCAGAAGAAGGACGGGAGCCGCCAGCGGCCGCGGGCCGCGGGTCGCCGCTGGCCAGCGCGGCCAGCTTCTCGCCGGCCCCCAGAGACAGCAGCACCTGCGGGGCACAGAGGCACACGAGTCACCGGCCGGCCCGGCAGCGTCCCCCCCGTCCCCCCCTGGTGCCACCAGCGGTCCCGCGGAAGGGCAGGCGGCGGGGCGAGCAGGTACCTGCCGTACCCCCGGGTGCCGGCTGGCAGCCCGCAGCGCCACCAGGGCTCCCTCCCGCACGCCGGCCTGGGGGTCCCAGCAGGCCACCTCCAGCAGGACGCGGGGGGCCTCGCTCTCCGCCAGCAGGTCGCCCAGCTCCGCCGAGCGCCGGCACAGGTTGCCCAGGGCCGAGGCGGCGTTGCGGCGCGTCTTGGCGTGCGGGTCGCGCAGCAGCCGCGTCAGCCCGGGCACGGCCCCGCGCAGGGTGCGGGCCGGGGAGGACGGGTGGTACGCGGCGTTGCCCACCGCGAAGCTGGCCGCCCTGCGCACGTTCTCGTCGCGGTCTGCCAGGCACGCCAGCAGGCCCTCCAGCAAGCCGGGCTGGCTCTGCAGCGCCTGAGGAAAGCCGTGGCTGTGTCGGAGCAGGTTGCCCAGCAGGTTGCAGGTTTTGGCCCGTACGGGGTGCTCCCGGTGGGCAAGCAAGCGGGTGAGCGGCTGGTGGGACGTGTCCGAGCCCCCCAGGATCCTCTGGAGAAAGGGCAGGTGCTCTGGGGAGACCCGGGCCACGTGAGTCAAGAGAGACAGGAGGTCAGTTATGAGCGGGAGGCTGTCTGAGAACAGGACGGCAGCAAAGAAGGCAAGGATGCGCTCCGAGGCAGCAGCCTCCCGTACCACTTGAGCTATGACCTGCTCGTCGGACACAACGAGCTGGCACAAGAGGCTGACGGGGAGCTCAGCGTCTGAGAGCGGCAGATGGTGACAGCAGACCTGAGGAGAAAGGAGACACGGCAGCACTGAGCGCCTCGTCCTCGCACGTGGGCCAGAGAGCAGCTGAGGTCTGCCCACGGGTCGGCGCGGAGCTCGGCGGCCAGCCAGGCTGCTCTGGGGGCTGCGAGGCACCCGAGGGCTGCCCTGCGTGGGCAGGGATCGGCAGCGCCAGGAGGAGTGAGACGGTGGGGCTGCGGTGCAGGGAGGTGTCTGCAGGGCATGGAGAGAGCCGCGGGGCCAGGAGGGTACCTGCAGCAGCTGGGCGGGGAGCTGGGAGTCTCTCACTGCTGCCACGACCAAGGCTAAGGTGTCTCCGTCCACATCCAGGGCGAAAGGGAAACAGAGGAGCTGGCAGGCCTGGATCACCACGGCTGGGACGAGTTCCGTGTCCCCATCCTCTCCTGCTTGCCTGAATTTTTGAGAGAGACTGGGCTCAATACAGAGGCAACGAGAGAAAAAAAAAAATCGGAGGCACAGAGCATTCCCAGGCACTGAGGAGAGGCTCTGCTGGGGAACTGTGCCCTGCAAGTGCCAGGTCAGGAATTTCTCAGCCCTCTTCAGCCCTCCCAACTCACGTCTGTGCCAGGCATGCCAGGAAGCCAGGGGACAGCAGCCTCCTCAGCGTCACCACGAGGACGCCGTGGGACTGGGTAAGCTGAGGCAGGCACCGGTGGGACTCGCGAGCAAAGACGACGAGGGCCAGGCTGAGGAAGAGCAGCGTGCCTGCAGGGGAAACAGTGCAACAGAGTCAACACGAAGGTTGAAAAACCTCCCCCCTTCTGTCTGCTTGTGCTGCAGACAACCCTCACTCCATGACACAGACAGCGATCCTCAAGAAAAGCCCCTGAACCCCTCAGGCCCCAGGGATCAGGTGCTGATGGGGACAGAGACACACGGGCAAGCTTGAGGGCAGAACGTGGAGCAGGGTCCCCGGCAGATGCCCCGCTCACCCCACAGCTCCTACCTTGAGGGGACAGGAGGTTCCAGTCTGGCTCTGCCGCGGGGCGCTCTGCCCCCGGGGCGTCTCTCTCCAGCGCTGCCCCGTCGCTGCCCACGCGAAGCACCGCAGCCACACCGTGCCACACCGCGCTCCACAGCTCTGAGGCAGCGAAGCCCTGCTCCATGGCCGTATCCTCCTACGGGTGGGGGGGTGGGCGTCGAGGGGCTGCTCCCCAGGATTCTGGTCCGTGCCCCTGCCGGCCCCACGGTCCCGAGGACGGACACGGCGCCAGCAGGGGACCAGGCAAAGGGAGAAGGGCAGGCTGGTACCTGGGCGAGCAGCTTCAGCAGGAGGAAAATGAGCCCATCGTAGAGACCGGCACCCATTGGCGGGGGGAGCTGCAGCTGTAAGAGAGAGCGTGGGACGGGCTGGAGCTGGGTGCTGGCTCTGAGGGCAGCAGCACCAGACCCGCACCCTTCTGACCCCGTCTTCGCCCGTACTGGGGTAAGAGCAGGGCCCCTCTGCTCCTCTGTCCCCATCCCATACCTCAGCTGGCGCCGTCAGGGCGTTTGTCACCGCTGGTAGGACCTCTTCACCCCTAAGCACCGCGTCCACCCCGCGCTGACTGAGCTGTGTCAGGAGGAATGCTGCAGCACCCTGTGGGAGCAGGCAGGGATCGGCACCTTTGGGACCCTCCTATCCGCTCTTCACCCCTCGGCCCAGGGCGAGGACAGCCAGAGTGCACCTGCCCCACCCCGCGCCGGGTGACCAACAGCAGGACCCGAACGGGATGTGGGGCTCTGCCGGCCTCCCCACGGTGCCTCTGGCAGCACAGACTTACCACGCGGGAGACGACAGGAGACTGGGTGAGGAGATCCGCGGCCAGGGAAACCACCTCCTCGAGCCTGAAACACAGGGACCAGGGGAAAGACACTGGCAGCCGAGCCCTCCTCACGGCACTATGTTCTCAGGGCTCCACACGCCCCGGAGCAGCGGCATCCGAACACCCCCCGGGCTGGGAAGCAGCCACCTTGCGGGAGGAGAGTGAGCCGTGCATCGCAGAGCTTCCTCGGCCGTGCTGGGTCCCTACCGCGTCCCCAGCGCCCGCGCGCACTGCCCAGCTGCCCGCTGGGTGTCAGGATCTGAGGGGTCAGCAGGAAGAGAAGCCCAGCTCTGGGCAGGATAGGCTTGTTTGGGGCAGGAAACGTCTTTACCCCGCCCACGGGTGAAAGCGGGTGCTTACCTGGGAGGGGAGGCCTGGGGCTGCAGGGTGAGCAGGGCCAGCAGGTACAGGGATGCCTCACGGGCCACCCCCTGGGCGACCTCCGCCATGGGGACCTGCCAAGGGAGCGGGAGTCACAGGGGAACAGCGGGGCTAGGAGGGGAGGAGGGGATGTTCCTGGGCCCCGGGAGGAAGATGGCACCCACTCTCTCCAAAGCGAGCTCCCCCAGGCTCTTTTCTCCACGCGCCCTCCAGCCTGGTCCAAGCAGCGCCCGGAGGAACAGGTGCTGGTTGCCTGCACTCCTCCCCCAGCACGGAGGCTGCAGGCAGTCCTACCTCGCCCTTTGAGAGCTGCACGAGGGAACCCCACGCTTGCTGGCTCCTCCCCAGGTGCTGGCACAGGCTCGGGCTGGCATGGCAGGCGGCGTAGAGGATCTGCGAGGCAGAGGGGAGAGATGCACACCAAGCACCTCCACGGACAGACAGAAAAACGGACAGAGCTCTTACCTTGAGGGCGTTCAAGGAGCAGCCTGGGTGCTGAAGGCTTCCCAGCAGTCTCCCAAGCTGTCGGTTCTCTCCATCCATAAGCTTTTCAGCTACCCTTTGAGTGACCTGCAGAAACCAGCCTGATGGGCACCCCGGGCACACGAAGCATTGCACAAACCTAACAAGTTTCATACTAGCAACAGATTAACAAAAGGAGGCATCCGCTTTCATGGCGGTGCCTGCTTTCACGCAGGGGCGCTCATCTGCCACGAACCAGCATGGCTTTGGCGCACAGCCCCTGGGCTGCAATGAGCAAGGTAAGATTCCTCCTCTGCTTTCCCCCCTGGTGACTCAGAGTTCAGTGTAATGATCAAATGGAAATCTATATTCTTGTTCTCCCTCTTTGTCAAGTTCATTCTCCTTCAGATTTCCTACAGTTCATATCACAGACGTTTAAGAGTTCTTCGGGTCTCCTCTGCATTGCCTATTTATTCAGCCCGTTTCCCCAGTCAGACCCTAAGCGCGAGCCTTTTAACAGACTCAGGAGTCCTTAAACTCCTGAAGCTCGGCTCTTGGACTGCAAATCTTGGACAGCAAACCTGGATGACCCCGGCCCTGCACTTCACTGCTGAAAAAGAGATTCTCCTGCAAAAGGCTGCTGCCTCCAGGGAGACCATACGTCCGTGCCCTGCAAAGAGAGCTGGCCCGACCTGCTTCTTGGCTTCCCGACAGCTGTTCCTCGCCAGGGGGATGCTGCAGGCAGCAGCCAACGCGGCTGTATAAAGGTCTGCCACACGTTGGCTCTGGGCATGGGCTGACTTGGCCTCCATCGCTGCACCTGCACAGGGACAGAGCCTGGGTGAGGGATGCCGAGGGGCAGTTGGATGGGGCTGGAGGCCAAGAGAGGAAAAGTCAGGCTTGGGCGATGAGAAAGGTGAGACCTGGGACTGAGGGAGAGAACGGGAGAGCCCTGGGTAGCAGGGGGTTGAGCAATTTGGGCAGCCACTTGCTCCTGGAAACGGTACTGGAGTGGCAGTCAGTGCTCTGAGGGAACTAAAGGGCTGGAGGGAGAAGGGAAACCCTAGGAAGCCCCAGGAGGAGAAGGTGAGCTGCCACCAGTGCTACCTTGCAAAGCGTGCTGCTCTGAGGTGGATCCCTGGAGAAGTCTGTCCAGCAGGGGCTGATGCTCCTCTCGCAGGCTGGCGTAGAAAGGAGCAGAGGCAGAGGGGCACGCCGCATCCAGGCTCTCACAGAGCAGGGTGAAGCACTGGGGGAGGCACAGGGATTGCCACCACAGCAGATGGGGAGGGAGAGGAGGGAGACAAGCAACCGTGGAGGAAGCTAAGCGGGGGCAGCAGAGGTGGGGGAAGGACCCAAATTCAGGGACCAACGTCCCCTCCAGCCACTTCAGTCCCACTGCTGCTGCGTGGCAGCCACAGGCTGGCTGCGGGAGGGGTGCACATGGAGGCGCAGCCAGGGAAGGCGCCCCCCTCAGAGAACTCCTTTCTGAGATCCCCACAAAACAAACAAACACACAAACAAAAACAACAAAACTAACAAAAACAGTGGGGTCAGACAGCTTGCCGTGACTAGGATGCATCAGACCACTTACGTGGGAGCAGGCTCCTCAGCCTGCTCTCCCCCTAAGATGCACACCCAGCCCCAGAGCTTCTGTGAGGGGAGGAGAAGGCGGAGAGACGGAAGACAGAGGCACCCTTACCAGGAGGCTTTGCTGGCAGAGTCTCATCTCGCTGTCGGCTGGCTCAGCCAGCAGATCCAGCAGCAGGGCTAGGAAGTGCTTGGCACTCTCCTGGAAGGCCTGCAGGCTTGGAGAGGCAGCAAGGGCAAAGGAGAGCAGAGAAAGATGGTCACTGACTGTAAGGACAAGATCTGGCCATGCCCCTGCAGCCCTGGCTAACGGAGCAGGCAGTGCACAGTGGCACTGTGAGCTGGTGCCAGCAGGCAGCACAACTGGACTCATCAGCTTTGCCTTCCCCCATACTTGCCCCACTCAAGGAAAGCACTGCTCTGAGAGCACAGTGATGCTTCCTCACAGGACAGTTCCTCTGCCCTGCCTGCTGCTGGGTCCCCACAGTGACCACGAGAGACCTCGGAGAACACCGCATTGTCCTTACCTGTCCTTCTGCCCACTCTCCTCCAGGCTGCACTCACTGCTGAAATAAACTGTGGTCACCGTGATGAGGTCCGTCAGCACCGCGATACACCAGGGCTGCTGCGGGAGAACAGAAAGAAACAGCAAGCGGCAAACGTCTGCTGGCCATTCCAACACCACTGCAGAGGCACCCTTCCTAGCCAGGACCTCTCCCTTCTCATGGGGGCCAGGAAGAAGCACTGTCCCTGTAAGCCAGCCCCCGTAGGCCACAAGGACCTCCCCAGCATCCCCTAGCACAGGCACGCTGCAGGACTGAGGGAGCTTCAGTCCGTCTGGGGCCGTAGACCCACCTGCTTTGTGCGTCCACTTTCCAGGATCTGCTTGGTCAGACGCAACAGGGACAGCGGCACGTTCAGCTCCAGGCAGAACTGCTCCAGCAGCTCAGAGTCGCAGCGGGTAGCCAGGAGGTTGCCCACAACACGGAGCACAGGGCGGAGGTGGGAGGCTCCCTCTAGCATCCCTTCTAGCACCTGAGCACAGAAAGCCAAAAAGGCTCGCGATCAGCAGCAGTCACGGCCCCTCCATCACCCTCTAAGGCAGGGGAGCAGACGACAGGCTAAGTGTTTGAGGCAGCCCTGGTTCCTGAGGAAGCAGTGGGACTATTTATTGGTCAGTGGGGGCTCTCCTAGTGCTCCTGACCCAACCACAGAAAAGAAGAAGGCCTCCACGTCCCCAGCCTTAGCTGGCTGGGCCAGCCATCCCTCACCTGCTGAGCAGAGTCTGCAAGGCGGGCCCGGACGCGGTGCCGGAAGGCTGGGTCCCTCACGAGCCTCAGTGGCGTGCTCAGCTGCATGGCCGAGGGCTCTGTGGCCTCGATCAGGCGTTGCCACTCCTCATCGCTCTCCGGCTCCTGACCACGGAGGAGAGAAGGCTAGAGCCAGACCCCGCCTGCTCCAGAGTCTCTGTACCAGCCCGCAGGCAGCGGGCCCTGCTGTCCTTACTGCAGGGCACCGCCTCACCTCGCTCTCCAGGTCCACGGCCTCAATGCTGCACCTGCCGTGGGGCTCTGCCCTGCCAGCACCAGAGTGCAGAGGGACTCCTGCTCCGCGAAACTCCCGCTCGTAATCTTGAGTGATGCTGTGCTCCCTGGCAAAGGAAACGACCCGGTAAGTGAGCTTTCCCCTCTCCCTCCTCTCGCAGCCCCAGCCCTGCCTTACCATGGGTTGGGAGGAGGCTCCTCCAGCTGCCACTGTGCCACGCTGCTCTTTCCTTGCAGGACACCGGAGTTCTTCTCTTTGGAGGCAGCTGGTGGCTCCCCCTCCCCTAGGGCTGCCTTCCCAGGTGCTGCTCTGGGTTTGTGCTCAGTGTGTCCTTTGCCAGAATCCTTCGTACACGCAGTATTTGCCTTTAGCTGCCCCTGGTTGATGGCAGAAACGTTTGGTCAGGGCAGGGTTATTCGGACAGCCAGATGAGCCCCCGACACCCCCCCACACCAAGGATCCCACATCCTGCCTTGTATACGGCCAATAAACACCCCCATCCTGACTTTGTACCTTCTGTCTTTCCCACCAGGTCCCATTTCAGTGCCTTTCCTTTGCCACAACAGTGGGGCACAGTCCAGG
Organism: Anser anser; assembly: GCF_964211835.1. Lineage (NCBI taxonomy): Eukaryota > Metazoa > Chordata > Aves > Anseriformes > Anatidae > Anser > Anser anser. The sequence goes on from NC_139726.1 coordinate 10,423,895, forward strand.
GAACCCCACACTTTACCTTTTTCTGTGCCTCCTCAGCCATCTTCTGTCGGGCCTTCCTCAGGATCCTGGACTGGCCGCTCCTGGGGGCCAGGGAATGAGCTTGCTGCTCCTTCAGGGCCTGCAGCTCTGGAGACAGCTTGGTGGTGAAGGGGTTTGAGATCCCATGCTCTTCTGTGTCGTCAATCACTGCGAAGGTGAAGGCAGATCTTCATCAGCAGATCTCCCCTGGGACACTGGGAGGGTGAGCAGCTCCATGATCCCAGGGGAATCCCGGGGGACTCAGAGCAACCCCCGGGGCAGGAGCTAGGGGTTGGTGACTGGAAGAACTTGAGAGGAAGGAGGGAAAGACCAGAGAATTACAAGAAATTAGGGTAGGGTGGTGGTCCCAGTCTACAGGCGGTAGTCAGAGGAAAAGGACGTGTCCCAAGTTGGAAAAAAGCTCGGTACTCACCAGTAACCCGGCCAGCAATGAAGGGGTGGGAGAGCAGCTCCGGCCACGACAGGCGCTGGCGGGGGTCCTTCATCAGCAGCCCCTGCAGGAAGCTCTACAGACAGCACAGCGCCAGGGTCAGACGTGCTCAGCACCCAGCGCACATCCACTAATGGACACAGTGCCCCCGCCAGCCTCAGAGAGGGAGCCCAGGGCTCCTGGGTTCCCTGAACTGTTCTGAGAAAGAGTGGGTCTGGTGTCGAGGGTAGGCGGGCAGTGGGAAGGCACTTTCCCTTCCCAGCCCACTAAACCACTGCTCTGCTGCCTGCCTCAGTTTCCCAACTTAGCAAGGGGCAGCAGTGATAAGAGCCCCCATCCCAAGAGGCCAAGCTCTATCACGCCAGAGGGTCTCACCCCACAGACAGGGCTTTGTCCCTTTTGTCCCCTTACCTTGAAGACTGGGCTTATGGCCTTGGGCCATTTGACAGGGTCCTTGACAATGAGGCTGACGAGCTGGAAGATGCTGCTGGTGTAGAAGGGAGGGGTGCCCACGAACAGCTCGTACAGGATGCAGCCCACAGACCAGAGGTCCGCCGTGTGGTCATACGGCTTCTCCTCCACCAGCTCAGGGGACATGTACAGCGGGGTGCCCTTGATGGAGGTCAGCACCATGGTGTGGATACTCATGGCACGGGCAAACCTGCTCAGAGCAAAATACAGGTGGCTATTTCAGGCTGGAGCACGCTCTGCCACTCCCAAGGAGACTCCTATGAGCACACCAACACTCCTCTCCCCTCTGGAGTCCAAAATTCCCCATCCCTGCTAACCCCTGAGTACACACAGAATCCAAATCCCCTTCCACACACACTCTTCTCTCCTACAGCACCCAGGACACCCTTTGGCTGCCACAAGCCCACATGCCCCCCTCAGCTTGCCGCCAGCACCCACCCGAAGTCGCAGAGCTTGATGACGCCGTCTTTGCCCAGCAGGATGTTCTGGGGCTTCATGTCGCGGTGCAGGATGCGGTGGGAGTGCAGGTAGTAGAGAGCAGAGACCAGCTGGGCAGCTATGGTCTGAACCTACAGAGACACGGGAACCTCATCGTGTAACCCGTGGTGCCACCAGCCAGCGCAGCCACGGGCTCCCTTCTGCCTGGCTCCCCAAAACCCCACTTCTGCCCTTGCCCCGTTTGGGACCAGCCCCAGCTTTGGGCCAGCTTTGCTGACACAGGAGCGTGCCAACAGCTGAGGCAGCAGCCTTGTGTCGTGGCCCTTGCAGAGGGAAACCTGCTGTCGCCCACTGCGACCTGGCCCTCTTTTCATCCCTTCAGAAGCTCTGCCAGACAAAGCCTCGGAGGCGCCTCCTGCCCTCTGCCCGCTGACAGACAACTCCCATTCCCTCCGTCCTGTGGCAAAGCCAGCGTGGCCACCGCCTCGCCAGTCACCTGGTCCTCGGGCAAACTGCCGTCGTCCTCCAGGATCTGGAAGAGCTCCCCCTCTGCGTAGTCAGTCACCACCACCACCTGGGGAGAAGAGCAGCATGGAGGCATCGGGGGGCACCCGCCCAGGCACATCCCCACCGAGCCCTTGTGGCTCTCCTCGTCTTGGGCCCAGCCAGCCGGGTGCTGGCTCCCACCCAGCGGGCGTGCCAGGACCGGAGTCCCAGTCTCTGCTCAGACAATCCTCGCCTAACGTCCCTGCGTGTCCCTGGGGAGGGCGGGAGTGCCCTGAGGGCAGGGGACCCCAGTGTGACCAGCTGAGGGAGCAAAACAGGCTGGTGGCAGGACTGCAGCGTTCAACAGGAGTGGGGTAACGGCTGGGGACAGAACAAGCCAGGCTGGCTAGAAATGCTATTAGGGCCCTGGGAGGCCGCCATCAGCACCTCCCGAGACATAACCGGCAGCAGACGACAGCCCCTACCCCGTCCCCCGGTCAAGCAAAAACATTCGCCCGGAGCAGGCTCCGTCACCTCTTTGTCGGTCTCGAAGCTGTCGAGCATCTGGACGATGTTGGGGTGCCGAAGGCCTCTCATGATCTCGATCTCCCGCTGCAGGTTCTTCAGCTCCTTCTCGGAGCGCCCCACCTTGGGGATGAACTTGAGGGCCACCACCTTGGGAAGCGGGCAGAGCCGGGCTCAGCGCAGCGCCCCGCCGCGCTTAACCCGAGCTGGACCCAGGCATTTCGCAGCCGAGCACACGGGAACACGACGTGTGTGCGCGCTGCACCCCCTGAAGGGCCCCAAGGCCGTTAATGGTGCTCGGGGTGCTTGGATGTTTGACACGAAGGAACGCAACCAGGGTGCGGAGACAGGACCAGGACACGCGGCAGTGCCGGGGGCAGCCCGACCGGGGGGTACCAGCTCGGGGTGCGGCACCCCGGGCCGCAGGCAGTGCCGGGGGGAGCCATCCTCCCCCTCCACCCGGCGCCGTCACACCGCACCGGCCGCCTTGGGCCGCTCACCCGGGCGCTGTGCCGCCGCCGCCCCTTGTACACCCTCCCGAAGGAGCCTTCCCCGACCGCCTCCAGGACGCGGTACCCCTCCATGGCGGGGGGGCGGCACCGCCACCGGCACCGGCCCCGGCAGCGGGATCAGGCCCGGCGCCGTCACCCAGCAACCGGCGCTTCCCGTTCCGGGCCGCCCACAAGATGGCGGCGGCCGGCGAGGAGGCGGAGGCGGCGGAGTGGTAACGGCGCCCCCCCGCTTCTCCCCCTTCTAATCCCCCCATCCCCGTCCCCTCGGAGCCCCCCCCCCTGAGCTGCCGGTCCCCCCTCACAGGGCGCTGCCGGCCGAGGTGGAGGTGCTGGAGTCCATCTACCTGGAGGAGCTGCGGGTGCGGCGGGGCCGCGGCAGGTTCGTACCGGGCTCCCCCCCCCCCCCATACCAGCCCCGGGCCGCCCCCCCCGGGCCGGTTCCCGGTCCCCGGCCGGCCCTCACGCCGTGCTGCCCGCAGGTCGGAGCCCTGGGAGGTGAGCATCACCCTGCACCCCGCCACGGCGCAGGACCAGGACTCGCAGTTCGTCCGCTGCACCCTGCTGCTGGCCGTGCCCCCCCAGGTAGGCTCCTGGCAGGGACGGGCACCCCCACACCCCCCCCCCACCTTGCCCCACTTCTCTCGGTTTTGGTTGTTTTCTTTTTGTTTGTTTGTTGCTTTCTTTTCTAGTATCCCAACGCGGCCCCGGACATCGCCATCAGGAACCCGCGGGGGCTCTCGGATGAGCAAATCCAGAAGTGAGCGGTGGGAGGGGAGAGCAGGGGGCTGGTGGGGGTTTACAGATGGGAAAGCCCGCTCCCAAATCCCTCTGCGGCCCCTTGGCTCGTGAGCACGTGTGGGGGGGTCCCAAAAACACCTTAAACGTGTTAAATCCCGCACGAGCCGCTCGGTTTGACACTGAGGACTGGGTTCTTCCCCTCTGGCCCGCCTGCAACGTAACCCAAGTCTCCTGGGCCTTCACCGAAAGCTGAAGGGCGCTGCGTGAGCTCAAGCCCAGGCGGTTTGGGACAGACCTGGGACGGTTTGCAAGCCGCTCGTGTGAGTCCTCTCACGACAACAGCTTCCTGAGCACTGGCTCGTGGCGAGCTGGGAAAGCCCAGCCATGTGTGCTTACACGGGTGCTCATCCCGCACCGCAGGCAAGCACTGAAGGCCAGCGCCCTTTTTGTTTATCACGGGGCAGTAGGTACGTGAAAGAGTGCAAAGGGGTGCCCAAGACCGCGTTAAGTATTTCTGCTGCTTTGCTGTAGGATTTTGCAGACCCTCAGAAACGTTGCTGAAGCCAGGCTGGGGACAGAGGTGCTGTATGAGCTGATTGAGGTGAGAGCTGGGGTGAAGGGGGGTGGCCAGACACGGACACCCTTCTCCGACACCCCGTGAGGTGGGAAAGCCTGGAGCCTGTGCGGGGGCAAGCGAGCAACGTGCTTGCTTTTCTGCTTTGACAGAAGGGGAAGGAGATTCTCACTGACAACAACATTCCTCACGGCCAGTGCGTGATTTGCCTCTATGGATTCCAGGTAGGAACACGGGTCCCAGCCCTGCCAGCTGGCTGAGAAGAGAGACAGGAGAAGGGGGAGCCGGAGATAGTTGCTGGGCCATCTCGGTTTGTCTGTGGTGGTCAAACCCCACCTGGAGTTCAGCACACAGGTGGTCAGGAGAGACTGCGATACATTCGTGTGGGTGCAGAGGTCTGTGGGTTCAGGGGAGCTTGTTTTGTCCCAGGATGCAAGCAGAGGTGATGCCTGCCTAGAAAGGAGAGCACGTCAGATGAGAAGATTGCCGCAACAATACGCGCGGGGAAATAGGTCACAAAAACCTTGCAGCTGGATACTAGGGGTATTTCTTACTCTCAGAGCAGGGGCTGGTGTCCCAGTAAGAGCTGAGAAGGCAGAGATGAGGCCCAGTGGAAAAAAGTTATGTGCCTCTACCATCAATAACACTAGCTGCCTGCTGCCAGTGCTGACACTGGAGTGAAAACCTGCCTCAGCTGGGAAGGTTACACAACGCTGTGCTCAGAAACCCTTCAAAGCTGCCCTTTCCCCTCCGCAGGAGAGGGAAGCCTTCACAAAGACCCAGTGCTACCACTACTTCCACTCCCACTGCCTGGCCCGATATGCCCAGCACATGGAGGAGGAGATCCTTATGCAGCAGGAAGAGAGAGAGCAGCACCTGGCACCTTCTCCCAAACAGGTACTGGGGGACGCTTTCTGTAGCCGTCAGTGAGATCCGGCCCTCTTCGTGTTGCTGGAGCACCCCGGGCCTCCCTGCCCTGGCAGAAGAGCGTTCGTGGTCAGCCGAAGCAGGCTGCCCTGTTTCGCTTCCAGGCTGGGGAATCCTCTGGAAGTGTGTGGGCTGGGGTTGGTGTCACCTCTTGCCTCCCTGCAGGACGTCGGCGTGCAGTGCCCTGTCTGCCGGGAAACCCTGGTCTACGACCTCTGCGCCCTGAAGGCAGCGCCGCCCCCGCAGCACCCGCTGGTAAGAGACGGATCTGCCCAGCTGTGCCCTCTCTCTGGGTAGCTTCAACTGGGACGCTTTAACAGATGAATGAACAACATCGGCTGGAGCTGATTCATCTGCTCTGCTGATGACTCTAGGAAAACACACAAAAGCACAATTTCCATCTCGTGCGCTGCTCAGAGGGGATCTTTGCAGCCCCTCTGCTGTGGGAAGGGGGGCTTGCCCTGGCGGATCCAGCTTTGAGGGTGATGGGTCAGAGGGAAGCAAAGGACCCGTGGCTATCTTGTGAGGAAGAGGCAAGAATGTGTGGTGTTGTCATCCTGGCTGCCCTGAGCAAGCAGATGTGGTGGGGGAGAGGCGATTCTGTCAAGGGACAGGGAGTGCCTGCATGGAATCTCTCTGTGTTTTTTCTGCTCTAAGAGAGTAACTGTAGCTTTCCTTAAATATGTCCCTGTACCCACTGGGATATAATCAGGGTTACACAAGTGATCCTAGCTCACACAGTGAGTTCTGTGCTCCCTGATTTTAGCTGCTCTGCATCTCAGGCTGAAGCAGGAGGTCCCAAGGCAGTCGCTACAGGGAACAGCAGGCCTGCAGCAGCACGTTCCCCTTCCATCCAGGGATTGTGCTCTGTAAGCCTGGCGAATCAAATGCTGCAAGCAGACAGGTCGCCGGGGTGCTGCGTGATCGAAGGAGGGTTTGGGGAATTGTTTGTAGTGCTGCCAGCTGACTGCCCGTGCTAGGTGTTGAGAGAACCCTTAACCCCGCTGTTCTCTGCTCCTCAGGAGCCATACAGGCCGGATGCCAAGACGCTGCAGCACCAAGAAGAACTGCGCTTAATTTTCAAGAGGCAGCAAGAGAAAGGGGGCATCATTGACCCCGAAGCGGAGAGGAACCGTTACTTCATCAGCCTCCAGGCGGTAGGGCACCGAGGGCGGGGATCTGCTGAGCTCCGTGCTGGCAAGGAGGCCTGCGGGCTGCAGGGCCAAGCACTGTCACCTGCTTCGGGACCGTCCTCTCCCTTTCTGAACTCTCGGCTTCTTTCTTTCAGCCTCCGGCTACTGCTGATCCAGGCCAGGCAGCCGCTGCCTCCGAGCCGCTGGTGAGTGCGAGCGCCGTGGACGCGCCCCAGGCACCCTGCCAAGCCTCGGCCCCAGGGCCGGCCGAGGCAGCGCCTGCGCAGCCCGAGAGGCCTGCGGTGCCCAGGGAGCCGCAGAGCAGGAGGGAAAGGCACAGAGGGGAGAGGCCAGGCCCCAAAGGCCCGGGCAGGCAGACGTGCAGCAGCTCACAGGAGGCGGCCGAGGAAGCCTGTCATCCGCTCCACGGCTCCAGAGCACCCAGGGGCTTCAGTCGGAGACCAGAGAGGAGACCAGGCGGGAGGCACAGCCAGGAGTTTCCGAAGCATCACAGCAGAAGCAGGGCTGCTGCCTTGGCCGAAAGAAAGGAGCTGTGCCCCGAAGGCCCCTCACCAGAAACGGAGACAGCGGACTTGAAGGAGGAGCAGCGTGATGCGGAGAGATGGACCCCGGAGCAGGGCGCGGAGGCCCAGGGCAGGGAGAAGGAGAACCTGGCGTTCAGCTGCAGCGACCGCCGAGCAGCTGCTGGCTGGCAGGGCCACCACCGGCCCTGGGACTGCGGGAGGTGGGAGAGGTCCAGGGCGCAGGAGCGTGGATCCTACCCCAGAGCACCAAGAGGGCGAGGGGCGCTCGGGCCCAGCGGACGTCGAGAAGCCCATCTCCTGGAGAAGGAGAGCGGCTCCTAGCAGCAGTGGTGAGGGGCTGGGCTGCGGGAGGGAAGGGCTGGCTTTGGGGAGAGCAGCGAAGGCTGCGGCGGAGCAGCAGCAGGGTCACCCACCGTACACCTCGGGACAGAGGAGGCAGTTGACGTGTGGCACAGCGTGGGACAGGCGGAGTCCCCGGGGTTTGTGTGGAGCGAAGCATCCTGGTGTGAGCGGCTGGCTGTCCCCACCGCTGGAGAAGCTGACTTCTGACAGCTCACAGCAGCCGTGGGCTCAGAGGAAGCCTGGAGCACCCACCAGCACCCACCACCCCTTTGTGCGAGCCAGGAAGCGCACCCACCTCCAGGGCAAACGCTGAGCCCAGCGTGGTGCCACGGCAGAGCCAAGGCTGTGTAGGACCTTGCCCGGATCTGAGCGTCCCCAAAGAGCCGCGGCGGCACCCGGTGATGGGGCTGTGCCGGGACAGCCACCCGCAGCTCGGCCTGCAGTGCCTCCCAGCGATTCTCCGAGCACCTTCTCAGCTGCTGTCCCTCTTCTTTGGAGAAAGCTTTGCTGCTTCTGCGGCGCAGACCTCGACTCTGGCCCTGGGCCTGGCCAGGCAAGTCCTTTGTACAGCAGGACTTCTCCCAGCTCCAGCCAGAACTAAATTAAGCTCGTGCAAATACATCAGCAGGCCAGGACTGTCCAGGGATCGAGGCTTTGGGCTGGCTCCTCTTCCCCCCAGGAAGCTTGAATTTAGCTGGAGCTCCTGCCCTGTCCTTCTGCTGCCACTTCAAGATCTAAACCACGCCCCACTGCAGAGACGTGACAAGATCCCGAGCCTCCGAAGTGGGACGCTGCTATTAAATGAATTCCTTTGGCCTTCTCTGGAGCCCTTTGTTTTCTCTGCCTTCCCACCGCTGCTCTGAGCCGCGTGGATCAGCGCTGCTCCTTGGTGTTGCTCCCTTCCCTCCTCCCTCCCGGCACCCAGGGGCAGTCTCCTGGGAGCAGGGAGGGACCTGGCTCTGGCTCCCTGCTTTGCCTGGCTCGGGGTAAGCTGCCTGCCTCACCTGGGCAGGACTTTTCCTCATGCTTGTTTGTGCCTTGCGTCCCCACCCCTCTTTCGGTCACACCTGGGTTCTTACTGTCTTCCTTCTCTTGCTGAGTGTTCTTTGAATGGAGCAAAAATCAACGTTCTCATGGACCTGTCAGAGCTTTGGGTGAGATCCCTAGGAAAGCAAGAGCTGTCTGCTGCGGGGAGGGCACTTTGCACCTCTTTGATCCCTTGTCACGTGAAGGGTGCAGAAAAGCCTTAACCTGAATGGCACCCGCTGCTCTGCTCTCCCCTCCCTTGTCCTCGTGGTGCTGGTTTAACCCGCTGCTCAGCCACCTTTGTTTTGAAGACCCTTCCTTGCTTACACTCTCCAGCACCCTCGTGCTCTAACAAGCATTTCTCCTTCTTGGCCTGAGCCTGTGCTGCTTGCCCTGGGCTCGGGGATCTGCAAACCAGCCCTGATGGGGACAAGCACTGAACGCTCCCTCCCTGGAGCGTGCCCTAATTTTTCTTTAGCACTTGCTCGGTCCTCGTTCCAGCCAGTTTCTGGGTGAAAAGGTGTGAACTGGATGTGACGCTGCTGCTCGTTTCGCTGCTCTCTGCCCTGTCCAGTTGCTGTGCTCTGGGAGTTGTTTTGGGACATTTTGCACCGGTGTGTGGAAATTAATTTGAGTTAAACACAAACCCGGAAAAAGCCTCGGTGGCAGCAGTTAGGAGCTGCCGAGGCTGTGCTGGGCAGGGTGGGAGGAACTCCTTGGCCCTGGCCACGGGAGTTTGGGGTGCTGTGGGTCTGAGATCGCTGGGAGCAGCAGCCATCTCTGGGTTTGTCAGGGTGGGCGTTTGGGGACGGGGGAGGAACGGAGCCTGCGCCGAGGCTCCTCGCTTGGTGCCTGCCGGCATCCCTGCCCCTGGCATGGGGCCGTGCTGTCACTGACCTACCTCACAGGGCTGTTGTGAGGCTCAGCTGGCAAAAACGCCCCGGGCTGGGCAGGAAGGCACTGCCCGGGGCTTGTAGCACTACCACTATTAAAAGCAAGCAGAGTGACGTGTGGCTGCCTGTGCTCTCGGGGTCGGGGACCCACCTAACACAGCCCTCCGCTTCTCCCTCGCCACGTCCCCGGCCTCCAGAACTGCGAGGTGGTCGCCAGGTGCTCGCTAGCCGGGGCCAGCAGGACTGCGGGCCAGCAGCTGGATTGTGGGGCAAGTGACAGAGGGACAAAGCTGCCGCTCGGCAGCACGCACGCGGAAGCAAAGGGACGGGAGAGCCAAGAGCCATGTTGTATGCTTCACTGAGAACGTTCACAGATCACTGAACTGCTGCTCTCCCTTCAAAGACCAGCAGCTCTCTCCAGCGGCACGTCACCCCCGCGTCCTGCCCCGGGGAAGTTCCCTTCAGGGCTCTCACCCCCTGCCTGGGGGTGGATGCGTTACGGTTTCACAGCCAGAAGCCCCGGCGGCGTCTCACAGTCCCGGCACGAGGGAGGCGAGCGGGGTCCGTGCAGCAGCACCGCTCCGCCGGCCCCGCTGCAGGGCTGGTGGCTCCGTGTTAATAAAACACCGGGGTTTCGGGGAGGTAGAGGCGAGCGGAGACCCGGGCAGCCCCCCGGCGTCCCCAGGCCGCTCCGCTCCTCGTCCCAGGCCTCGTGGCGTGGCAGGGCAGGGCTCACCCCGCTCACTGCAGCATGGAGCCCACGTTTTCGACGGCTCCGCCGGGGTCCGCCTTGTAGAGCATGAAGTGGCCCTGCACCTGGGCGGCGCTGAGCTGCTCGCAGACCCCCAGCGCCCGCTCGGCGAAGCGCTCGGCTGCGGCCGGGGGCTGCTCGGGGTAGAAGCGCTGGAACATGCGGGCGAGCTGCCGGCGGGAGCAGTGCCCCACGTACTGCCTGAGGTCCACGCGGCCCGGCCGCACCAGGGCTGGGTCCAGCCTGCCGAGAGACACGGGGCCGCCTCAGCGGCCTGACCCCAGGGGATCCGCACGAGGGGCCCGGCGGGAAGCCCCCCCCCGCTTCGTGCCAGCGCAGGCAGGAGGGGAGCAGGTTTGTCCCCGGGGACCGAGGTGCGAAAGGAACCCCCAAAGAACCCAGTTTTCACGCTGGGTTGCACGCAGCCCTCCGTAAAGGTCACCAAGCGGGCTACCAGGAGGAAGGTTTCCCCACGCCCCCCTCCCAGGGGGCGGCTCTGACCTGTCCACGTAGTTGGTGGTCATGAAGACGATCCTGGCCTCCGCGGAGGCCACGCCATCCAGGGCGTTGAGGAGGCCGCTGAAGGTGAGGCGCCCCATGCCTTGGTACACGGCAGGGTCTGGGGACAGAGATGTCTGCGATCGCCTCCACCTGCCGCTCCCGGTCCCCGCTGACACCCCTGGGGCAAATTTCCCCCCCGCCGCCCGCCCCGGGAGCAGGGACACCGCTCACTCTCAGCAGCGAGGTCCCGGCTGACGAAGGCAGCGTCCACGTCCTCCAGGAGGATGATGCTCTGCTGCGGCGCCACGCTCAGGAGGTGGTTGAGGCGGTCGTCGGAGAGGCTGCGGTCGCTGAGGCTCAGCAGGCAGATGCTGTACTGCAGCTCCCCGGCCAGGGCTGTGCTGGGAAGGACGCAAACCACGGTGGTGAACCCAGGCGAGAGAGAGCCCGGCGCGGGGGGAGGCAGGGCAGGCTGCGGAACGGGCTCTCCCTGCCCGCCGGCATCCCCCCCAGCGGGGATCGGATACGGCAGCGGGTGTGAGCCCTGCTCGTGCGGAGCGAGGGCGCGCAGCGCTGTCACCCTGACCCGTAACAGTGCCAGCGGTGCGAATGCTCACGCCTGGCGCAGCGCAGGACGCGCAGCCTGCTCCTGCCCTGCTGCATTTCAACCCCCAGCCCATGCAACCCTCAGACCAGGGGCTGCTGCGCCTCAGGAGAGGCAGCGGGCAAAGGCGGCTGTTGCCCAGCTGGCAATACTCACATGAAGCTGCTCTTCCCGCAGCCGGGAGGGCCATACAGCAGGTAGCCTCTTCGGTACGGGATCCCTAGGAAGACAGGGTCCTTTTGGGAAGCTGCTGGGTTGCTCCGAGCCCTCTCCCTCAGAACCATGCGAGGGATGCACCAGGGGAAGGCAAGAAGCAGAACATCTCTCTGCAGCTCTCACAAGGGGCTTCGCAGCCCACAGCCGTGCCTGCAGAGGGTGAGAAGGCGCGCCGGGCAGGGCACAAAGGGAGCCTTGCCTCTCTCGCTGTACCACTTGGGGTTGTCGATGAACTCCTTCACGTCCTGCACCAGCCTCTCCGACACGCCTTCCTCCAGCACCACGGAGCTGAGAGGCCGCCGGCGGCGGGGGAAGCCGAACTGCCGCCACTCCGCCCCCATGGCCGTGTACATGATCGTCCTCCCCTCCTGCTGCTGCAGAGCCAGCTCCCGGGCTGCAGAGAGAGGCAGAGGGCACAGCTGGCAGCGAGCAGGCTCTCCCGCGAAGCCCCGGGCTTCTCCAGGAAGCCTCCCACAGACCTTCCTGCAGGATGTTGAAGAAGATCTCCCGGTCGGTGCCCAGCGCCGTGAAGGTGACAGACTCCCAGGGGGTTCCCGTGTGCAGGTCGATCATCTGCTTCTCCCGGCTGCGCTCGATGCGAATCCACTTCCTCCGATACCTGGGGCAAGAGGACGGGGCTGGGGGACAGAGCCCACCGCCCGCCACAAGCCTTGGCTCGCTCCCAGCACTTGACCTGCTGCCTCCACGGGCCCCCCCGGATTGGATTCTCCTTGCCAAAACGATGGCGAGTCCCCAGACTGCCTTTCCCTCTCTCCTTACCAGACGAAGCTCTCCCTTACCAGATGAAATGGTTCCCGGGGCTGGGGACGAAGTCGAACTTGGTGCTGACGCGCCCGCTCTCGTGCTGCAGGTACGACGTCTCGACGCTCAGGTGCTGCGTGTGCTTGGCGTGGTGCGAGATCCAGTTCAGCAGCCAGTGGTAGCTCTTATCCTTGCTGGGCACCTCCAGGGTGATCATACAATGGCGCCTGAAAGCCACCAGGCCGAACTGAGCCCCCTTCCGCGCTAGGGCCAGGGCCGTGCCCACGCCGACCAGGCCGAACCCGGCCCCGAAGTACGGGTTGTCCTTGAGCGCCACAACGAAGTCGGCGAGCGGCATGGCGCGGGGCTAAGGGGCTGCCTCCCACAGCATCGCCTCAGAGGCTTGTGAGCAGACCTGTGCGGGCAGAGGCAGGGAAGGGAAGCGCCGGGTGACGGGGCAGCGGCGCAGGGCAGCAGGGGCCGGGCGGAGCAGCCCGCGGCCCGTCCCCGTGAGGCGCCCCGGGCCCGGGGGCAGGCAGCAGGCCCCGCTCAGGGGGAGGCCCTCAGGGCGCACCCGCTGCCTACCGCGGCCACACCAGCCCCTACTTTCGCCCTGCTTCGCTCCTTACTCCCCTACAAGGCACCGAACAACGCCACTATTTAAATTTATCCCCTAAATTTACCCCCTTAAAATCACCCCGCGGACCCCCGCCGCCGCCCCTCACCCGCCCGCCGCTCTCTATGGTTCCCCTCCACTCACACCCCCCCCGACTTCCGGCGCCGCCGCCGCCGCTTCCGGCCGGCCCCCGGCGCGCACCATAGAGCGCAGCCGGGCTGAGCGGCGGCGCCGGGGTAGAGCGGCCCCGCCGGCCGCGCGACAAAGGGCGGCGCTCTGGGCTGCGGGGTGGTGCCATAGAGATGCGGCCTGCTGGGCTCGCAGGTGGCGCTGGGGGGGGGGACTGGGAGCACTGGGGGCAGTGGGGGAAGGTACTGGGAGCGCTGGGGGGGGTACTGGGAGCGCTGGGGGGCACTGGGGTGTTGGGGGGGGGAGATGGGGACGTGGGGGGGGGAACTGGGGGGCACTGGGACATTGGGAGAGAACTGGGGGGCACTGGGAGGTACTGGGGGGCACTGGGGGGCACTGGGATGTACTGGGGGGCACTGGGGGCACTGGGGTGTTGGGGATGTACTGGGGGGCACTGGGACATTGGGGGAGAACTGGGGGGCACTGGGAGGTACTGGGGGACACTGGGAGGTACTGGGGGGCACTGGGGGCACTGGGGTGTTGGGGATGTACTGGGGGGCACTGGGACATTGGGGGAGAACTGGGGGGCACTGGGAGGTACTGGGGGGCACTGGGGTGTTGGGGATGTACTGGGGGGCACTGGGACATTGGGGGAGAACTGGGGGGCACTGGGATGTACTGGGGGGCACTGGGAGGTACTGGGGGGCACTGGGGGCACTGGGGTGTTGGGGATGTACTGGGGGGCACTGGGACATTGGGGGAGAACTGGGGGGCACTGGGAGGTACTGGGGGGCACTGGGAGGTACTGGGGGGCACTGGGGGCACTGGGGTGTTGGGGATGTACTGGGGGGCACTGGGACATTGGGGGAGAACTGGGGGGCACTGGGAGGTACTGGGGGGCACTGGGAGGTACTTGGGGGCACTGGGGGCACTGGGGTGTTGGGGATGTTCTGGGGGGCACTGGGACATTGGGGGAGAACTGGGGGGCACTGGGATGTACTGGGGGGCACTGGGGTATTGGGAGGGTACTGGGGGGCCCTGGAATGTACTGGGGGGCACTGTGGCGTTGGGGGGGTACTGGAGGGTACTGGGGTGTTGGGGGGCACTGGGATATACTGGGGGGAACTGGGGGACACTGGGATGTAGTGGGGGAACTGGGGCATTGGGGGGGAACTGGGGAGCACTGGCATATACTGGGGGACACTGGGATGTACTGGAGGAACCGGGGGATACTGGGATGTACTGGGGAGCACGGGGGTATTGGGGGGGAATGGGGGGCACTGGGGTGTTGGAAGGGAACCGGGGGGCACTGGGATGTACCGGGGGGCACTGGGATGTACCGGGGGGCACTGGGGCATGGGATTGAGGCGTGGGCTCGGTGCCAGGGCTGAGCCCCCGCGGTGCTCCCAGGCTCTTGGGGCCGGGTGCGGGCCCCTCACAGAGCTGCCCCCCCCCCCCCCATTGTTCTGTTCCTTCTCTTCCAGCCCCAGACCCCCCCTGCCCGGCACCGGCGGCGGGTAAGGGGCGATGAGCGCGGAAGCGGCCGCCCCCGAGGCTGCGGGCGAGGAGATGGAGGCCCTGTGCTCCCAGCTGCTCCTGCCCGCCCCGGGACGGGCAGCGGGGGCCGCGGGAAGCCCCCCTGCAGCCGGCAGCAGCCCGGACGGGGCTCCCCCGACGGCGGCGGCGAGCCAGGAGCTGCTGCTGGCGGAGGCGTCGATGCCCGGGGAAGGGGCTCACGCCGAAGGAGGCGACGTGGAAATCTTCATCGAGGCCGTGGCTGGCAACGTGACGCTGAGCGACGCCGCCGGCGCCGCCGGTACTGGGCGCGGGGCGGGCGGTGGGGACCGGGGTGGGGGTGGAGATGGGGCTGTGTGCCCCCCGGGATAGCCGGGGCAGGGGGTGGGCTGCGGCTCCCCGAGCTGTAATTCGTGGCGTTAGGGTTCTGTCCCCTCGCCCGGAGCTGGAACTGAACGGCCAGTCCGAGCTCGGGGCCTGGCGGGAGCCCTTCCTCACGCCGCCCCCCTCGCCCCGCGCAGGGGTGCTGGTCAAAGTGGTGGAGCTGTATTTCTGCCAGAGCTGTGGCCAGAGCTTCCCGGAGGCCTCCCTGCTGTCCCGGCACCGCTGCCCGCTGCTGCCACCGCCGGAGCACCTGCAGCTCCCCGGGGTGCCCGCCCGCGAGGGCCAGCGCGAGCCGCCGGGCTCGGAGCCGCCGGGAGCGAGCACGCCGCAGGGCTCCGCTGCTGACCGCCTGCCGTGCCCCGTCTGCCGGGAGGCGTTCGGGCAGCCCGGCGAGCTGAAGGAGCACTTCAAGACCCACCGCGGCCCGCGGGGAGCCCTGCCCTGCCCGCAGAAGGGCTGCTGCTTCGCCACGGAGGACCGCAAGCAGCTGCGCGGCCACCTGCGCCGCCTGCACGGGGCTTCCCCCGTCTCCTGCGCCTACCGAGCCTGCCCCCTGCTCTTCCCCAGCCGCCCGGCCATGGAGCAGCACCGCCGCAGCCACTTCCCCTTCCACTGCGCCCGCTGCGACTTCGTCACGGCCAACGCCAAGCTCTTCTGGCGGCACAGGAAGGGGCACGGCGCGGAGGTGCCTGCAGCGGGCAGCGCCCCCCTCAAACCCCGCTGCGGGCTGCCTGCAGGTACGGCTCGCTTTGGGGTGGAGGGGCACCCCGGCTGGCGGCTGCCTCCCACTGCAGCGTGGCGATCTCTGTCTTTCTCCCCTGAAGCAGGAGGGCAGGAGGAAGCAGGGAATTGCCACCCTGGCTGGGAAGCCACGGCGG
Source organism: Anser anser (assembly GCF_964211835.1). Taxonomy (NCBI): domain Eukaryota; kingdom Metazoa; phylum Chordata; class Aves; order Anseriformes; family Anatidae; genus Anser; species Anser anser. Next base: position 10,439,330 of record NC_139726.1, read on the forward strand.
AAGAAATCAGGCCAGCAAAGCCCTCGGGTGCTGAGGAGGGCTCCCTGGAGGAGCTGAAGGCATCGGGTGGAGAAGAAGACTCGGACAGCGGTGGGGACGAGTCTCTGGAGGAGAACAGAGAGAGCCCCTGTGAAGGCGAGGAAAAAGAGGGTGGGAAAGAGGCTCCTGAGAAAGCCAAGTTGCCCCGGGCACAGTATTTCAAAGGTACGACCGTGGGGCCGTGCTGGGAGCTGCTCGGGCCTTTTGTTTATGAACGAGCAAGATGATTTTTCCAAGGCTTAGGCAGAAGCAGGGCCTGCCTGGCTCTGGGGAGCAGAGGCACGCGGGCAGGTCTGATTTAGGCTGTGCTGGGCCGCTCGAGCCCACCCAAACCGTGCCGGTGGCTCAGGATGGGGACAGCCCCTGCAGGTCCCTGGCTGCTGTGTGATTCAGCCCAGCGCGGCGGGGTCAGGGAGGGAACGTCTGCCTCTGCTCGTCTTCTCCATCTTCTCCTCGCTCGCAGGGGACGTCGCGGAGGGCTCCGAGTACCTCTACAAAACCCACATGTGCCCCGAATGCAAGCGGTGCTTCAAGAAGCGCACGCACCTGGTGGAGCACCTCCACCTGCACTTCCCCGACCCCAGCCTGCAGTGCCCCAACTGCCACAAGTTCTTCACCAGCAAGAGCAAGCTGAAGATCCACATGATGCGCGAGGCGGGCGAGAAGGCCCACCGCTGCCCGCTCTGCCACTACAGCTCGGTGGAGAAGAACGCCCTCAACCGCCACATGGCCAGCATGCACGAGGACATCTCCAACTTCTACTCCGACGTCTACTCCTGCCCGGTCTGCGAGGAGAAGTTTCGCCTCAGCCAGGCCCTCAAGGAGCACCTGAAGACCCACAAAGCCGAGCCCAAGAGGCTGAGCTGCTTCCAGGGGGGCTGCGACTACTCCGCGGAAGACCGCAAGGAGTTTGTCCGCCACCTCAAGGACGCTCACGGCATCAAGGCGGTGGAGTGCAAGTACCACGCCTGCTCGCTGCTCTTCGGCACGGCCGAGGCCATGGAGGCTCACCGGAAAACCCACTACGCCTTCCACTGCCAGCAGTGCGACTTCATCTGCTCCAACAAGCACGTTTTCCGCAAGCACAAGAAGCAGGGGCACCCGGGCAGCGAGCAGCTCCAGTGCAGCTTCTGTCCCTACGCCACCTTCAACCCCGTGGAGTTCCACGACCACGTGGGCAAGATGCACGCCAACGAGAAGATCCACAAGTGCAGCGAGTGTGCCTTCGCCACCGCGCACAAGCGCGTGCTCATCCGGCACATGCTGCTGCACACGGGTGGGTATCTGCGGCGGGGCGCCCGAAGCTGAGCCAGGACGCGGAGGCCAGAGAGGGCTGGGTCAGGATTTCTGGGTCCCAGTGGTGCCTCTGGCACCCAGCAGTGCTCGGTTGTTGGGCCGAAGCCGTGGCCCCGTCCCCGCCCCTGCCGTTACCCTGACCTCCTGAGCTGATTTCCCCCGCAGCGCTGCCTTGTCCTGCCATTGCACCGAGAACGCTTCTGTGTCCCCTGCAGGAGAGAAACCTCACAAGTGCGAGCTGTGCGACTTCACGTGCCGCGACGTGAGCTACCTGTCCAAGCACATGCTGACCCACTCCGACGACAAGAACTTCATGTGCACCGAGTGCGGATACATCACCAAGTGGAAGCACTACCTGAGCGTCCACATGCGCAAGCACACCGGTGATCTCCGGTACTGCCCCCGGGCCGCCTGGCCTGGCAGCATTGTTAGGGCTCCCCAAATCCTGCTCCAGGGGCTGCGTTGGGTGCCAGCCTCCCCCGTACCTGGGAGTGGCAACTGCCTGCTCTGTTTGGCACGTGATAAACGCGGTCTGAGCTTGCAGCTGCTGCCAGCACGGTGCTGTGGAGGCAAAGCTCTCTCTGGTGTCTCGCACCACCACCACGTTGCTGCAGTTCTGAGCTCGGGTTCACGCGCTCTGCTGAAGCTCGTGGGCCGAGGGCAGCTTGGGTTTGTGCGGGGCTCCGCCAAAACGTGTTTTTACTCCTGTATTACCACCTTACTGTCCTTTGACCCAGCTGCTTGCTGGGATGCCCAGGGACTCCTGTCCCCAGGCTGGGGATGTGGAGCGCCAGCAGCGCCACGGGATGCAGCGGGGAGGAACTGCTGGTGGTTAGAGCTGCCCGGATCGCAAGGGTCAGATCCAGCAAACCAAACGGTGCCCCTTCCCCGGGATTCTGGGACGGGGAAGCCGAGCTGCGTGTGTCCGACAGGGCTCAGCCTGCCCCAGTTCCCCACGTCGCCTGACCGATTCTGCTCTCCCCGCAGGTACCAGTGCAACCAGTGCTCGTACCGGTGCCACCGTGCTGACCAGCTGAGCAGCCACAAGCTGCGGCACCAGGGCAAGAGCCTGATCTGCGAGGTGTGCGGCTTCGCCTGCAAGCGCAAGTACGAGCTCCAGAAGCACGTGCAGGCAAAGCACTCGCAGAACTACCAGGTGCCCACCTTCCAGTGCCGGTACTGCGCCTACCAGACCAAGTACAAGCAGGCGCTGCTGAACCACGAGAACTGCAAGCACACCAAGCAGAAGGAGTTCCGCTGCGCCCTCTGCTCTTACTGCACCTTCAGCAACACCAGCCTCTTCTTCCACAAACGCAAGATTCACGGCTACGTGCCTGGCGATAAGGACTGGCTGGAAAACTATGCCAGCAAGGAGCTGGAGATCTCCTCCTCCGAGGCGCTGCTTGGCTGTGAGCTCGGTGCGGCCCTGCGTGTGGACGCCAGCTCCCCCCTCTCTGGCAAGGAGCAGTGGGCGAAGGCAAAGCCATCCCAGCTGGAGTCCCAGGGGGAGGAGGGCTACCAGCAAGTGTTCGTGGTGCCCCTTCTTGGGCAGGACACAGCGCTGCCAGAGGACAGCAGCAAGGTGCAGAGAGCTACGGGCGAGGGGGAGCAGAGCTGCCCAGTCACCGGCGACGCCCTGAGAGATGCCTGCCTGCAGAGTGGTGCTGCCGCGGGCTCAGCTGAGCTTGCTGCTGCTGGGGAAGAGGCAGAGAGCTGCACGTTGCGCTTAGAGACGCTGAACGTCTCGTCTGACCCCATCCTGGAGCACTTGACTGGAGGTGCGTGCGCGGCGCAGCCGGAGAGCGTGGAAATGCTGAGCTGCAAGGAGCCTCCTGCAGCCTACGAGATGCTGGGTTCCCGGGATCACCTCGGCTTGGAGGACAACGACAGTGCACTTGAAGACGTCCCGGACTACAAGGAAGAGGAGGCAGATGTCCGTGAGGATGAGGAGGCGAGGCTGGAGGGCAGCGTCGCACCAGGGGCCAGCCGGGAAAAAGACAGCGTCAGGGAGGCCGTGGGCCACCTCGAGGGGTCTTGTTCAGCCCCCTGCACGCTGGTCACAGGCACGGAGATGAGAGAGACCGGTCCAGCTGAGCTGCCAGAGGCCTGGTTCAGCGTGCTGAAGACCTCTGAGCAGAGCCACCCACCCGTCCCAGGCGATGCGGCCGCCTCCAGCGACGACACCAGGAGCGGCTCGGAGTCGGTGCTGAAGGCGCTACGGAAGCAGGACAAGGAGCAGGCGGAGACGCTGGTGCTGGAGGGCAGGGTGCAGATGCTGGTGGTGCAGTCGGAGAGCCAGGTCTTTAAGTGTGAGAAATGCTCCTACATAACCCGTAAGGAGAAGTCCCTGTCCCTGCACTCCAAAGCCAGCTGCCAGAGCCGCCGGGCCCCGCTGGTGTGCTGTGAGTGCGGCGCCACCTTTAAGCAGCAAAGGGGGCTCAACACCCACCTCCTCAAAAAGTGCCCGGTCCTCCTGAAGAAGAACAAGATCCTCAAGCCGACTGTTCAGGATCCACCTGGCTTGCAGCAGCCTGCTGGCCAGCTAGGTGACAACGGTACAGAAACAGCAGAGAGCGACAGGGGAGGCACGGAGGAGTCAGGACATCCTGACCCTCCCTGGGAAGCTGGAGTGCTGGCTGATAAAATGCAGGCATCAGACAGTCCCTCGGCTGGGGAACGGGCACCGGGCTGTCCTTCTCCAGAGAAGTCCCTCCTGGGTGACAGCAGGGAGGTGACAGAAGAGCTTTCGCAGCGAGGGGACGGGGCTGAGCCAAGTGGAGCCGCTTGTCCCTCCCAGCCTGGGAAGCCCCCCGAGAAATACCGGCTGGAGGGGGGGAAGCTGCACTGCAACGCCTGCTCCTTCGTGTGCTCCCGCATCTCCACCATCACCTCCCACGTGGAGGACGGGTGCCGGAGCCTGGAGCAGTTCTGGTGCTCGCAGTGCCCCGAGGCCTTTCGCTCCCAGCGGGCCCTGAAGAGCCACCGTGCTGAGAAGCACCTCGCGCCTCCCGAGGAGGACGGACCCCAAAGCACCCAAATCCCCGGGGGAGACTCGGCCAGCGTTGAGACGGGGCAGCCCGCCCCGAAAGCCGCGCTGCACAAGCGGAGGCGCCTCTCCTGCCCCACCTGCCCCTTCACCTGCCACCAGGAGCGGGCCATGAGGACGCACAAGAAGCGGGGCTGCGTGGCGCTGGGCGAGTTCCGCTGCGCCTCCTGCCCCTTCACCTCCAAGGCGGCCAAAGCCTTGAGGCTGCACCGCAAGCTGCACCGCAAGCACTACAGCAAGCGGCCGCAGCTGCAGTGCCGCCAGTGCGAGTTCACCTGCAAGCAGGCCCGCTGCCTGCGGCAGCACGTGCGCATCAAGCACGAGGGGGTGAAGCCCCACCAGTGCCGCTACTGCGAGTTCAGCACCACGCGGCGGTACCGCCTGGAGGCCCACCAGTCCCTGCACACCGGCGTGGGGCGCATCGCCTGCGGCAGCTGCAGCCAGACCTTCGGCACCAACTCCAAGCTGCGCATCCACCGCCTGCGGGTGCACGAGAAGACGCCCACCCACTTCTGCCCGCTCTGCGACTACAGCAGCTACCTGCAGAACGACATCACCCGCCACGTCAACAGCTGCCACCGCGGCGAGCTCAACTTCGGCTGCTCCCGCTGCGAGGCCCGCTTCAGCTCCGAGACGGCCCTCAAGCAGCACGTCCTGCGGCGGCACGAGGAGAAGGTGGCCTACGGCTGCCCGCGTTGCGGCTTCGTCTGCCACAGCGAGGCCACGCTCAAGTGCCACGTGCAGAAGCAGCACCCGCACCTGGAGTGCGGCACCTGCAAGGAGACCTTCCCCAGCCGGGACGCGCTGGAGGAGCACAAGAGGCAGCACTTCGGGCACCGCTGCGAGCTGTGCAGCTTTGCCGCCAAGGAGCGGCAGCAGCTGGTGCGGCACTACGTGGAGAGCCACGAGCCCGCCGCCCCCCAGGACAAGCCCCTGCGCTGCCCCTTCTGCGACTTCGCCTGCCGCCACCAGCTCGTCTTCGACCAGCACGTGAAGGGCCACGGGGGCACCCGCGTCTACAAGTGCTCGGACTGCGAGTACAGCACCAAGAACAGGCAGAAGATCACCTGGCACATCCGCATCCACACCGGAGAAAAGCCCTACAAGTGCCACCTCTGCAAGTACGCCTGTGCCGACCCCTCGCGCCTCAAGGTGAGCGCCCTGCTCGGGGTGGGGGGGGTACAGACACGGAGGTTTGGGGAAGAATATGGTTCTGACCTACACCCCGCCTCCTGCTGCTGCAAATAAAGGGGCAGGGGGGTTAGCAAAGCAAGACTCGAGGAGAAACTCAGCGCCTGGCTGAGTTCATTTCTCTTCCCCGCTGGCACCTCTGAGTGCGCGTGGCCGTGCCCCCATGGCGGGGCAGCCTCCATTTCTGGAGGAGGTACCCGTTCAGGGCAGCGTGGCACTAGGGGACGGTGTCTGCATGCTCTTTCTGCTCTGCTTTGCAGGTGATTAGCATCCTCCCACACAGTAAAGGGCCTTTCCTAGAACAAGAGAGCCGGGCGTGGGGTAATGGAAGGAAAATGGCCTGTCTTTGCTAAAAGAAGTATCGACTTTTTTAATGGCCAGGCTGTGCTGGAGCCCTCGAGGGCCTCCTGGGCAAGGCCGCTGTGAGGCACTCTGCTCTGTCGGGCTCTTTTTTAACCTGGACTTAGTCCTAAACGCCAGACGTAGGAAGAAAAGCCTGTGGCCTCCACAGGCTGGGACAGAGCAACCTCAGCAGTACCAGGGTCTCATCCGGACCCTTCAGTGGAACCCCGGGCCACCAGATAGCCCTCCTGGCCACTCGCAGTTTCTGAGATGTCAGTCCTCCCCGTGAGCCCCTTGCTGGCATCCCAGAGCCCCGCATGCCCCCAGGGCAGGCGGCACGGCCTCGTCCTGACGGTGCCCCGTGTCCATCTGCCCAGTACCACATGCGGATCCACAAGGAGGAGCGGAAATACCTCTGCCCGGACTGCGGCTACAAGTGCAAGTGGGTGAATCAGCTCAAGTACCACATGACGAAGCACACGGGTGAGTGTGGCCACGGGGCACCGCCAGCCCTGCTGGCAAGGGGGGGCCGTGGGGACGCACAGCCCCCAGCTCCGGCGGCCGGGCACCCTGCAGAAGTGGCTCAGCACGTCCCCGAGTGCTGCTGGGTTGGGGACAATGCCCTGGGGCCGTGTTCCAGCGCTGGGAAGAGTGGTGGGAGGAAAGGTGGGGTGGTACAGAAATGGGGGGGTCTCGGGGTGCCTGCAGGGGTGCAGGCGGGCTGTACCTTCCCAGAACCAAGGAGGGGGTGTGGGGAGGGTCCCTGGGGACGGAGAGACCCGCAGAGGTGCTGCGGGGTGGAGACGCTGGCGCCCATCTCTGTCCCCGCCACCGCAGGGCTGAAGCCGTACCGCTGTGACGAGTGCGAGTACTGCACCAACCGGGCGGACGCGCTGCGGGTGCACAAGGAGACGCGGCACCGCGAGGCGCGCTCCTTCATCTGCGAGCAGTGCGGCAAGGCCTTCAAGACCCGCTTCCTCCTCAAGACCCACCTGAAGAAGCACAGCGAGGAGAAGCCCTACGTCTGCAACGCCTGCGGGCGGGCCTTCCGCTGGGCGGCCGGCCTGCGCCACCACTACCTCACCCACACCAACGAGCACCCCTTCTTCTGCCGCTACTGCCCCTACAAGGCCAAGCAGAAGTTCCAGGTCATCAAACACATCCAGCGGCACCACCCCGAGCGCGGGGCCGCCGAGGGGGTGGGCAAGGACCCCAGCACGCCCACCGTCCACCTCCACGCCGTGCAGAGGGAGAGCCCGGCCGCGGGGCGCCCCGTGCCGGAGCTGGAAGGAGGGTGCCCCCCGGGGAAGGACGGCGCCTTGCCGTGAGGGGGAGATGGACGTGTGTGTATAGGCATATATGTATATGGGATGTAAGATATGCGACTGTATAAAAGGGATCTCTCAGCTCCTTTTAATCCTCTTGCTCTGGGCTGGTTTGGGTCCTCCTGGCTGCTGCGCTGGGGAGTAGGGGGCTGGGAGCTATGGGACAGCTCCAGCTGGAAGCCTCTCCTGGTGCACGTGGCTGCCTAGGAGCAGGCCCTGGGGTTTGTGCTGAACGTGCTCTGGTTATGCAGGGCCAAAACCCGTCCTGCACCCTGAGGCAGCAGCCACATCTCCTCAGGACAGTGGCGGGGACAGAGCAGCCCTGGTGCTTGCACAACAGGGGCATGGTGTCCACGCAACCCTGAGCAGGAGTCAGGGGTGTGCTCAGCCTTCTGCTGCTCCTCTCAGGGCTGCCCTGCTGCACCGGCCCCAAACCCCGTCCCCAACACCACTGCACCCAGACCTGTGTCTGCCTGCCACTGAACAATTTATTAGGTTGCTTACATCGAAAGGACAGGGCCAGGGTTAATAACGTGGTGCTGGCCAGGAGCATCCCTGGGGCTGTGGGGGCCAGGGGCTCTGAGGGCGCTGCAGGGTGGGGGGCAGCGAGCACCGGCTCCTCTCCCAGCTCTGCCCAGCCCCGGGATTTGCTTGGCTCCAGCCTCGCTTCCCCTGGGTTGGGGGGGACCAGCCCCCCGGCAGAGCCTGGGCGCTGTGCACCAGCTCTCCTCCTGCCCGTGGCTGAGCCCTGCCGGGGCCAGCTGTACGCGGGGGGAGCCACGCACCAGCACAGACCCCGCACAAGCGCCTGGGAAGGGAGGGCGGGAGACATCCCAAACTGATGGAGACATCGGTGCCTTTCCCCAGCCCCCAGAGGCCACTGCAAACACGGGCACAGCAGCGACGACGACACAGGGACGACACAAACGGATCGACGAGGGGGTGGCGTGCTCAGCCCCGTGGCCCCAGCCGCATGGGGCCAGAACCGGGCCGGCCCTATGGCTTCCATCCGGGTCCCGCTGGCCCCGCGGGTCAGTCCTGCTCGGGGCCGGGCGGCTCGGCGATGCGGATGTGGACGAAGAGCGAGGATGGCGGGATGCTGGTGCCGTCCTTGGAGAGGAGGTGGATGTGGCGGTAGCCTGCAGGGGGGACAGCGAGGCCGTGGCTGACCACCCAGCTCCCTAGCGCCCAGCCAAGCCCCCCCCCCCCCCCAGCACCCCACCCCACCGGGCAGCGGTCGCTCACCGGGTTTGATGTTGGCAAAGGCTAGGGTGAACTGCCCCACGAAGTCGTTCCTGGACGTCTTGTCGTAATCCTCCACCACGAAGCGGACGAGGGCCAGCTCGGGCACGTGGAGCTGGAACTGGAGGGTCTCGTCCCAGCGGGGGTTAAACCCTGGGGAGGGAGAGGGGGTGCTGGGGGGTGACGGAGGGCAGGGGCAGGGCAGCGCCGGGTCCCCGTGCAGCGGGGGGGGGGTCTCACCGTTGTTCTCGATGTACTTGGTCTCCTGGTGCGCCTGGTCCGCGGGCACCCCGTGGATCTCCACGCGCACCAGCGGGTCGATGATGGCCCCGTCCTTGCTGTTGGCCACTTTGGGCAGCTGCTGCCCGCTGATCACCTGCACGGAAGGGCAGGGACCCCCAGGGTGGTGTGGAAACCCAACTGGGAGCAACGGGGCCCCGCACAGCTCCCCGGGGTTCCCTCCTCAGCCCGTACCTGGATCGTCAGGGTGACGGGGCCGGGGCCCTCCCGGGTGCCGGGCTCACCGGGGTTGAAGAGGGTCCCCTCGTCCCTCATGAAGGGCGGTTTGAGCACGTAGCCACAGCGGCCGTTCTGGCTGAAGAGCCCGTCACACAGGTCCATCTCCGTGCCAGCCGTCTGGAAGTTCAGGGCCACTGGGGGAAGGCGGCAGGGAAATGGGTCAGGGTGGCACGGGGCGGCTCCCCAGCCCGCAGCCCCGACGCCCCCAGGCCGTACCGATCTGGCACCCCGCGTTCCACATCTCCTGCGGGCTGTAGTTGGAGGAGTCGGTCCGCATCCCGCTGGGGTAGATGCGAGTCAGCTGCCAGGCGTTGTGCCGGACAAAGTCGTTCCCTAGGGATGGAGAGGGAGGGCCACCCGTGAGGCCATCGCTTGGCCTGCACAGCCAACCAGACCACGTGCTGAGCCACCCACCCATCCATCCACCCACCCACCCATCCACCCACCCATCCACCCACCCACCCATCCATCCACCCATCCATCCACCCCTTCTCCCTCTCCCCCCAAGGCACCCAGCCGTCCCACCCCGCTGCCTAACCCCACAAACCCCGCTCACCCACCAGAGCCGAGCACCTCAGCTACAGCCCTGCCAGGCCGTCTTTCTCCCAGACAGAGAAGAAGCCCGGTGCCTGAAGGCTCTCACCCTACACCCAGAAGCCACCACCCCCCCCCACCCTGGACCCCCACCTCACCCGCATCCCGGATGAGCTTCCTGGCCTTGGCCTCGGCGAGGGAGGAGATCTCGGAGGGCCGGGAATGGCTGCGCGCCTCCTGGAAGCCCCGGAAGGACACGCTCTTGCAGTAGACGACGCAGTCGGACAGCGCCTGGGCCAGGCTCTCCTTGTCCTTCTGCCAAGCAGAGCCCCGTCAGGTCCCCCAGCCCCGCAGGAGGGACAGGGGACCCCCATCACGGTGCCACCGCGGGGTGCCAAAAGGGGGCTGACATGGCCCAGAAATGTCTGCCCCCCTGTTCCTGGTGGTGTCCCGCAGCGGTGTCCGGGGGCTCAGCACCACCAGCCGGTCCCCAGCCCGGGCCACCCACCTTCATCCTCCTCCTCTCCTCCTCTGCCTCTGCCCCGTTGTCATCATCGGACACGTCGGGTGCCTCGTCCCCCGGCCCGTCCAGCACGTCCTCCAGCCGCCCAATCTTCTTCCCCTTCAGCAGGATCTTGTGCTTCAGCTCCTGCAGGGGCAGGGGCGGAGGGGTGGGGACCCTGGGGTGCTGGGCCCCACGGGACTCAGCGCCGTCCCCCGGGACCCCGCGGCGTCAGGGACCGGCGCCGCCAGCTCCCTTCAGCATCCAGGAGGGGATGGGGCAGGGAGGAGGAGGAGGAGGACTGGTGGGGTGGGGGGGGACAGCAGAGCCACCTCCCCGTCCTGCTCCCAGGCAGGACAGCAGTTCCCGGGGAAGGTTTCCTCTGCCCCTACCTCCGGGGATGGGAGCTGGGTGGGGACGCGCCCGTCGACGGTGGCGGTGAGGAGCTGCTCCCCCAGGATGTCCCTGAGCTGCTGGGCCAGCACCTCTTGCTGCTCCATGCTGCAGTGGTTCTCCAGGGACAGGATCACCGGGTAGTCGGAGGCCTGGGGAGCAAGGTGCCAACGCTCCTGTCCCACGGCGCCGGGGTGAGCAGCGGCGGCATGGGGGGACAGGGAGAAGGCAGCCACCTCCGGGGGGGCTCTAAAGGGCAGCATGGCTCGGCGGCGTGGCCAGGGACCAGCCTCGGTGAGGATGGGGAGAGCCACAAGATCTCAAAAGGGCTTTGCCCACGTGCTGTCGGTACCGGGAAGGAGCCCTTGGATCCCCCTGAGCCCCCTTCACCTCCCCATATCATGCCCCGATGCCCTCCGGAACGGCCGCGGCCACCGTCCCCACCGTGCCCCAGCACTGCTGCCCACCCCAGAGCCCCGTCGCCGCCCCTCAGCACGCCCCCCAGCCCCGCCGAGGCCAGGCGGGACTCGCAGCGCCCTACCTGGAAGGCGTACTTCCCCAGGGTGCTCACCACCTCCCTGAAGGGGATCTTGGAGGTGAAGGTGTGGCCGTGGTACACCATGGGCTCCCCGTTCGGCCCGTCCCAGCAGTCCACCTCCAGGCAGCGGCAGCCCCGTTTCAGAGCCCTGCGGGTGGGCGGTCACCCCGGTACCCCGTGCCCGGGCAGGGCACCAACCCCCTGCCCTCCCTCTGGTGGTGGTGCCCCCCCCGCAGGACCAGGGGACAGCTGTCAGGGTGGGGACACCCACCGAGGGGTGGATGGATGGATGGATGGATGGATGGATGGATGGATGGATGGATGGGTGGATGGAGAGCAGGAAGAGCCGGGCTGAGCATCCCCAAAAGGGAACCTCTTCCTGGGCATGGCCACAGGGGTGCTGTATCACGAAGGGAGGCTGGCAACCAGCCCCCAGGGCAATATCCCTGTCTGCCCCAGGCCCGGGGTCAGCTCTCAGCCAAAGGAGCTTCTCCTCTTTCTGGATTCGCCCCCATGGAGCTGCCTGGGGCACGGCGCTGGGGGGCCCGGGGACGGGTGGGCGGGAGCAGCCCATTACCTGATGTAGCCCTCGATGCTGCTCTGGCCCCGGATCTGGTCCTCTATCAGGTAGGTGTTGTGAGAGGAGGAGATGAAGTAGTGGCAGAGCGGCTGGGTCATGTCCTGCCACAGCACCTGGTGCCGGGGGTTGAAGATGGAGCCCTCCGGGGAGCAGAGGTACATGAGGAACCCGTCGGCACTCAGCGCGTGGCGAGCCCTGGCTGCAGGCAGATGGGAGAAGAGGAGATTGGAGACCCAGGGGAAGAGGGTTGGGGCAAGTGGGGCTGCTGGTGGCCCCCGGCACCCTGCAGCAGGCTGGGGCACGAGGAGCGATGGGGGTGCCCGAGGCAGCAGCCTTGGGGAGGCAGGCAGTGGGCCCCAAAGCCGGACCTTGCACCCCACGGCTGGCCAAGCTCCCCCAGAAGGCAAAGTGGACCCAAAAAGGGGGAACTGCACCCAGATCACAGGAGGGAGGCAGTGAGCCCTTTGCCTGCACCCACCCACAGCAGGAGGGGCAGGGGGTGTCTCAGTCCTCCCCTTCCCCAGCGCAGGGCGCAGCTCCGGGCTCTCACCCGTCTCCGATGGCTCGTACTTGTCGATGAGCTCCATGGCGAGCTCCTCCGTGCCCTCGTCCTCCAGCTGCTCCTGCCGCAGGAAATCCACCAGCTCCAGCAGCGTCAGCTTCTTCCCGTCCTCAGAGAAGGCCTGGAAGAGGCTCAGCACCTCCTCGCGCTCCGTGAGGGCTTTGTAGAAGAGCACGAACTCTTCCCCTTCCAGCGTCCCCGACTCCGACTTGTCGGCAGCCTGCAGGGGGGCTCGCTCAGCACCCTGCCCAGGGAGGTTCACCCAGTGCCAGCAGAGGGCACGGGGACTCCACACCACCAGCAGTGGTGACATCGACCCACGCAACCCAGCGGAGGGAGGGAAGGAGGGATTTGGGATGGATCAAGGAAGGAAGGAAGGGAGGAAGACCTCCTTCTGCAGGGAGGTTGTGCAGCCTGCTCCAGCCCGCCCAGCCCCGCGGGTGTGGCGTGTACCTGGAAGAGCCGCAGGGCATGGTCCTCGTTCATGTCCACGTTCATCATCTTGAGGAGACGCTGCACCTCCTTGAAGTTCATGCGCCCGTCCTTGTTCTTGTCAGCCTTCTGGAACCAGTCACGAATCCACGTGCGAGAAACCGGGGCAGACGTTAAGGGAAAGGACCGTGGCTAAGGGAGACGGAGCTGGGGAGCACCAAACCTCCTCCTTTTGCTGTGGGCTCTCCCCAGCCTGATGCTGACGGTGAGACCCCTGAGAACTAAGCACGTGCTGGGGCAAGGCTGGGGATGGAGGGAGTGCAGTGCGGTGCCCGCGGGAAGGATATTGGTCTATCCTCTCCCTCTGGTCCATGCTGGTGGCCACCTCGATGAGCTGGCGCAGGCCCTGCACCCAGCACTGCGCCTCCTCCGCCGAGCCGGCGATGAGGTCCAGGTTGCCCCGGCGGCCGTAGAAGACGATGGTGAAGCAGCGCTCGGGGGGGAACTCCTCGGCCAGGCTCTGCAGCACCTCCGACTGGTGCCCTTCCCGCACCGTCTCCACGTCGCTGATGGAGACTGGGGCAGAGGGAGAGGAGCTCTGTCTGTGGGGACAAGGACCGCAGGGCAGGGGGCACTGCCCGCAGACGTCTGCCCTTGCGACCACCCCTCCTTCTGCTGAGCCACCCGTCTCCTCGCTCACACGCTGAGCTGCTCATCCTGAGCGGCAGGGGTGAGGAGCCCCTAGGCACACACACAGCCCCTGATTCTCAGCACCCTTCGCAAACTCAGCTCCAAGACCCTTCACACATTCACAACCGTGTTCACTCTGAACCCTACCGATGTCCCCCCGGACACACCCCGGCTGGTACTCACAAGCAGACTCGGTTTTGCCCGTCCTCTTGGACTGGTACCAGATGGTCATGCAGTCGTCCTGCAGCTTGAAGTAGCGCTGCTTCTTCCAGCTCTTGGACTTGACTTTGCGCATCAACGCCCCTTGCTGCATCTGCTCCAGCGTGTCCGTGAGCTGGATGCCTGGGGGGCGAGGGGGCTGCGTCACGGGGGCAGTGCTCCCTCCAACCTCTGGGACCCCGCACAATCCCTCAGTTTGGAATGGAGGAGGAAGGACCCCCAAACAAACTCCCTTTGCCACGAGAGGGACAAACAGGGATTCCCCATCGACCCTCGGGAGCCTTCACCCCCCGTTTTGCTGCTGCCAGCCCCCACCCCGATGACCACGGTGGGGAAGCTCCCACATGCCGCCAGACGAGCCCAAACCCACAGATTTGCCCCGGTGTAAATCAGGATCACCCAGCGCCCTGCCCCACGCATCCCCTCTGACGGAGAGCACTCACGGGCGTTGCACGGCAGCGATGCCATGGCTCTGCCTCCTCCGTGCCGGCGCTGCTGGGGAGGAAGAGAAGGGGTGGCGGGGGAGCGGGGCCGGGCGCTGCCGGGGGTCTGCCCCCAACGCCCGTGTGCGGTGTAGGCGAGTGCACCTGCGCCTGCCTCCTGCTGGGTCACCGCTTTCGTTAAGTGTCAAGTTCGTCTCGGTGTGCTCATGAAATATTGATTGCATTACCGGGAAGCCAGCGCTTGAAAGGTGTTGGGGGAAAATGGAAAAACTTGCAAGAGCGGCCCCCGGAGCCAGGAGGGGAGCAGAGGGACTAACCCTGGGAGCCGGCAAAACTGCCGGGGAGAGCCCCCACCACCTGGCAGCAGCCCCACGGCAGCAAATTTTGGGGTAACGGTGACAAACCTCAGCGCCAGCACCACGCACCTGCAGGCAGGGGCTCCCGGACCCTTCTCCCAGCACCCCGGGGCTGGGAGCGCAGCAGCAGAACGGCAGCGCTGCCGGGAGCGAGCGGGGACAAGTGGGACTATAAATGCAACGGGACTTACAATAAGTCCTTGATTAGGTTGTCAAGACTTTAATTAGACTGATGATAAATCGCTTGGATGTGCCAGTCGCCCGGATGCTCGAGCAGCCCTCGAGGACTGCATACCGCAGCTGGCAGGCTGTGGTTTGGATGCGGGGAGGAGCACCATCGCGCTTCGGGGTCCCCCTCGGGGTGAGGGGCTTGGTGCGGGGGTGCAGGGGTGCCGGCCATGCCCCAGGCCCCTGACTCAGCACGGCACCGGCGCCGCGGGGCTGGGAATAGCCGGTGCCGTCAGCGTGCAGGCAGCTGCCAAGCCTGGCTGCCAGACCCTTGCAGGCACCCAGGCTGCCCTGCGTCCCCCCCCCGAGCAGCGGCAGCAGAGGGGACGGGGCTGGGAGGGTTTGGGGAAAGCCGGGGTGGAAGGAGAGGTGTCAAGGCTGGAGGAGCAGGGAGACACGCTGGCCTGGGACAGGGACCGGCCAGTCCCTGCCCACTTGCTGCCAGCAGCAGGGCTGTCCTCCGTCACACGTGCGTGCAAAGCGGCAGCGTGCACTTCTCCGTGCCCCTTCTCCGTGCAGACACAGCCCAGAGGCACCCGCCCTGCCCCACGAAGGGGAGCGGTGGCTTCCCCGTGCACACAGAGCAGCAGAGAAGACCCCTTCCACCGCGGGGAGCCCCTCGGGCACAGGGCCAGGTGTCCCCAGCACTCGAGCCCCAAGCACATGCAGACCCCTGGCCCTGGAGAGCTCTGACCCTTGCTCCTCTGTCGAGGAGAGCGGGACGGGAGCCAGGCGCTGGAGCCAGAGCCCTCCTGCTGGAAACCCAACCCGAGGGCTTCCCGAAGGGCCGCTGCCTCCTGCCGGGGGGGGCCGCAGCCCCTTCTCCCCTTTCCAGCCTGAATTGTGGGGCCGCAGGCGGCCGTGCTGCAGCCCACCCGCAGCTCCTCACCCAGAGCTGACAGTCCCCGAGCGGGGCTGGGGGGCACAGCAGGCGTGACCCCCCCCGGCGTCACCCGGGAGATTTAAATGCCTCCGGGTGTGCGGTGCCCATGCAGGGAGGGGTGACCCCCCCCGGGCACCCCCACCCTGCTGCTGGCCCGGTTTGCACGCACACGCTGCCGGTGTTGGGGGGGGCTCCTTGAACCAAAGCAGGGGGGCACGCCGGCACTTCTCCCCCCACCCTGCAGCCCCCGCTGGGGACGCTCGGCTCGGCCCCCCCCGGCCCCCCCCGGCCCCCCCCGGCCCCGTACCAGCTCTCCGGTGCCGCGCCGCGCCTCCGGTGCTCCGCCGACTGCGGCCGCACGGGGCCGGGGCAGCCCGGGCTGCCCGCCCCTTGGCAGCGGCGGGGCGGTGAGCCCGGCCCTCCGCCCCCCCCCACACCCCCCCACCCCCCCCGGTTCCCCCCTCCCGGTCCCGCACGTCCCCGGGCCCCGCAAGGTCGGCGCGGATTAAGGTCACCGGTGCCGCCGCTGCCTGGGGGGGTGGCGGAGCCCTGGGAGATTTGGGGGGGGGGGGGATAAAGTGCGGGACCCCCCCCCCCCCCCGGCTCGGTCCCAAAGCGGAGGCACAGCCCCGGGCAGGGCAGGGCCAGCCCCGCCGCGCTGCTTTTGGGGCCGGGGTTTTGCGGCAGCGGAGCGGGGAAGCGGAGAGTCCCCGGCAATTCCCCGGCTGCGCGGGGAGAGGGGAGCCGGGCGGCACGGCCGGGCAACGCCGCCACTTGGCCCTGCGGCCCGAAACCGCAGCGCCGACCTGACCCCCCCCCGGGGCTGGCCGCCCACGGAGCCCAGGGCTCCCCGGGTCCTGGGCCAGCCCCGCGCATCCCTCCCCTGCCAGCGCCTGCCAGCCAAGAAGGGCGGCAGAGGCTCTGGCAGGCTCCTGCTGCAGGCCGGGGTGCCAGCGAGCAGCTGCAAGCACCCCACAAAGCGGGACCGAGCAGCGGCCCCCGCCCCACAGCCCAGTTTTGGCACCCCCTTGTCGTGATGGAGAGCCCTCGCCCCTCCGGCTGGCACCGTGACCCAGCCAGCACCCGCAGCTGGGCACCCGCAGCTCTCCTTCCTCCCACCCGCACCGAGCCCTCCACCGCTGCCCTCCCCGAGAGACCAGACCGGGAGCAAGCTGTGCTGGCTGGGGTTTTATGATTTATTAATCCGAACTTACAAAAAAAAAAAACAGAAGCGTTTTCACACCCCGTCAAGGTCAGGGTCCGGGGAGAGGAAAGAAAGAGGCAACGGGTTATAAAACGGGACCCCGGGGCAGGGAGGAGGCTGTGCTCTGCCCTCATTACGCAAGGCTGCGAGGGGAGGGAGGGAGGGGAAAGCAGACGGGATTTAAGACACGGTTGGCACAAGGCTGCAGATGATCAGCAAAATGGGCTGCTGGAAGGGGGGACGAGAAGCTGCCCAGGCCTGCGTGCAGCTGAGTGCCAGCAGAGCCGGCTGCTGCAGCGCAGCCCAGGAGCCCGCCCCGCCGTGCCCTCCGCGCAGGGAAGGCAGGTAAGGGGCTGCCGCTGCAGTTTAATTGCGGTGGGGCCGAAGCAGACGCCAAGGCAGGAGGTTTGAAAACCGAAACGGCTGCACCGGGCCCGCAGAGACGAGCTGGGAAGCACGGGGAAGGGGTCAGGACACAGCTGCCTGCAGGGAGCTGGTGCGCCTGGAGCCCGCAGGATGGAGCTCACCGCTGCCCTGCTGACCGCGGCGAGGCAGGTTCCCCAACGCCGAGCTCTGATGGTGCAGCAGCTCTGCCGGAGCCACGGCCGGCACACGTCAGCCCCCAGGCCGCCGGTTAGCGCTGCGCCAAGAGCTGCGGGTGCTGAGGAAGCGCACTATTTACAGCACAAGAACCACAGGCCCGCCGTCTCCTCCTCCCCCAGAGCCCCGGGAACCAAGCTGACGACGCGCAGGTTCATCGCAAGCGATCTACCCTCCTCTCGGGGTGAGCACCGCGGTGGCCCAGCTCCAGCCACGGCCTTCGTGCCAAAGGAAAGGAAGAGAAGCTCGGTGTGCCAGCCAGGCATCAGGATGTGCTCGCAGGGAAGCTGTCCCCGGGCTACCTGCAGCTGAGCAGCACCGCCAACAGGGGACAGAACAACAGGATCGGCTTTTACTCAGCTCACTCATCCAAAGAGACGTGTAAACAAGAAGTGACAAGGAACTGGAGGGACATGGGCACACCACACCCTGTGTCACACAGCGCTGGCATGGAGACTGAGCGAGCTGCAAGAGCGGGCACCCGCACTACCCCCTGCCAGTCGATGCAGGGACAGATGCCAGCCAGGCCTCCTGGAGAGACGGGGATCTTTACAGATAGGCTTTTTTTTATTGATTTTTTTTTTAAGCTGTAGTATCAGCATCTGCTGGTGTTGCGATCTCCAGAGGCATGCTGCATCGCTACAGAGCAGCCCTTTGGCCAGATGGAATGGTCCGACAAGCTGGCAGACCGAAAGCCGGCCGGCGTGCCCGGTTTGTTGCAGAAGAGGTCATCTGTTCCTGGTTCTTTGTAAACCTGAGCTGTTTCTTCCCCGGACCCCCACCTCCCCCGGCAGTCATTGCGGAGGAAGGGGGATGCCCCGCGGGTCAGTGACTTGACCCTCTTGCAGGTTCTTGACGAGCTGAGCCAGCCAGCGCTTGGTGGTGGTGTCATCCTTCAGGACCTGGGCGAAGGTGGTGTCCTTCAGTTGGTCAGGAAGGCACTGCCTGAGAGCTTCACGTGCCCTACATCAAGAGACAAGAAACGGGGCCCAACAAATAAACTCACAGGGGCAAGAGGGGAGCAAACCCCACCGGGGACACAATGCTCGTTTGCCTGGGGGGGGGGGTCTCCCTGGCAGGGCCAGCCAAGGAAACCACTGAGCAGCAGCACGTGGCGCCCTGCTGACCAGCGCGGCTCCCATCCCTCGCGTGAGATCCCGCTGAGCGAAGCCCTGCGTCCCGATACCCTCCGGCCGAGAGCAGCGCCGTGCCAGAAGAGGCAGACACAACAAACACATAGGCAGCAGCTTCGGGCGGCTGGTCAGCTGAGGAAGTACAAACTGATTTCACGCTGAATTTCATCGATTGACTTTTACTGCTAACAGCCCACACAATGCAGAAGAGTGAGAGCACAGCATAGCTTCCGACTCCGTCCTTCCCTCGCACCTAGTCCAAGCAACATTTGAGCTCAGCATTTCCAAGCGGGTGGGAGAAGCCCCTGCCCGAACTCCTTAAATGTTTACCTGGGGTTATCAGAAAGGCGAAGGTAACAGCGGACGACGTGTTTCAGCAGCCGTGCTGACGGCTCCTTGGAGAGCTGCAGGACCATCTTACCCTGTTTGACAGAGGCCAGTGTCACCAGTTAAAGTGTCTGCAAGGACAGCTTCACAGCCAGCAAAGCCTGGCAAAGACCATTACACCACTCTGCCTTCCCACCCAACGCAGCCCGTTACCTTTCAGCTCGATAGCCCTGCACGGAGCCCAGCACCTTGCTTGCTCACATACGTTCAAGCAGAGAGAGAGAGAGATGGCTTGGAAAGGGTTGCCCCAGCAGCCTGGGGAAAAGATTGCTTCATCTCTATTTGGTTTTACCTCCCCAGGACTGCTTACCGGTCCAACTCTGCTAGACTAAAGAAAACCTGGGGTTTCCCCCTAAAGGAGGCACAGCAGCACGTCCCACACATTTTGATAAGCTCCAACTGAATCACGATGTGATTCCACGGTGTGCTCCCAGCCTCTGCAACACTCCCCATTCTCACCGCACTGTCTGCATTTCGACACCCTCTTAAAATGTTGCCAATACCCTGGGAAGGACTGGGCTCACCCACACCGTGCAGTAAGATCCACACTCCTGCCTTACCGTGCAGCCGAGCTGTATTTTCTCTTTCTATTACAGCTCTCAGTAAGCTGTTACTGGGAAACAGAATCAGGGCAGCAATCCCTATCCTGGCCTTCGTTCCTCACAATATGTAGGACCTTGCACACGGCTGCAGCCTGAAAGCACCCAGCTTAGGAAACTGTATGGATGCCTTCAGGCACCTGCCCCGAGTCATGTTTGGGCATCGAGTAAGATCTGCTCAGAAAGATTTTTTTCCTCCGTGAAACTGTATTGGCTAGCACCGACCGTTTTCCCCATTAGCTAAATTCACCTGTATTTGGATATTTAGTCAGTCAGCAATTAGTGGGGCCACCTCATCTGCCCTTCTGCAAGCTTCCTGTTCTTAGCTATCCCCTGGATACCAAGATTTCTTCAAAATAAGGAACAACAGGTCAGAGAGCTCCTCAGACAGCTCCTGGACAGAAATTGCTAACTTGCTCTTTTAAAAGCCTCTAATACTTGCAGAACATCTCACGCACTCATCAGCGGACTAGGAAGCAAACCATCACCCTCGTGAGACAGGAGTACATTATCCTAATTTCTGAAATACAGAAATGTCTATGAACATTTTCATCTTTCTCCTAGTGCTGTGGAATATTAACGTGTCAGTGCTTCACCCAGTGGTGGGAATATACCACAACTAGAACTTCTTCCACAGCGTCACAGCTTAACCCACCCGCGTTCTTCCATGCCCATACCCTTCCCAGCCACAGATTCTTCCTTGGCCTCCTTCCCTCCCCTGCCCCAGGGTTTCTGTTTCTAACTGCTTCCTTTACTTTGCCCGAGCCAGATGTACTTCATCCAAAGCTGATCCCTTTCTTGACCACGAAAATCCTATCACATTGGTTATTTTGGACATTAGCTCACAAGCATTCATGTTTTGCTGTTCACGTGAGAGTTTGGAAAACGATTTCTTTACATTTGGGAAAACAGACGCATAAATATTCCCCATGAAAGCACCAACATTTGGGCACAGAACCAGGGCTGCAAAATGCTTAACTTAGTGCTGCATTTTCTTCTCCTGAGGCTGGCTCTTTAAAAAGCAAACACAAATACATAAAAGCAGAGTAATGGCTATTCCAGGGCAGACGTATTCCCCTTAGCGAGCTAAAAGAAGTGTCCAAGCTGGGCTATTACTCCTGGGATGAACAAAATACGGGTACCCAAACCTCTCCTACACAGGGGACAGCCAGGGAGCAGTAAAATCACTGCTGAAGAAGCTGGCTGCTAGAGAAAACATTTAACTTTTACAAGGAGAAGAAACAAATAATCTTACCAGTATCATGGCAACATGGGAAAACCGCTCGTAAGTCTGACAGATGTATGCCAGTCCTGTGTCATCCAGGAGGATTTTCTGAAGAATAAACGTAGCAACCTCGAGCAGGGAGAAATCAGAAAAGAGAGAATATAAACAACTTATCTACCCCCCAAAAGAAGAGCCTTTGTGCTGTGCTCTTTTCACGGCAGTTCTTTTTCTTTCAGCAGAGCTGAAAGGCCTTTCGGCAAATGCTGTACTTGATTTAAAGTTTAAAGCCAAAAGAAAATGCAGGACACTACACAATGGTTGGCATCTCTGGCTAAAGAAAAGAGGTGGATACAAAGCAGTGCACACAAGATGACTGGATGCAGGCTGAATGAGGTAGCAATTACTGCCAGGCTGCACGGGACAGCCTCAAGATTACGGCCACGCAGTAGGCCTGATGGGAATGGCCTGGTGCAGCGAACATCCCCATAACCACCCCATAACCACCACCACCAACGGCTGCACAACCTCTGCACTGTGTAGTTCCAGCATCTCTTCTCTCAGGCCAAAGAAAATTAATCCAGCTCAGCCCTGGAAGTTACTCTGCTGGGCTACAAAAACTACCAGACTCAGTATCTCTCAGCTCAGTTTGGTGGTGTTTTTGTTTTTGAGGATGGGTGGAGGTGAAACTCCACCCGGAGCTGCCCCAGCATTTACAACAGGAAACAAACCAACTCTGCAGGTTACTGACTGTCCGGTCATTTGGATATAATCAACAAAAAGTCGTAATTAAGAAAAAATGTAGATACCGTCTTAGAGAGTTCACTGCCAGACTCCATAATGCGTAAGCACAGGGGGATAATTTCTGTCGTCAATAAGAAATTTATCACTTCTTGCTCATCGGTTTTCACCAAGGCCCCTTGAAGTAAAACAAAAACCAAAATCAGTAAGTGGTACATTAAAAACAAAAACAAAACTTGCCTTTCAAAGGTGGCCTGTACTGTGTCCTGCCCAGGAATCACTGGGTCTGAAGGGCTGACAGAGCAACTGCCACCCTAAATATGCTGCAGCACACGGCTGGAGAAGAGCTCGTTCTGGTAACAAATGTAATGAAGCTGGGTTTGGGGGCTGTTTGTTTTTCAGAAAGGGGATACGTTCTTTGCTCTCCCCCCAGTGGTAATATAAACACAAGTGGCTGACAGCCCCTTGTGCATTTCTTCTTCCCAGAGGTTGATGACTTCAAGACCCTTTTACTTATAAAGTAACTGAGAAATGTTTGGGGCAGAAAAGAAGAAAAACAGCACTTGGGGATGACAGGGCAAATACACTGAAGCATCAGTCTCGCTGCTTACCGATCACTCCGAGGCTCGTGAGCCGCAGGTACTCAAATGGACGCGTCTTGCTAACTGTGTGCAAGAAGGGGTACAGGAAGAGAGGGATGTGAGCTGCCAAAAAAGCTGACCTGTAGGAACGGGAGAACACCCGTGAGAGACAAGGAAAACAAAGCAAGCACAAATCCTGTATTATCACACACAACCTCAGATTATTCCTGACAGACATCACTGCTGCTGCTCCTCAAAAGTGGGCAACAGTTTCACTCCCTGATGGGAAGGCGTGAAGTAAATCCTGTGCTGGGCCACTTTTCCCCAAGAGCCCACATACTGCCTTCTGACAACTTCGAAGAACACAGGCTGCAGGGAGAAACCTGGAGATCGCTCTGCTAGCCTGGAGAGTAGCTCTCTTGCACAATCACCCAACATTCTTCATCTGTCTTCGGTTTTCAGGCTTTAATTGTAAAAGCATGTGGTGTAAAACTACCCCATTTCTCTGGCTATTAGCTCATGAAGGGTTGTTGTTTAACGCTACTTTGCAGCAGCTGGAAAACAAATTCAGCTACCTACTGCGTTCTTCTCAGCAGGAACAGAAGCATGAGATCATGGCTCTCAGGATAGTTTTCTTCTGAGTACTAGCTACCGATTTTGGCTGAACCAACATCATCTTTTCCCTTGCTGACATGTGCTGGACAGAGACTGAGAAACCCTGAAGTCAGGCACTGGCCGGGGACCGCAGGCGTGGCTCCGATACTGCTCCCTTGCCACACACAGTCTCTGGGAAAGGCAGCCCTGCTCATTCCACTCTCTGGACAGCTGGTGTAAACAGCCATAAGCTCATTAAAACAGGGATCCTGCATACAACGCTCAGCACAAAGGCAGCCTTGTCTCTGGCTGAGCTCCCAAGGGCTGTCACAACCCAATATTTTGGGAATTTGCAGGATCTCAGGACGATTCACGGAATGCAATGCATTCAGGACCACCGTAAAGCTGTCATCCTGGTAATCCGTGCAAACAAGTGAAAGCAGCCAGCAGCTGCTTGTCTTCCAGCTCTGGCTCTTGGTAAAAGAACAGAAAGGAGCTTATGTGCTTCCGGAGTGAAACAGACTGGCCGAGCCGTCAGCACCAACATCCCGGCAAACTCACATACTTGGAGACACTCACCTCGTTTCAGGGTGAGATGCGACACACTGTAGCAGAGCTAAAGCATTGCAGACTCTGTTGGACTGATGGGCTGTCAAAGTCGGAGGGTTGATGGATGGATAGATATTTACAATTTCCTAAGAATTAACAGGTGAAGAAAAGTTAAGGGAGAAAAACCATCGAGATGCACAAAAGCATTTGCCCAGCAAGGAACGATGCTGTCAAGAGACGTTAGCCTGCTCTGACCAAGCATCACCCTGAAGTTACGTGGCAGCCCCCGTGCGACAAAGAGAAGGGCAGAGCTACGTCAGAGCCAATTTGACAAGGAGTCACAGGGACGTAGTCAAACTTTAATTTCAGTTAAAAAAAAAAAAGGGTTCATTTAATTTCCTGGCTCTTTGCGGATGTGGGGACTGCTTTGTTTTGAACTCCCAGAGCAAACAGGAATGTTGTTCCCATGCCCAGAGGCAGAGCACACCTGCTCTACTCATACCGTAGCTGCTGGTGCTCTTTTGAACCGAACGCAGGGGAAGCAGCTAAGGGGGAGAAATCCAGTTCAGAAATCCGCCTGCTTCCAACTACAGCTCCCTTATAATCTTCTTCAGCTGTTTCACAGCCACTCTGAAAACAGGCTGGCACTGCCTGTCCTGCATGATTTTCCTTCCTTCTTTGAAGGAGATGACTAGATTCACCACAGAGGTGGCCAGTCATCAGCTGTAGCTTGCCCAGAGCTCCGCTGAGCCACTCAGTTTATCAAGAAACACGGGTACTTTCCTTCCCAAGGCTCTCTGGAGTAGGGAGCAGCACTCCCACGCTGCCTTTCCTGTTGGCTCTCTTTAAGGGCAACCTTTTGACCAGGCAATGCTCAAGCTCATGAAAAGAAAAACCCCAAACCAACCAAGCAACCAACCAAAAAACAAAATAAATCACTACCAGAGATCTTTAATGTTGTGCTTCTGCTATGAGACCATATGAAAATAAGCAGAACATGATCAACAGCAAGCTCATGCAGACTCACCTGTTCCCCTTCCAACTATGTAAGCTCTCTCATCAGAGAGCCTGCAGTCTGTCCATCTACCACCTTGCGAGCGATGATCAGCGGACAACGCCTGAAATGGGCTTCCCACACCCCCTCACGTAGCTCCCTTCACCCCCCAATCCAGCAGCCACCACACACCCAGAAATGGCAGTGAGGGTCTCCATCGGTACGTCCCCAGATCTCCCCCACACAGATCGGACACGCCGCCAGCCCCACCCACCTGAAGGAGCGCTGCGATCGTGCCGAACGAGTGCCACAGCATGGGGGCCAGGTCGGGCACGGACTCGCGCTTCTTGCTCAGCTCCAGCAGCGCATTCTCCCTCGTCTCGGGGCTGGAGAGCTCATTGATCCACTGGTAGATCTTCTCGCGGTCTACCTGAGCCAGCGCTGTTGGCACGGGCTGGGAAGGAGATAAAGACACTTCAGTCAGGGTTATTTCATCCAAATCTCGCCCAAAACCATCCCACAACCTCACAGGTAAAGCAAAAAAGGGATCGAGGATCTCCTGATTGGGGCAGGCAGGGACTGCAGTAAGACGCTGTGGATACGGATGCCTTCCTTAGATTATTCTCATTACTTCACCTATCCTAAAGGCAACGTTTTACTTTCTGGCTGGACTCCTTAGGACAGCCTCGCTTAATCTGCTCGTCGGCTATTACCCCGTAACTTCATTCAGCACCGAGAGCCACTGCTGCCCGGCCGTGCCAGCAGAGCTCCAGGGAGGTCACGCATACTTCAGCCACCTATCCCGTGCTCCAGCTGCATTTATTGTGTGTGAACGTCATGCCTCAGATGCAAGCTTCCACAGCTTCACATAAAGTAACGCAGGTGCTACTTTTTTCTCTCCAAAAACATCCAGGACGTTGGAGCCTGACCATGGGACTGACACAAGGTACATTTGAAAAACATTCACGCAAATACAAGGAAAATTGTCACTGCTCCATCACCTGCATGATGCTGCAGGGCAGGCAAAAGCCCCAGGTAGCAACACTGGCTGCTGCAGACTTCTCAAATTCAGCCCAGGTCTCTTGGTTAGATGCATGGAGCTAAAAGGGAATTTTTCAAGGCTGGTTTTGTGCAAAGATTCCTACTCAAAATAAACCCAGAAAAGGGTAGACCTGTATTCGTGGCCGAGGCACATCTTCCACTACTCGGGAGAAACGCACTATTTCTTTTGCCTTTCCTGGGACATCAGGGAAAGAAGAGCATCGAGGCCAACAAGGTCTCAGGCCCAAAAACTTGGGGAGGGCTGGGAAGGAAAGGAAGGGAAACAAGGACTGTGGAACTGTAGCAGTTTCTGTGGGAAGGGCAAGGAGCGAGCCTCCCAGTGAATCTGCCCCGTGCCTCTGCTGGCCCAACGAGCACTCAAGGGGCTCAACGAACGCTTGGTGGGCTTCCTAGAGACAGTTCGGTGATTCAGACCAAAAACTCTGAGGCAAACCTAAGCTTTAGAACTCCCTGTGAACACTTCCAAAGAGCAGCTGAGAAGCTGCTCAAGCCTTCTGCTGCAGTGCTCCCTGCACTGCTCTGCCAGCCCGCACGCAACCCGCTCAGCGCCCCCTGCTCGGCAGCCCCGGCTGGCCACAGAGACAGGCTGCGTTCATTTATGGTTTTAAACCCCGACAAAAACTCTCCACGTGCTAACGGCAACAGGCGCGAGCACTGCTTGTACCACGCTGACAGCAACACCACTACAAGAAAGCCAAAGAATTTGGGAAACGAAAGCAAAAGTGAACTGCCTGTCAGAGCCGGGCTCCCAGGGCTGCTGGAGGGAGACACCTCCGGAGCTTTCTGTTTCTGTACAGGTTTCCCCGCTCAGCACATCCACATACTGTAGCCACAGTCATGTCCTACAGATTCCTCCTCAGCTGTGGGATTTATGTTGGGCTGAAGCTCTAATTTCTCTCTAACTCAGTCTGTACACAAGCTTATGCACTGTTATCAGTCCCTACATTTCAGGGCTCAAATACCTCATAACTGTTCCGCTTTCCTCCTGTCCCCTTTTTCTTATTATTTTTATATATATTCTTTTATATTATTCTTATCATCTTGTTATTGTGGCCTCACAATAACAACCCTCACAAGTTTACTGTGCTCTGACAGCTGGCACGGCAATTCCGGCTGCATCTCCTGTCCCACAGCTAGGACAGACACGGCGTACAAACAGAGCCCGTTTGTTTCTATTTGGGATGGTGGTGGGACAAGCAGCAGGGCAATGATGTTACAATCGCGTTATTTAAAGCTCCCATCTGTTTTTCTAGGCTCGCTGTGAAGTTTCAGTTCCTGCAATCTTAAATACAGCAACCCTTTAAAAGCACAATCATGTGGCCGTGATCCCCAGAGAACACTAAGCAGATTTTCCACACAATTAAGTTTTTTTTATGCCCGATATCTGTCTTAGCGAGAACCAGCTGCTGTTCACAGGCTCTACACTTGCTCCTCTCGTTGTAAGTTAAATTGAAAACTGTATTTTTCCTTGTTTTGTCGGTGTTTCCCATCTCCCCAGCCTAAAATTCTGGGGAACCCCGAGCTGCTAGAAGCGCTGACCACGGGAAGCAGAACGCTCACCGGCGGGGTCCTTTTTAAGCAGGTTTGGAGGGTCACCAGCTCAAAACCCAACACAGGAGCCCCGAACTTAGACAGCAACAGATTAACTGCTTCGGTGTGGACTCTCAATAGCATGCTGATGGTTATGACTACTTTAAAGATCCATTTATATCTCATTTAAGATTTAACTTTAAAGATCCATTTATATCTCATTTAAATATACACGCATACTTACATATAAAGTTCAAATATACATATATACTTACATATAAAGTTCAAATATACGCATATACTTACATAAAGAGATTTCTGTATACTTTAAAGACACGTTCACATTTTTAGCCTCTTGCTCAGCCTGCATCGCGTTGCGCTGCCTGCGGGCATGAAGCCTAACACCAGCTCTGCCCCGGCTGCCACGGCACGCAGCGCGACGCCCTTACCACAGCCTTATCACGACAGCTTTGTCACGACAGGCCCCGCAGCTGCTCCTGTTTTCCGCCTGTGCCCCCGCGGAGGCCGCGTCCCTTCCCGCAGCCCCCAGGCAGCTCCCCTCACCACACAGCCCCCTCACGGCAGGCCGCGGCGGGCGACGCTTCACCGCAGGCGGCGTGCCTCACGCGTAACTCCCGTAAACACGCGGACAGCGCCGGTTTCTACCTCAGAATTACGCTATTTCGCTAAAACCGCCTCAAAGCCCCCGCTCGCACGACACACGGAGGGCTAGCGGGAAGCCCCAGCGGCGCCCACCCCGCTCACCGCGGCGGTGGCCAGGCTGTGCATGGTGGAGCGGGGCCGTTCGGGGCCGTGCCGGTCCGGGCCGTGCCTCAGGCGCAGGCCGCCGCCGCCATGACGGAGGCAGCCCCTCGCCCGCCTGCCGCAAAGGGTGCTGGGAAGGGGGCGGGGCTACGAGGCAGGAGGGGCGGGGCCTCTCCGGCGCCTGCGCGCACGCGCACTCCCTCCGGCCCGCTGGGCGGGGGCGCGTGGCGCGCCGGGAAGGGCGCCGCCGCCCCTGCCGCCCCTGCTGCTGACGTCAGCGGGGCGCGCGCGCCTGCGTGCCGTGCGTCGCGCGGCGTCTCGCGCGGCCAGCCGGTTCCCGCCATCCGCCGCCGCCCCCCCCCCTCCCCCCGCGGACCCGCAGGTACCGGGGCTCGGCCCCGCCCCCGCCCCCGCTCCCCCCCTCCCCCCTCCCCTCCCGCTGCGGGCACCGGGCACCGGGCACCGGGCGGGGCCGGGCAGGGCGGGAGCCGGGACCCGCTGCCCTCCGGGGCTCCGTGTGCCTGCCCCGCCGCCGGCTGCCCCCTCCCGACACCGCCGCCGGTTGAGCTTCTTTATTTACTTGTGCTTTTTTACCGCTTTTTAATTCTTTTTTGATAATTTCTTATTGTTTTTTAATTATTTTTACTATTTTCGGTTGTTTTCTATTAGTTTTTATTTCGGTTTTCTATTATTTTCTATTATTTTCTCTTATTTTCCCTTATTTTCTCTTATTTTTCATTATTTTCTCTTATTTTCCATTATTACTTTCCATTGTTTTGCATTACTTCCCATTGCTTCCCATTATTTTTTATTTGAATCTTTTATTATTTCGATTTTTTATTATTATTTTTATTACTTTTTATTATTCTTATTACTTCCTACCACTTATTATTTATGTTATTCCCCCCCCCCCAGCCTTGCAGCCCAGCCCGGCCCCCCCCCCCCCCCCCCCCCCCCCGGTACGAGCCCCCCTCTCCCCGCAGGCGGCGGGGCCGCGGGCATGGCCCCGCTGAAGGTGCACGGGCCGGTGCGGATGCGCAGCATGCAGACGGGCATCACCAAGTGGAAGGAGGGCAGCTTCGAGATCGTGGAGAAGGACAACAAAGTCAGCCTGGTGGTGCACTACAACGTCGGCGGCATCCCAAAGACGTTTCAGGTACCGCTGGGGGCCGCGCTCCTGCTCTTGCTCCTCGCCGACCCCTTGGCGTAACCCCATCCCCGTACATTACGCGGGTGCGTTGCTGAAGGGTCTCCTGGGCTCAGCGGTGGGAACGCCGTTGAACGGTAGGAGCCAAAAAACAGAGGAAAAAATTACCAAAGCCGTGCCCCGTCCGCAAAACTCCGACGTTTTTTGGAATAACGTGCCCCCTCCGTTACCGGCAGGTCTTTAGCGTGGCTGCAGAGCCTGGAGCTGCAGCTCCGTCAGAGCCCCAACATCCACCTCTACACGTGAGTTTCCCCACTGAGGGGAAGCGGCGTTACCCTCCCTGCAGCCTTTCACACAAGTCGTGCCTTGCAGTGCGGTGCTGCGGCTCTGCCCGCGTTTTACACACGCCCGGCAGCGTGCTTTCCTCGCAGGAAGGCTGTTGCAGAGCGCTCTTGAGAATGCTCTCCCAGTATTCAGCCCAAATCGCTTTTCTTTTTTCCGTCCTACGGTAACTTTCAGGCTGGCCTTCCTAGGACTTTTTCACACAAAACGCCCCAAACGCAAAGAGCGCGAAGGAAGATTTTTCTGTGAGAAATTTCCGACTGCAATTGAAATGATTGTAATTACTGTATCGCTTAGCAGCGTTGTGACAGCCGATGTGAACGTTGGCTGCTTCTTTTTCACACCGCGGTTGTTTGCCCGCTGTGGTGTCCGCCAGGCCTTTCCCTGAGCCGTTTGTTCCTGCCCGCTGACTTGGCGGACAGAAAGTTCACTTCGGGTTTGAGAGACGAGGTTTTGCTGCCTTAGCGCGCCGAAAAGCCTCGGGAATCAGCCTGAAAGCCCGCGTTGCCTTGGAGTCGGGGTGTGAGTAAGTGGTTAGCTTCGGACACCTCCCGCTGCTGTTAGCGTGGGCTTGAAAACCCGAAGAGTTGTCGGCGTTGGAGCGTGTCCGCGCTGAGAGCAGCGGGCCTGGATTTTCCCCTCTTACCTTCCCTGGGCGCTCCTCGCCGCTGGAGCTCGAGGCCTGGAAGTGCGGGGACGGCTCACGGTGGCCTCGAGGGGCAGGTTTTGCTCCCTGCCCCTCGCATCCGTGGGCTCTGGCACTCGTGGGATGATCTCCGTGGGCTCGGAGGAGGGTTGCTGCTTGAACTGGCTCCTGGAGGGGACCGACCGCGAGGCCTGGCGGAGAGGGCGGCGAGGAGGAGGAAGCGAGCACCTGCAGGCCCACCGCCTCTGCTTGGACGGCGGGTGTTTTCCAGCTGGATCTGCTCCCCGGTGCCGGTCACCTCCAGGCAGCACGGACAGCGGCACGAGAGCCTTAGCGGGAGCCAGCAGCAGGCAGGGAGAGCAGGCAGCCCCTTGCGTTGCGTGCGTGTGTCGCTTGCGCGGCTGGCCCCCGGCTGTCACAGCGCCCTGTGTGACAAATACCTGGTCATTTCGCTTCAGAAGTAGCGTTTTCCTGGCCAGTTGCTGTGGGACAGCAACTCTTCTGTAATATTTGGGTAGATCCTGGGTTATATTTCTTTCTACGGTGCCTAGTGCGTCGTCAGATTTCTTACGTAAGGTAACATTTCTTTACTGATGTTTCAAAGTTGTGACGAAGTTGTGCTAGACACCACCTGCGTCCTGCAAGGGACGTTTCTTTTGCCCCCACCCCTCAAGACGCTGTAGCGCCGAGTGGATCAGGACAGGTGCACTGAGAGCAAGTTTGGAGCCCTCTCACGTTAGCATTGAGAATTGAAATGTGTTCGTTTGTGCTGAAGGTGCTGAAGTGTCTGCATGCCTTTCGCACCGATCTCGGTGTTTTAAGAGAAGATGGAGAACTCGGAGCCCACTTTTCAGTTCCTCGATTTTTTTTTGAGGACATTTTTCGTTTTTATTAAAGAAAAAAAAAAAAAGAAGGATTGAGCACAAACTGTTACAGAAATGTAGTTTCCCAGCAAAGCATGCACTTAGCTTCTGATCGAGGTGGTTTTCCAGCCTCTCATAGACTGCTGTTATGTCTAGATCGTCTTTCAAAGAAGCTAAAGGTCTGTAGGAAAAAAAAAAAAGAAGAAATCTTACTGATGCATATGATGTGCAGGAATCATTTAAAAAAAAAACAAACTTGCGTATAATTTGAAGGAGATGAAACAGCTTATAGAGCACCGTGTAGTGAAATTTTGGTGTTACGTTATAATTACTGTTGGTGTCTATTAAATCTACAGCATCGTTTAGATCAGTAGTGTGGTAATACGCAGGTCAGGCCAAATTAGGAGAAGACTCCAATCTGATGGGCAGGCTTTTACTCCGCGCGGTGCCTAATGACCTTGGCTGTGGTTTCCAGTCTTGCAGTATGGCAGTACCCTGGCGTGGAGGTCCTTGTGTAGCTAGTGCCTGATCCTTAGGCAAAGCTAAAGAAGAGGCAGCAAAGTGAGTAAGTGAGTAAAAAAGTGTCGAGGAAATTGGAAATGGGAATATACTCACAAACAAAGTGTCAAACTTCCACAAACCCTGCAGATGAGAGATACTCTTCTGCTCCCTCTGCTTTAAGAGTCCTCAACCCGTGTGGCTGGCAGAGCCTTTACTGAACGGCTGCTTCGTGTAGGTGACTTAGCAGGAAGCCGCAATTATGTAATTGCGTAATAAAGTAGCAGAGGCATTATTAGGGAGCACAAGCTCTTATTAAAATTATTCTTGTGCTTGACCATAACCCTGAAACTTCAGACACCATTTAATTGTTATAATGTTGTATTTAGGCTAAGCATGTTTCTTAATGACCTACTACCTAGCAAAATTTTTTAAGCTGTGTCAAGCCTGTCTTCCCTGGGAGAGAATTACCGAGTGAGTGGAAGTTTGTACGTAACATTTAAATCTCAAATCTTTTAAGCTTTCCCCATCTTAAAATTTACGTTTCAAACTTGATGTAGAAGTTTCAGACAGCTGAACGGGGACGGTATGAAGTTCTTTATTCCCCGAGTTCAGAAATGTCACTCGGCAGCAAAGCAAGTTTCAGAAAGCTTACCCGGGAATGCAGGGACTGTCGAGCGGTAGTGACACCGTCCTTTCAGTTGTGTCAGCTTCCAGCATCGCTGATTGCATTAACGCCACGAGGCTTAATGTTTGCTCAGAGCGGAGCTGGGGGAAGTATTTCTGTGTAAGTGCCTCTTACCCTCTCCATTTGAAGTGTTTTGTTTGAATTTGTAAGTATTTTGGCCTTTTTAAAGTGGATTTATGTTTATAGTCACGTCTTTGTTTTCAGCTAAGCCATAACATTAAAACTGTGACCTTACGACCAAATGGTAGAAAACTGTGCTGCCTGATGCTAACACTAAAGGATACCAGCTTCCTGACGATTGATAAGGTACCGTTTAAAGACGCGAATGAAATGCGGATGTATTTGGATGCGGTCCTTCAAGACAGGGTTCACACTGGTAAGTGCGACTGTTGTAAATCATGTTAATAACAGCTTAGAGGCGGGTCAGCGCTGTGTTTTCTTTTTTCACCTTTAGCCACTTTGTCCTCCTTGTGTGGCTTTCTGTGCATGTTATATTTATGTAAACTCTTCTTGCTGTCCTTAAACCCCAGTTTTTGTTATGTACTTTTCTCATAATGTGCCTTTGTCGGGCTGAACAATAAGAGATAAAACGTGCGGGAGTTGTTTCTGTTGTAAGCCTGTTGATATTTGGAAAACCTTGTCTGTTTATCACACCTGCATAGTCTCTTTTCTTTTTATTTTTCATCTTAGATTGTTGTTTGTTTGTTTTTTTTTTTTTAAGGATAGGAATTTTACTGCTCACTAAGTAAATGACCAATGTAAGGGATATCCGTAAACACTTGCTTATGTCTGTGCACTCAGAATATTGTACTGTCTGTTGGCAAGAAATCTATTGTGTCTCTTCCAAAATCAACTGTAAAATAACATCTTATGTAGGAATGCCGATCAGTTAAATGACCATCAAACCAAACGTTGTGTACTTTTCCTGTCAGCTGGGAAAGCCTCTCAGGGATCTGGCAGCTTTGGAGGTGTGCTGGGCAGCAGGACCACACAGAAGGAAGCTAACAGGCAATTCTCTTATATAGAGAATCAGGTTTGTTAAACTTTGCGTTTTTCCTCTTCTCTAATTTTATTTCATTCATTTCCTCCTCTCTTATTGCACGTTGTAAAAGCGCTATAAATACTTGTCTTGCATCCAAAGTCTTTGTAATCCGGAGGGCTTGTACTAGGCATGCACGGGATGGTTGGCAGCGGTGCGTCCTGCTCGTGAGGAGACTCGTCCTCTGTACGCGTTCAGAAGTTCAGCATCTGCCTGCAAAAGACCGAGTTTGTTCTTTGTGCTGAGCTTTCAGTCAGGCAAAAAGCAACACCTTAAATACACAGCAGCTGAACATGTTGTGATCAGCAGAGGTCTTAATGACTTTAGTAGACTTGAGCCACACGTATATATTGAAAAGCTGATGGTCGCATTTTTGTGTCAGAGTAGAGTTAATGAATTGGTGCCATTGTGCTCATTTTTGTGTGTGGATTTTGCAGGCTTTTACCTGGAAGTGGTTTTCCTTCAGAAGGCTTTTGTTCTTCCTTTTCTGCCTCCGTAAGACAGATTTCATGGTGTATCTCCCAGCTTTAATTTACATTGTTATCTCTATGAATATATTTTTATTACAACCCT
Organism: Anser anser; assembly: GCF_964211835.1. Lineage (NCBI taxonomy): Eukaryota > Metazoa > Chordata > Aves > Anseriformes > Anatidae > Anser > Anser anser. The sequence continues at coordinate 10,472,447 of NC_139726.1, forward strand.
GAGGGCAAGTATTTTTGACATTGTCCCAAAACAAATTTTACATGTTGCTTAGAGGCAATCTCGCAGTAAAAACTCGAAAGCTGTGTATACAGTGGTAAGATTAGACATGTTTAGTTTTCAAGTCTAAAATTGACCAACATTCCTTAGTCAACCAGCTATTAGCTCTTTTCATTGCATTGGCCCTAGGCTGTCAGGGCACAGTTCTAATTGTGTGGTTTTTAATATGGCTTTTTTTTTTTTTTCCTTTAATACCACCCAGAATTGATCTGAGGGTGGTTAGGAGTTGCGCCTTGGGTGATTAAACCTGAAAGCACGTAAAGGGGATTTTAAATACAAAAGTCTGACTGATTTAACATTGGAAGATGAAAAGGGAAATTGGTTGCCGCGACAGAGTTTCGAGCTTACGACTTGTATTGATACAGTAAAAAGTTTGCATACCTCTAGTTAGTGTTGAACTCTTATTCTATTACAAGTAACGTTTTTCTGTTTTTGGGTATTACGCTGTGGCAACTCCAGCAGTGGTGTAAATGCTAGTTTAGACCCCAGGTGGTTGTGTTTTTCACTGTTTTGATCATCTCCCTGCCCCCTTCCACTTGGGTTTTGCAGCCTCCCCCCAAACGAGTGACCGTGGAAAGTAAGGATGAAAATCCGTTCCGCAAGGTGCTGGGTACCCCAGCCAGGGCGCCCGTTAAGAACTCTGCTGGAACTGGAACACCTAGCAACAGGGTGAATGTTGCAGCGTCTCCTGCCTCATCCACCCCACACAGAACAGGCTTGCTGGAGAATCGGTAAGAGTGTTATCCTGTTACAAAAGTGAAAGTTGTGGAAGAGAAGGGAAAAACGCGTAGAAAGCGTTAAGAAGTTTTCTGCAGTTGGAAGAGGCCTGTTTACTAGCGTTTCTGAAAGAATGACCACTGCAAAAATTTTCTGTCATTAGCGAAAAGAGGAAAAGAGCACAACCTCCTGGTTCAGAAATGAGTGAAGATTATCCCAAAGAGAATGATTCTTCAACGTAAGTAACTGTTGTTTCCAGTTTCTGATATAAACTCTGTTGGTTTGTAAAGGTAGTTTTTTCTGAAAAGAGTGCCTGGCTGTTTTCTGTCATGGCAATGTTACAGGCCAGCCACTAGTCAACTTCTGAACACCCTGAATGCTAGAAATGGGGTTTGCATTCAGGGTTAACGAGGGAAATGCAATCTGATATAACGGTTGATTTACAGGAGGATGGCACATGCAAAGTTTGTGTCACCTTCCCTCTATCAGCTTAATCTGGGTTGTCCCACATGCTGTACACACATAGCAATAGGTAGCGTCTTTCTTGCACTTGTTTTGTTTTTTCAAGACAAAATTCACAAAGGGAAATAGTTGTTTGTAAAATGATGTCTGTGTGCACATCTACATTTAATCATAAGTTAGAAGTCTTGTGTAAATGAATGGATTGAACTTATTTGTGAGCAAAGCTTACCTGTTCCGTAGTCAAGTATTAAAGGTGGTAGGACATAAATGCTTTAAAATAAGTTGTAAATTGTCAGCCAGGAGTATCCTGCATTTTCTCTGAGTTCTGACTTTGACTCTTGTATATCTGCAGGAATAATAAAGCCTTGAGTGATCCAGCATGGAAGTACTTAAACAGTAGCAGAGAGAAACAGTTGAATCTGAAGCAAGCAGAGGAAAATAGGACATCAGGTAAAAAAAATAAAAGTAAAGCCGGAGGATAACTATTTTTTCCTCTGTTGCTAGTAGCTCAGAAAGTTGCTGCAGACGTTGTTTTCCTAATCTGCTGTTCTTGTGCCACTAACTTTCTTGCTTCCTACAGAGCCATATCTGAGATGCTAACATCTTGCCTTTGTTTTCAAAGCCTATCCTGGCTTATCTGTCACTGTTGATTAGCGTGACCCTGAACCCTGTACTTGGCTGCCGAGGCCAGCTAGTGTGTTTGCTTATCAACAAGCAGCCTCACGCTTTCTTCCAAGTCGCCCTTCCTCTTGGGAGGGGATTCCTATGAACATCTATCTAATGATTCCTCTCACTCTCTCTCCTCTCACTCTCTTTCTTGTTTGTCTTTAAAGCTCTTCCTTGCTATTAATGCCCACACAAATTGTAGGATTTTTTTTTGTACTGAAAATGCATACTGTTTGCTTTTACCTCCCTACCTCTTCCCCAGAATTTAGAGGGGGATCTCTATAGGGCCAGGATTTTTCTTCTGTTTGTACCAGAATTCAGTTGGATGCTGATGTGTGACAAGGGCTTATAGGCAATATAGTAATATGGACAGAATGTACATAAGCTGGTAATGATCACAGCTCTTTGATTTTACTTCTTAGTACTGAGTCTCTTTCCCCATAAAGAGGAATGTATTGAAGGTTTTGCTTTCATGGAGAACATTGCTGAATGCATTTTTTTTTTTTTCTTTTTACTGCAGCTCTGATGGCACAAATATATTGCTAGAGGAGGAGCAAATAGTGTCAATGTTTATCTCTGAATGAAAATTTGGTTTGCTCTTTAAAGTCAAAGTCAGGCTCTGTCAGTGTATACCTGCAAGTTCAAGTAGTGGTATTGAGAACCTCCTTTCCTTTATATGGCTGCATTTTTGAACGTTGCACAGCTTCAACCATTCCAAGCTTAGGTAGAAGTAAATGTTCATTTATTATCCAACCTAAAATATGCTGTGATTCACCTCAATATATGTTTGTTTTTTTTTTTTTGACTCTTGAGAGCATGTTTTTTATGCAGTACTATCCGAGGCATTAGAATCTCAGAATCTGACACGATGATTTTAAGAACGATGAAACAATCGTATCTTGCACCAAGTGTATAATAATTTACTGTGGCTTTTGAAGTGGGAAGAGAAGCTGTTTTCAATTCTGCATATTTACTTTGAATTTTGAGAGAACTGTATAGGGAATTATTAGTGAGGTTTCTGTTTTGCGTATCTTCTATATTTGAACAAAAGGTGGTAATTGTTATCTTTCAAATAGTTAAGGCCTTTTAAAAGTTAGTAACTGATGATAGTTAATTATTTTAAAGTGTTATATGTTACAATTGGGTATGATAGGGATTATGGTGTTAAACTCAATTTAAACTCCAGGGTGTCTTTACGTACATATTATTAATATTTGCATTAGTACTTCTAAGTAGGTGCATTTGTACTATCTCAAACAAATCTTGAAGATAGTATTTGAAGATTTAGAAACCTTTTTATTAAATGCTTTTAAACCATTTGTGTATTGCATAAATAGCTGAGTTACCTGGAACAAAGTGACCTACCTCTCTGTTTTTGTTTTTTAAGGCGTTTTACCACTGCAGTCATCGTCCTTTTACGGTAGTAGGTCCTCGCCAAAAGAGTACTCTACTGGCAGTTCCACCCTGGACAGGTAGGACTGATTCACTGGTGTGAACTGTAAATGACAGTCCTTTCCCAGGAATTAGGTTCTTCAGTTTCCTGTGCATTCATCACACGCTGTAAGGCTTTTATGCATAAAATGTTGTAGCTTAAAATCCAAGCATTCAGTGCAGCTACAATTGCTCTGACACCTACAAACTCCAGTACTGCTTGCAGTAGATGGATTTTCTAAATTCATTCGAGTTGATTATAGTCATTGTGAATGACTGATGTAGATGATAGCTAAACTCTAGTTGGTTCAAATGACATACAGGCTCTGGAACTTGAGACTGAATCTTTGCTTCTTATCTCCCGAGTAGATAAATGGCATGAAACTATTTTAACAGTATTTTAGTAATACTGAATCCCTCTGAGGCTGGGATTCTTCTGTGGTAGATGCTGTGTAATCAGACTGTCAGCCTCTGCCCTAGGCAGGTAAGATCCAAGATCAAGGAAGAAAAGCAGCATTATCCACTCTTTACACGTGAGGGGCTGAGGGCCAGAGTGATTAGGTTACAAGACCATGAGGCTGAAAATGAAGACTTTAGCCTAGATGTGAATTTTAAGCATATCTTATGACTTAGGATCTCATGCTACACTGTCATTCTTCCTCTCCTTCACACAGCATGGAGAATTGGCAGAATGTCGTAAAAACAAAAGACCTGGTTATACACCTGTAGATGTAAAGAAATCTAACCAAAGAAAGTATTTTAAGTGTTCTAGACAGAAGTTTGCCTTTTCATACCACTTCGGCTTTATGATACATGCCACTTCTCTCGTGTGATTTTAGCAGTCCTTGTCATCTGTAGTGATACGGTTTCAGTGTCATGAACTATTGCTATTTAAGGCAGAGCATCAGAAATCTTACACTTCTTATTCTTTAATGCTTATAGGTCTGGTGTATCCAGCCAGACTCCTTCATCCAAAAGGAGCCTGGGATTTCTTTCTCAGCCTGCTCCTCTTTCTGTTAAAAAGATGAGATCTAATCAAGATTACACAGGGTGGAACAAACCCCGAGTGCCCCTTTCCACCCATCCTCAACAACAATTACAAGGGTAAGTTTAATTTTCTTTATCTGTCATGCATGCTTTTATCATCAGAACATGCGTATTCTTGTTATAATTGTTTCATGGGAAAAAAAAATCCTGAAATCTATGAACACTGAGACAGGGAGCACATTTCCTAGTTTGGAAAATATGTATTCTTAAATTGACTTCCTCAAAATTTTAGATATATGATAATTTCAGTTAATTGACATTCCTTTCATATGCTTCCATGGTTCATTTTTATATCTTGGGTATATACACACACGTTTTAATATTTTGATTGTAGGGACTCATGGATGCTTTCCTGACAGTTGCTGCCTCCTATGAGTTTTCAATTTAGTCTGAACGGCAGAAGGACAGCTCCAATTAAAACTGCTTGGGGAGTGTCTGGGGTGATGAATGTCCTACATGATAGCAGTGCCGTGTTTAACACTGGCACGTTTACACATTTACATACATGCCATGTTTAATTTTCTGTTTTTCAGGTTTTCAAACTTAGGAAACACCTGCTATATGAATGCCATTTTACAGTCCTTGTTTTCAATCCAGTCTTTTGCTAATGATTTGCTCAAGCAGGGTATCCCGTGGAAAAAAATTCCACTCAATGCACTGATCAGGTAAAATTCACTTTCTGGAAAGGGTATTTTCTCTTTTGTTACTGAGAAGCTAGCATTCCCAATACTGAAGCTCCTTTGTAGAGGGTAATGTGCATGTGTACGTAGATGTGTGAGCTGATTGTGCTTTCCTTAAACTCTGGATAAAATGTAGGAGATTGTCAATCCATTTTTTTTTTTGCTCTTAGAAAAATAAATCCTAGACACCTCTGTATTCTGGAGCTTTACTTTAGAAATAGGAAGTAGGCTTTTAGGATTTGCGATGTAGAGTAGTCCTTCATGTGTTCTGCTGTATTTCTAGTGGTAGAGTAAAATGCTTTAGAAGTGCAAAAAACTTCGTAGTTGATGCAGAATAACTTCTTGAAACATTATCAGCTAGTGTTTAAGCTGATCACTAACTATACTTGCTACGTGAGGGTTTATGTCTTTTTTTGGAAAATCTGCTTTGTCTAGTAGCTGTGGAGAGTGTATGTGTTGTGCAAATTTGATTTTTTTCTAAATTCAGATGAACTCTCGGTTCAGACAAACCTCATGTCAAGAAACTCCAAAGGTTTCTGAAATATGTAAAGCACTCTTTTTGAAATTTTGAATTCATTTGCCATTCAGATTCTGTTGTATGTCTATCAAAAAGACAGACTGCCATTTGCATATGCACTGTGCTCTCTGCCATTCAGGATTTTTATTATATGTGCTTTTGTGTATCTCCTTTTCTTTTCCTTCACTAAACAAAAAAGATTGAGGATGCCAGAACCATTCCTGTTTCCATTTCATCGTCCTTTATATTGTTTGGGGTCGTTTCTATTTTTGCTGTTATCTTCTCGAACTCTTCCCCCTCTGCTTGGAATCGGAGGCTGTTCCATGTGCCTTTTTGAAATGTCCTTTTCCTAAATTTTGTAAAAAACACTTGAAGCTTGTGCCTCATATACCTAGAGGTATATACAGGGTAGAGCTAGTGCTGGAGTACATCTGATGGAAGGCCATGTGTGATCCTGGCTGAAGTACAACCGGTCAGAGTTGGTAGTATCTAGTTTGGTGTCTGCTAGTTTGGGTATGGGCACTTAGTCTAACACGGTAAATGTTACCTGAACTCCCTGTCGACTGTTTTGTGGTGAAAAAGCTATTCCCTAACACGCTTCCCTTAGCAGTTGTAGAGGCTCAGAAGAGCACAGAATTTTCCTGTAGCTCAGCAAAACAGTAGAAACTTGTTGAGCTTCAAGGAACAGATCAGATACTTTTGGTAACTGAGTATTAGGTGTTGGTTTGGAGTGGGAGGGCATTGCACAGGTCTGTCTTTCTGTCTTGTTTTTTGGTTTGTCGTGGAACACCATGGAACATCTTCCCATCATCTTCCAGTGTATGTACTACGACATAAACTGTTGTATATGGAATGTACCAGTGTGTATTTCTGTGAAACCGCAAAGAAGTTAAAAAAGATAGCTAAATTGCACTAACTGAGAGGCAGGTAAAGTCAATTTCAACAGTGCTTTTTAACATGGTTTTCAGTTAAACTGTGTAGCTTGAATCAAGGAACTCCTCATGGCTCTTTTTTTACAGCTTTTGTTCTACCCTGTTATAATGTTTCACTACCAAAAGACATATGGCTTTAAGCTGACTAGAGTGGAAATCTTTTAAACAAACACACAAAATCTTTGCCCATAAAACTTGAATTTAATGATTTATGTGTTGCTTATTTGGTGCCACGTGATTTAATATCTCCTATCAGTATTTCAGTTTTCAAAAAGCATTGCTTTTTATCGCATTGTAAAAGATATTGCAGAAGTAAGTTTGTAGAACTTGATAAGGCTCTTCTCTTTACCTTAGAAAATTCTGGAATTCTTTTGTTTTTTTGGGTCCTGTGCCAATGGTGATCTCAAGTTAGAATTCAAAATACTTGAAATGTAAAAGGCTATTTTCCATTTTCTGAAATATTTTCATACAAAATCCCTGCACCGCTTATCACAGGGTAAAAGCTTTTAGGAACTTTTAAAATCAGATATCATGAGTTTTATTGCATTTCTCTGAAGTCGTGGACAATCAATCAATGTTTCATCGCATTGACTTCTGCAGGCGTTTTGCCCATCTGCTCGCTAAAAAGGATGTCTGCAGCCCTGAGGTTAAGAAAGAGCTGCTCAAGAAGGTGAAAAGTGCCATTTCAGCTACTGCAGAGAGATTTTCTGGGTATATGCAGAATGTAAGTATCGTAGCATCTCGAAACAATTGCGTATGTTGTTCATTGTTTGGACTGCATTGTCAGGCTTCATCTCTGTTTGACAGTGACTTGAGCTTTTGATTGAATGACAACCTTTGCCTGCTGTTTGTTAAAGCAGAACTGTCTTAGTGTTGCTGAATGCAGTAGATAGAAATGTAACTTCTCTCATCTGCATGTGTGAGAGGTACTGAATGGAGTCGTAGAAAATAATTCGTTGAATTTGTTGAACCCTGTTTCTAGGACGCACATGAGTTCTTGAGCCAGTGTCTGGACCAGCTGAAGGAGGACATGGAAAAATTAAACAAAACTTGGAAGAGCGAGCCAGTCCCTAATGATGACAACTCACCTGGACGGGCTTCTGATGACCTCTCAGCCACCAAAGTTTATACTTGTCCGGTTATCAGTAACTTAGAGTTTGAGGTTCAGCATTCTATCATATGTAAAATGTAAGTACGCTTCAGAACCTTTCTCATACTTATTTAAATGATTGGGAAGAGTTTGCATTTTCTGTGATTTCATCTGCAGACTAAGTAGTAGTATGTTTTTTTCCAAAGCTAGATATTTAGAAAATATTCTGCAGTCTAGAAATAACGTAAAATTCACACCATGCTGTCTGCTCTTTCAGTCCTTCTTTAAATAATCTGTTACCATTTAGCGCTTCGTTACATATCCATTGGAAAGCTGCTGTGCTTTTCTTTTTTGTCTACAGCTTGTATGAGAATAGGGAAAAGAGGGTTCCGGCCAGGCAATGTCTCCTCCTAGAAAATGGGAAGCTGTATTTTTCTTGTTCTTTCTAAAGGCTTCCAAGCAATGGTGTCTTCTTTGGTCTCTGTAGGTTATTGCCGTTATAAACCAGTATCTCTTGCCATTTGTTGTTTGTGAAAATTTTCCCTAAAATAAGTAAAAGTAAATTACATGCAGATAATAATTACTGAAGACAAATGACTATAGGATCTTTAAAAATAAATAAATAAATAGGGTCTTGTTCTACACACATAGATTCTACTATTTTGTTTTGAAAGAGTTACAAAGTATTTTGGGGCTTTCCATTCTTCTGTTGCTGGGCTGACTCTTTTTCTCCTAAGAAAGTTGAAGGGAGACTGCCTGTTCAGCTACATGGCAGTCACTTTGGTTTGTTGTATACTTGATCACTTGGGCTCTCCAAAGCAGTTTTCACAGACCAAGTTTTTTTGTTCTTTCTCCTACACAGAAGTTTCAGTTTCTAAAACATCAAAGTGAAATCCCAAAACTCAGCTTTGTCATAAGCATCAAACACTTTCATTTTAATATGGGTAAAAATAGGTTGAGAGAGATGCATATGTTTACTGGGAAGTTACTTTAGCCTAAAAATATGTACGTTGTCATTAATTTCAAGTTTATTTTTCATCACTTACATGAGCATGTTTCTTTTTTAGGTGTGGTGAAACAGTCACCAAACGAGAACAGTTTAATGACCTCTCCATTGACCTTCCTCGAAGGAAGAAATTGCTTCCATCTCGATCAATCCAGGATTCCCTTGACCTCTTTTTTCGGGTACATAGTTCATATATTTTTTAAAATTCACTGTGGTGTATGTGCAGATTCTGTACCATATGGAAATTTTGATTGCATAGCTGATTATTAGTTTCTATGACAGTGATTGAAGATACATGAAATAAATAATTTTGCGCTCTTTTGAGGTTGGGGCATTAAGATTATACAGGAGTTCTTATGGTAAAATGCTGTGCAGAACTTAACTAATTTTTATAACGTTGCTGTGAAATAAGTGAATTTCCCCGTTACGTGTTGGAAGTGTTGAGGCACAAATGAAAACAAACAAAAGAAGGGAGATTGTCAGATTGAAGTAATCACTCAGAAATTGCTGCTTCCTCTTCTGGGCTGGGATGCTTCAAAGTTTGTGCACTGATCTAAATTGGCATGGAAGAATATCATTGCACAGATCTATTAAAACAAACAAAACTATTGTTTTAATATATGCATGCTCATCTTGTAAGTAGACTTGCAAGACAAGGTTTCTGAAAGCTGAAAATGAGCCTTACCTATGTGATTGCATTGTGTTTTATCGTATCTTGAGGGAGGGAGGGCTGTGTTTTTTCTCCTAGTCCCATTTACCGATGGTGTTTTTGGCAGTTTGAGTAATTGATGTGCTTATTTTTCTAACAGCTAGTGGAGGTCTTACGCTTATGATTTAAAAAAACAAACAAATCAAAAAAATCAAAACCCAAAAAGATTATTAAGATTATTGTTGCTTCATTCATCTTTGCACAGAAAACATCTGTAAAAATGTTTGATGGCTAAGTCATGTAACATCAGCGTCAGTGATAGTTCTCCTTTTCGTGTCTGTTCATCTACTCAGCTGCAGCACATCTCTGACAAGGTTAGATGAGGATAGCTTTTCAGGAACAAAGCTGAGGTTTTAAACGAGAGAGAGCTTGATGGTAAATTATCATCAACCAAAAGCGATTGGGGGGAAAAAAAAAAAAAACAAAAAAAACCAGCTGTATATGTTAGAGAAAACAGCAAGCCTTGCAAGATTATCTTCTCTCTCTAAAGGCTAGTTTGCCTCAACTGTGGCTATTTCAGTGGTCTGTGCGATAGATTTGTGGGAAAAATATTCCTCCCCATTCCTCCTGTGTCAGTGGATATATTGTCAAATGGTATTATTACCTGTTCTCCTATTGGATGCCCTCTTGTTAGCTCATGTTGAAGGTGAATATAATTTTTAGTGTGGCTGCTGTCATGAAGAGCTTCTATGACAGCTGAAAGCAAAGTCCTTTCTGTTGAGATCTATTTGATGCATCTTTTCTTCCACTAGTCATTTTTCTGTTCTTACACAGGCAGAGGAAATTGAGTATTCCTGTGAGAAGTGCAATGGGAAGTCAGCTGTTGTCACACACAAGTTCAATAGGCTTCCCAGGTAACCGCTGACATCTGTTCCTTTCTTTCCTGGAAATGTGTTGCAAAAACCCCTCAGATTAAAGCTGGAATAATGGATGGGACACCATGTGTGGTGGTCAGCACTTGAGAAAGATGCACGTGCAGGCATTAGTTTCTTCATGCTGTTCTTCAGTTTCCCTCTGAAAAGCTTCTGTGTGCTGACCACCCTCAGCAACACTTCTTCCTCCCTGTCACTGCACAAGGAGACCTGAGTTTTCCCTTCCTGCTTTTACTGGAATTTTGGAGGCGTGAGAACAGTAAATATATTTTGTAAGCTTGATATTCTGTGCTCAGTTGGCCTGGTGGGCAAGACTGAGTTGGAGACATTCCTACCAGAAGTTATATTAGAAGGTTCTGCTTTGGTCACTTCTTCCTGCGTTGATCCCCGTTTTCTCTCAGTAAGCACAGTGCTTCAAGGAAGAATGGAAACACTTTGAGAGTTAATGGCATGCTCAGGAGTTTCTGACCTCATGTTGGGGTTTAGTTCATGACTTGGAGTAGAAGTGTTTGGTGGTAGGGATTATTCTTGGTTTTTTTTTTTTTGTTTGTTTTCCATTTTCTGTCTTTAGATTAACCTTGCCATTTGTATTTCTTTCTCCTCTTTCAGGGTCCTGATTCTCCATCTGAAACGATACAGCTTCAATGTAGCCTTGTCTCTCAACCACAAAGTTGGGCAGCAAGTGGTTATTCCGAGATACTTAACCCTGCTTTCGCACTGCACAGAAAGCACGAGGCTGCCGCTGACACTGGGGTGGAGCGCCCATTCTGCAATGTAAGTGTACAGCTCGTGATTGACCTGTGCCCTGTTAAGTGCATTCAGTGAGGTAGAAATTGTCAGGTCTTCTCTGGATGATGTCTGGATTAGGAAATCATTTGGTTTCAGGTGGAAGATACCTAATCTCGCATTTTTAGTGCACTGTGCTAATTTGTAATGTGATCGTGAGAACACGGCATGTTCTCATGGCGAGGAAGCACGATAGAAGCAGTACAAAGACTTGGTGGGATGTAATCCAGGGAATATTTGGTAAGATAGAATTCTTCAATGTTTTTGAAAATAAATTTCTATCCTTTTTAGAAGAACTTTTGTCAGTAATTCCTATAATTTATGCCTCCCAGACCAAAATCTAGATTACCTTTTGTTCACAGCACGCTTACCTCTGCTTAGGAGATAACAGCATCATCTCTTTTTCTGCTAATTTCCACTTGCACATCTTGTACTGTCATTCATTTTTCATTGTCTTTACTGTGCCACTATAGTATTTGAACGCTTCACAGGCTGAAAATACTCTCTCCTTTTCCCTGTGACAGTTATTTCTGTACAGCTGCTTGTCCCGAGACGCAGAGATTAAACTGGGCCAGTTGTCACATAGGAAGTTTCTGGCAGAATAAGAAAAAGATACCCTTAGGTCTCTTGTGGCCCCTGCCTACTGACATAACCACGGTAACTGTAGTGAGATAGGATACATCTGGTGTGTATGCTCAGCGGTACGGCCAGCATGTTTCTTGTGCCGAATGTTTACTGGAGTTTGAGATTTATGTGGCAGTTTTCCAAGAGTTTGCTGTAACAATAAAAATCTTTACCTCTTAAACATAATGAACAGCGTCAGCTTACCAATGCAGACATACCTTAAGATATATTTAAAGTAGCTTTTCAGTGACTTTTTTTTTTTAGTCATCGAAACCATTCTGATTTACCAGAAAGTGAAAGGGTGAGTAAGATGGAGAGAAGCAGCCGTGATTTGAGGGGGAAGATTGAAAAAGATTTCTTCTGCATTGGCAGCTATCTGGTAGATGTGTGATAGCGATGGGCTTTGAGGAGCCTGTGAAAGGATCAAGGAGACCAGGAGGGTTGTTTAGAAGGATTTAGGTAAGGAAGGAGAAATAGAGGCATGGGACATGCCAGAAAACCGGCTGATCCAGAGAGCAACAGGAGACTGTGGTTTGAGAGCAGGAACTCTAGTGATGGTGGGAATAAAATAAAATTAAAAAAAAAAAAAAAGAGTTGTCTTGACATGGGATCCCAAAGCCTTTAATTTATGAGCTTGTCCTAAGGGTGCATCACTAAGAAGTGAATCAAATTTAAAGGATTACATATGGTTTTGAACAACTGTTGTATATTTATGGCATCGTGGAGATACTACTCTAAATATAAGCAATTAGCAAGTACATAATGTTGTTCTACATGCTTCTTTGAACATGGATTTGCATGCACAGCAGACGAGTAAACACTTATTTTTTAAAGACTGTAACTGCTGCAATAAATACTTTGCTTTTTTAATAGTTCCCGTCCATTGAAAGCCTCCCAAATGGTGAATTCCTGTACTATAAGCACTTCCACACCTTGTAGGTGAGTTATAGCTCTGAAATGCCCATGGCCTGGCATTTTATGGGATAGTGTTCAAGGCATTTTAGAATTTTATAATTCTTCTTTTTATTCTTTCTACTTACTTTTTTAGTTTAATTTTTCTCTTTTAATAAATTGTTTTGGCTACTCTTTTTTTCATATCTGAGCTTTATTGATGTTGCATGTTAGATGAAATTAGTATTAATGGTACAATTTGCCCAGTTGACACAATCCTGTTAGCATTTCTCTTGAGAACCTTTGGGAGCTTGTAAGCAAGTAAAGACGGTTTTGTTTTTGTTGGTTTTTTTTCATGCAGAAGGCTCAATGAGAGAGATTTAGTTTACACAGATGATTTGTCAGTGCCAAGTATCTTAAACTGCCTTGTATTCATCATTGCAAGCTATGTATATAAGAAGCAAAGTAGTTTCTAATTCTGCAATCTAGCTTTTTTCCAACTTTATATGTGGAGCCACAAGATGAGTATTGGGCACAGGTGGTTTGTTCCTTAGGCTTATTTGTAAAGATGAGGGGGCATTATTTTCATAGGCCATTTTGAAAGGACAGTTTTTGACATTGTGGAAAATGTGATATTGCTCTGAGTGGTTTTGCACTGTGGAATACACTTAGAACAGATTTCCTAATTGACCAGATATCACAAACTTCACTGTAGTCCCTTGTCTTCTGCTCTAAAGAAACAGTTTATCCCAGTGAAAGAGCAAATGGGAAAACTGGAAAAAAAGTTGTGCAGACTTGCAACTTTATATCCTAGTTACGATGTGGGAAGTCCTGTGTCCAACTTAATAAATTTTGGAAGTCAAATAAATGATTTGTGCTGAGTTCTACGTGTCACTGCGTGCTTGACTCAGAAGAGTAGGTTAACGGTTGGACTTGATGATCTTAGAGGTCTTTTCCAACCTAAATGATTCTATGATTCCTCTCCAGGGTTGCTTGGTAATAAAGTGCAGAATCTTGTTTTGTGAGCTCAACTCTGCTACATCTTAAAATGAATATCCTGCGAAAGAAAAAAAGTAACACTTGGTAGACTGGCAGGTAAACTATTAAGTGTGTGGTTCTTGCTTTTAAAGATGTCAGCTGCTATTGCAGACTTGAAGAAGGTATGCCAATTAAACTAGTGAAAGATACCTTTTCTGAAAACCCTGCTTCCTACATTAATAAATTTTCATTTTCAACAGTTGCTGTTTGTTCCCTAAATTGTACTGCCCAACAGTCTGAACATTTGGCATAACAGTTCTTCAATGGTTACTGTGAAACAGATTTGTATAATGCTATGAAGTTTTATAGGCATATTTCTAATTCACAGAAAATACACTTTCAAGTCAAAGAGCCCTACAGCACTCTATGTAGATTCGGACAGTGATGATGAGCCATTGAAACGCTCTGTTGCCCATAGTCAAAGGTTGTGCAACATACCGAGTAGAGATCAGCAACAACTGCAAGAAGAGCAAGAAAAGGTAAGGGGAAGAAATACCATTTTTGTCTACATAGATCCGATATGTGCTCGTGGTTGGCTCGTGCTTTTCTTGGCATAGACTGCGAGTAAAATTGGTGCAAGATATTTTTTTTTCTCTTAATTAGCAATGTGTTGCTGGAAGGCAGTGTTTTCCTATGCCGGCTAATTGACCTCTCTGTGCAATTGCATTGGGTTCCCACTGGGAACAGAGGTAATTGTGTTGCAACTGCATTTAACTTGTTGGGTTCTGTGTACCAGCTGCTTAGCAGTTTTGTCAGTCCTTTGGGCAACTGTCATTAATGATGTTTCCAGACTGAAATAAAATGGGCTGTCAATAATAAAATTATGTAGTAAAGCCCTTGATTAAATTAGAGCTAGTACAAATTGGCCTAAGCAAAATACTCAATTGAGAAAACTTCTTCCACATCCGATTTGTGTCCCCTTTCGAGTACGGCTTTATTAAAACCTTTTTGGACACTAAAGCTATTAGTCCTTGGAGGTAGACACACAGAAGTGTGTAGAGATTGAGCTCCTTGGTGTAAAAGCACAGTTAACTTCAAATAGCCTTTGAGGTCTTCATTGTAACTGGTGTTCATGTTTTAAGATATTTTTGCCTCTACCAGGACAGTGTATTAGCAGGTAGGTGAATTGTCTGAGGAAAAATGATGATACAGAAGGGCAAGCTGGAAACTTAGAGGATTATCTTGCAGTACTACTTCATTCTATTAGAGGGTTGCATGCCTAGTGCTTAGAACAAGTGTCCTGCATCTCAGCTTCTCGAAAGCTTTTGACAGTGTTTATGGGATTATTTTAAGCAAGCAGAAAAATGTGTACTTGATTATGACACAGAAGGACAGGCGTAAAGCTGGCTGAATAGCACTTTGCGGAGAGGTAGGTACCTACAGTTTCTGATCTGATGGGAAAAATCAAACCAAGGGAGGATCCTGATCCATTTGGTATTTAATAAATAAGGAAATAAATGATGAATTCTAAATTTCCAGAAGACACAGAGCTGGTAAAGACTGCAAGTGTGTTGAAATTCAGAGCTACAGTTAGAATGATCTCGATAAATCTGAGAAATTCCCTAAAAATAGGAGGGGTGGTTCAGTAGGAACAGGCTAAAGGTGCTAATCTTAGGAGGACTAATTGACTGTAAATGCAGGATGGGAACATCTGGGAAAGCCGTGGGCCTCTGGAGCAGAGCAAAGGGTGACAGTCGGTCACAGTGTCAGGCGGATTGAAAAGGCAAATGTGTAGACAGAGGCATAGCCTGCAGGTTGTGTGAAGTAACACTTCATTTTTTTCTCAGCGTTGAGCTCTAGCTGGAGTGCTGTATCCAGCTTTGGGCTCCAGACTTCAAAAGAGTTAGAGATTAATTGGAGAGGGGCCAGAGGAGAGAAATATGAGTGGTCAGAGATGTGGAAAGGAAGATTTGTCGGGGAAAGAACAGGCAAGTGAACTTGGGTTCCTTAGTTTAAGGAGAAATCTAAACAGGGTGTGTATCTTCAAGGACAGGAAAGAAGCAAATGGAAATACTTTGGTTGTTTTCTGTGTCCATAGTTGATAGAATAAGAAGCAATAGACTGAAAGGAGCTGGACTCGATGATCCTCATGGGTCCCTTCCAACTCTGGATATGCTATGATTCTGTGAAATTACAGGGAGAAATTTTTAGACTAAATATTAGGGAAAACTTCCTGATATGCAGGATATGAAGTGACGGACTGGATTGCTTTGGGAGAAAGTAGAAACAAACCTTTGCTGAAGGTCTTGGGAGCAGGGCAGGCAACCACTGTCTTGCACGACACAGCTGTGGTATCTGTGGGTGGGGGAATTACACCGGCTTGTCTTTGAAGTCCTTCTTCTATAAAGAAAAAGCATTCCAAACTATTCTAAGTGATTCTCCCTCAAGTTTTGTTTGTGAGGAAGTATAGGTAGTCTCTATCACAGGGGCCCCGTGAGTGCAAAAAATGTGGGAATAAAGTGTATTAATTTGAATAGCAAATTAACGATGGGCTTTCCAGCCTGCTGTGGGAATGAGACAGTGGTGATAATGATTCCACACAAGCGACTTGACTTTTTGTGGCCGTGCACGTTGGCCCTTCCTCGACCACGGGCACGACCAGCCATCTGTTCTCTTTAACCAGACCCCTTGTCCTCCATGTCGTCCCGGGAGGGCCGGGGCCTGGGCCTAGGCCTCAGAGCGGCGTTACTGCTGCTGCCCTGCAGGCGAAGTAGGATGTTAAGTACTTTTCTGATACACTTATTTAAAGCAGCCTGTGCTAGAGCCTAAGCTACTTAAAGTCTATGCAAATAATTTCTAATAGAAAAGTTGTATTCAAATAAAGCACGGTTGCTGCCAAGTCTTTAAAGTCCGGCCGCTGAATTAGTGGTAGTTGTTGGCAGAGTGCCTGGAAGTGGAGTTTACGTGAAGAGCTAAACCAGTTCAGATCGTAGTAGTCTACAGGTGCAGAGCGAAATCAGAAAGCTTAAAAAGCAGGTACTCTGCTTTCCTTGTTCAGTGCCTGAATCAACGTGAGGATTTATTGTTTAAAAAGTGATCTGAATTTGTCAGTTCTCATTCTGGGAGACGATGATGATTAGAAACAAGCAATTGAATTGGGAAATTCACTGACTAATCTTTTGATAAGCCAGTTTTAATGCAAAATGCTTGCTGTATAAAACTTAAGGTCTTACTTATCAAAAGCTTTTTGTGTGTAAATAAAAACTAGCAGTAAAAATGTGTTTTTGTTCATTTTAACAAAGTTCTGAGAAGCATCCAAATGCTGTTTGCATTCAGACCTGGATACAAACATTAATAGAAAAGAAAAATAACAACAACAAAAATTATGTAATATAGAAATGAAAAAAAAATAAAACTAAACATATGGTAAGTAGTATAATTGTTTAAATATGTGTGCATGGAGGTTAACTCCTGATAATTAATATGAAAATGATGGAAATGACTATATTGGTTACAAGTCAGTATGGTTTAGGAGTTTATGAACATCAGTTTTAGGAAAATAACTTAAAAAAAAAAAAAAAGGAAAACCTCAGACCAAGACTAGAGTGTTTTTAGTGTTTTTCCTTTCTTCCAATTTAAAGCCATTCTGTTCTCCTTAGGAAATAATAATTTCCCCCTGCCCCTACCTTTTGGATTAACTGTTTTCTTACTCTATTTGCCTGTGTTGTGTCCCCTACCCCGACAATTTCCTCTTGCAAGTCCGTGGCACCAAACCTAATATTAATTCCTCTTCGTACCAGCCCAATTTCAGTTCCTATTCTTCCGTCCTTGCATTCAAGTTCAGTTATGGTCTTCAGTTGCCGTTTCAGCCTGCTTTGTTGTTAAACGTGAAATTTTGCTACTTGTGCCTCAGTATTCTCGCACCGACTTGCCAGAGGCTTGACGGTTCATCAGAACCCAAAGGTGGAACACACGTATTGAAGGAGACGGGAAGAGTTGGCTTGTCTGTGTTAAGCCACAGGGCCTGTAAAAACTGGTTGTAGTTTATATTTAAATATCGTTCCTTGGAGTGAACGTAGCTACAAAGGTTGTGTCTCCATTGAGTCTCTCGTAACTATCTGTTTAATGTTGACAGAGCCAAACTCCCACTCCCTGGGGTTAATCAGCAACAGCAACAAAAAAACTCTCCACAGAAATGTAAATCTGATGTTATATACCTGTTCATTCAAGCATTTAATCATAACTCCATTCATCTCTAGGGTTCAAAAAGAAGTAAAATGGAGGCTGATAAACCTGAGCTGGGTAATGCTGGTTTTGATGGGATGAGTGAAGATGAACTGCTAGCAGCTGTCTTAGAGATTAGCAAAAGGGAAGCTTCTCTGTCTCTGAGCCATGACGAGGATAAGCCCACAAGCAGCCCAGACACTGGTTTTGGAGATGATGAAATTCAGGAATTGCCAGAAAACCTGGAAACTATGGAGATGGAAAAACCCAAAGCAGCACTAGAATCAGGTAAGGTGAAGTAACCATCTTAAATTGGACTATAGTGAGCTAAAGCGAGTTACTGATAGCAGCGGGTTAGTAACATTTGATGGCAGAAGCCGGGTGCAAGTGCACTACTGAAATTGCCTGACTTAGAGTTTTCTCACAATTTCCCAATATATATAGCTTTTAATTCATTGAACTGGAAAAATGTATTTTCTTGTATGTCTGTCACCTCTGTGATAAAGGTAGGTTGTCTTCAGAGTTCATTGCTGTTGTTTTCTCTCTTGATCAACACATGCTTCCACTCATTGTCTTACCAGACAATTTAAATTACTAAGATTTGGCAGTGTCTGGAACTTAATCCTCCATAATCAGACGGTGGTTGCATTTCTGTAGCTGCTGCAGCCTGAGCAGCGTGGTGGCAGTGTTCAGATTGCTGGTGTGTAAGAATGAGGTCTGGGGTGCGTAAGTCTAGAATGCTTTCAAAAATGTAGTTATTTTTTCATTGTTTATTAATGAATTTAACTCCATCTCTGTTTTTTTTCTAATACTTTTTCATGTGAGAGTAGTGAGCATGAGACTCAGCATGCAAATCATGGCCTCTGACCCAGATACATAGTTAAGTATGAGGAGACTGTTTGATCTCGGTATAGGGAAATTGTGTGTCTTAATTGGCTGAAGGAAATTTAAGTGTTTATCATTTGTTGTATGCTACGTGCTTTCACTCAGATTTTTAATTCCAATAGTCTGGAAAAACAGGGAAACAACATGCTTTCCTTCTCATATGAGAGACAGGAGGTTAAATATTTATAAACACAAAAAAGAAACCTACTACATTACAGAAAACCACACTTATTTCACTGGATGACTCTTGACAGCTTTCGTGTTGGAAGGCCGAGTGTAAGAACAGCAGATCTGTGGGTCAGCCTTGCTTGAGCTCTCCTTCATATATGCTGTTACTTATGGTTGTGTGAAAGAGAGCTGTGGGAGCGTGGCTACAGAAATGTGTCTCTTCAGGTTTCTTTTGAAAGGTATGATGCAATTATTTGGGGGCTGTAGTGTGACATTTAAGTAACAAGTAGATGTTTAATAGAAGTTTCTGTGATTTCTGATTAAGAATTTGGTTAAACACTCAGTAATGTCTTCAGCTTTCTGTATTGTTGTATGGTCAAAAAAACAAGTGCTGTTCAAAGCATATTGTTTGTTGTTCAGATAAGATACGTATCTATGTATTTTGAGTTACCAGTTACGGCAGTCAAATGTAACACCTATTGAGTTCACAGTCCTGTTTTATTTAAAGGAAGCTTAATTGCAAAGGATGCTTTATTATATCAGGCAAGATGATTCTAAACATGAAAGATTTAATTTGGTCCAATTCTTATCACTAGTAATCTTTTTCTTTTTTTTTGGTTAATAAACACTGAATTATTTGTGGTACTTTCCAAAAAGGTAGAAAGTAAGACCCTGGCTACTTTACATATGACAGAAGATCTCTCTTCTACAAGACCCTCAAATAAAAGTTCTGTGACTTGAGTGTTTCTTACAGTAGAAGTTTGCAAAGATCATGTAATGAATTCTGTTTTGTTATCCATCTTAAGAGGATTAGACTGATGGATTATGGTTCTAGTTCTGGTGGTCTTATGTTTAAGAGGTCATAGATACTGAGACTCTGCCTTGTGTAATCCTTGCCAGTAACTAATGAGCAGATGTTGAAGTCTGCATAGGGCAAAACTGTAAAGTTTCACATGTTGCTGCATGATAGCTCTTGGAGCAGGTCTTGACTCCTTTTCAGCTGCAAGCAAACAGAAGAATGAAAGTGTCCTGCAACTAGAGGAGATGTGTGCAGTGGTTGAATGAGTGTTTGTTCCAGAAGTTGGAACAAATTAAATACCTTCCTCCCAAAGTCTTCAGACATAGTGTTCGCTTTAAAGATTGACTATAAAGTTTTAATCTTCTTGCACTTTTAAAGATACAGGTAGTGTTCAGAAGATTGAACTCTTACCTGAAGCAAAAAAGCTGAAAAACTGAAAAAATGCTTGAGAGTTGTGCTTCCCTCAGCCTTACAAATGATTCGGCTTTAATTGTAGCTTTGCCTGCAGTACTCTGAGGTATAATATGCAATGCAAATTATTTTTTTTAATCCATGGTTCTTTCGAGAGAAATTCAAGTGTCAGCTTCGTGGCTGCAGAAGCCTAGTGGTGTGTGACATCTTCCTTTAGTTGAAGTCGCTGTTTGAGTGAGCATAAAAGACTAAGAAGAAGACTAGTTCAGGCATTAATCAAATGATTCATCGTACACCTCTTAAAATAAGAGTCCCCTTTTGAGCTTTTCCCGTTTGACTTTTTGTTTTGTTTATTTTTTATGGCTGATATCTCCTTGTCAATAGATGTCACTGTGCTGCAAGGATTGTGGTTAAGGAGGATTGAGCTAGTAACAAACAGAAGACCCAGAAAAACATAACTGTACTTTCTGATTCTTCAGGTCCTGCCAATTTCACTGAGATAACTAAAGATTTTGACGAGAATAAGGAAAACAAAACTCCGGAAGGCTCCCAGGGAGAGGTTGACTGGCTGCAGCAGTACGATATGGAGAGAGAGAGGGAAGAACAAGAACTTCAGCAGGCACTGGCTCAAAGCCTTCAAGAACAAGTAAGAAATAAAGTTTGCTTCCTTGAGTTGTCTTCCCCAGCAGCGGAAACCTGATAGCTGAAGAAAACCTTGTGTTCAGACAGCTGCAGAAGGATTCTGCTGCTTTTCTGAGAGAACCAGATGTTCTAGCTCCACTGTCAGTACAGTGATAGATTTGGGTGCATTTTGTATGTACTTTGGAAAGTACAAACCTGCAGATTTCTCAAGGCTTCTGTGCACATTTATACGCTGGCCTGTAACATTATGTAAAAGTTATGATAAACTAAACTCTTGCTAGCTGTCATCTAGAACTGACATGCCCACCCTTAGCTTCCCTGGCAGTTGCTTCTTGCCTGAAGGACCTGCAGCAGGTCCTGCCAAGAATCAAAGGGAAAGAAACTGGTTTCAAAGCAAATGCTAGGAATAGCTGTACCAGGTCAAGGTAAAGATCTGCCTAGTCTAGGACCTTGTTTCTGGTAATCACCAGTAGGAGATGCTTAGTGAAGGGTATTGAAAAGGAGCGATTACATGACACTTCCATGTTAGAAAAAGGATCTCGAATAATATGGACTAAAAACAGTCCCTTAAATTGGACTTGAAAAGAATTGGGATCTTGGGTCGCCTGCTGATCATCCGTGTTCCACTTGATTTACAGGGCCTGTAAGTGATTTCTGCAAGTTTAACTCTGCCCCTCAGAGTGAAGCAGACTCTCAGCCAGGTCTTTCTTTAAATAGATGCCCTTGTCTGCTCTCTGTTAATACTAAAGCTGTCATGGTTTTCCTTATGAGATCTGATGTTTCCATGGCTCTTGGATTTTCTCTCCCATTGCTCATTATGAGGTGCTGGTTGGTATGTTCCACGCCAGATGTAGCTTTGATTCAGAAATGCGAAGTAGTTGAACAAAGATTCCCAAGCACTTTAGAAACTGTGAGATAAAAGGCCTCATGCTAATAATGTAAAACTGCCTTTTGAGTGGTGGTGTGCTACGGTTCTGAAATGAAAATCTGCTATTCTAATGATTCAGGCATGAAAATGTGGTAGCTGTGGTTATCTTGATTTGAAATATGTAGTTAGGGCTTTGCGTTCAGGTGCACAGAAAGTGTTCAAGTTCTGAATCAAGCCAGCACATTAAATATTACTGACTGGCTTGCTGTAGCTCTGAGCTTTCAAGAGTGGTGGAAGGAACACGAGCATAATACTACCCAAAAAAAAATAGAAGGGTTTGTTGACAGACTTGAGGTTTCTTTTCTACTCGTTAATGGTAATATTTTTAATACTCTTTTGTTTAGTGGTGTCTTTTTTTTTTCATTGCGTCTCTGTGAATTACAGCTGTTACATAGAACATTTCAGATGGCTAAAAAATAATAAAATCTGTCAGAGTTTAATGACTCTGTCTACAGTTGGCTTTGGGCAGAAGTCTAAATTTTGCTGAAGTGTGAGGAGCTTTGTGTGTAAGTGACAGCTTTCCTTAGCGAAGGTTACAAATTCATTCAGATGCTTTTCAAATTAATGATCCAGAGAAAGTGTTCGGTGTTACTAGAGACTTGCTCTGCTGCATACCAAACTTCAGAAGCTTTGACAAGCCTTAATGAAGGTTTGTCCCAGGTTCTGTTGGACGGGAACATTGGACCCTCGCTGGTTGCAAACATTCCTTTACACAGAACCTTTAATTTACAATGTCAGGTTTGTTGTAGAAACCAGAGCAGCACAGTTTCAATGGAAAAAGAGCACCACAAGAATTTTAAACAGTGAACTGTCTCATTGAGCTAAGTTCTGTTCTCTTCCCATCAGGAGGCACGAGAACAAAAAGAGGATGATGACCTTAAACGAGCCACGGAATTAAGTCTACAAGGTGAAGCTCATTTAACTTATTCCAGTATGTTGCTTTTGAGGGGAAAATGGGTCTGTATGTACGAGTACAGCCCCTGAATGTCTGTACGACAGCTGGGATTTCGTGTCCTTTTGGTGTAGGCTCAATTGTATTTGGCTTTGAGCGGGTCAGCTTTCCTTGCTCTCCATTGTGGAAGCAAATGCCTGAAAAAAAACTTAGTATAAAAAACGACCTATTTCGTTCTCTGAATTTTTATATATTAAATGTATATAGCAGAATGGACCTTGAAATTTTGCATTCCCAGCAGAAGCCATCACGCTAATGGCTGTACTCACAACTTAAGGATCATTTCATGCTTGCATTGGAATTTTAGTGCTCATTAATGCACTGTCCTTGCCCAAGAAAATGAAAAAGTGCCCTATCTGTCTGACAGAATGGGAGGGAGATGGACTTCATTGCAAGGTATAGCTGTTGTGGATTGGGGAAACACGCAAAATACACTGTCCTTCCCAAATCTAACCAGTGTGGTGAGCCTCAGGCACTGCTTAGCGTTTGTGTGAGGCTGGCATGTGAGTGGTTTCATACAGTCTGGCAGAGCAAAGCATAACAGAGAGAAACTTTGTGCTCTGGAGTGGGAGAGGGAGTGGTAATGAAGTATTGTGTTAAGATACTCCTAGTTGCTTAGGCACCTTTAAAGGCCCTCAGCTATTACTGAATGAACCTGTGTCTCCTTCTGAGGAACAATAAGCTGAAAACTGTGTAAACCCAAGTCAGGTGGCCTGGAGGAATTTAAGGCTAGAAATCCGTCCTCCTTCGGATATGCTGTCACTTGACTTAAACACGAGCATTGCCTCATGCTTCTCAACTTGATACCGTGTCATTTGTAAAGCCTCAACCAGCAGTTGTTTAAGGAGATGCTAATAATCTTGAACATAGAGCTGGTAGAATTTGTCTTGGGTTCACAGTGGTGCTGCCATCAAAGACCCACTTGTCATCCAGGAACGGCTGGTGAAAGGGGGCTTAGCAATGCCTGTGGTAAACGCTCCAGAGACCTACCTAAGTGGCTGTGTTTGGGGCAGTAGTCCATCTTACATAGTCTGAATGAAGCGTGTGGAAACCAGCAGTAAAATACTCTCAGTTAAAGGGATTAATCTATAAACTTCGCAGAAGATTATACTAATCCAGCGTCTCGTGATTTAACAGTGAAAGCAGAGTCTCTTTGGCAAAACATTTCCATTGTAACTGGCATGGTAGTGCCTTTAAAAAAAAAAAAAAAAAAAAGGTAAATCAATCCTGAGCAGTGTCCTGTTCATCACAACTTCTCATCCACTCAGGACTTCATAGCTTTAATTTAGCTGGTGAAAGTGCAGCCGCTTCTCCTAATGAGTACTGTACAAAATCCTAAATTAGTCGGGTAGCTGCAAAATCCCAGGAAGTTTGGAACAGCGTGTACAGGGAGCAGCGGTGCCTTCCGGCTCTTCGCAGAGCGCTGCCTGCGTTTTTCTCAGCCAAGCAGACTGGAAGTTCCTGCGGCGAGCAGCCTTCTTACCATTGAAAACAATGAAGAGATGCCTGCTGCCAGCAGTAGCAATTTGATGCCAGTTTTAATTGAAAAATGCACTTTGTTAATGCAACTTACAGTTTCAAACTGTAATTCATAGCTTCTCGTTGCTGAACTTACAGTTCACTGACCAAACTGGCTGCACTTCTTTTAACGTCGGTTCTGGCTGCAGACCACCAGTGCTCTGGAGAGAACTGGGTATTGAACTGCTCTTTTGTCACCCATCTGTCACTGTCACAGTGCACTTCTGTAAAAGTATTAGAGAGATTATGCCAAAATTAATTCTGTAGTCCAAGATACTTCCCTTAATTATTGCTTTCACAAGCTGGGGAAGGGGGAGATTGTTTTTATGTGGAAATTCCGACATCTCCTGCTTTCCATGGAAAAGAAGCTTGTAGCATTAGTGTTTTGTTGTACCCGTTTATGAAGGTAAATATACCTCAACCTGTTGTGAATTCCTGTGGGCGCTGTGGATTCTCACACAACGTTGTTGTTTCCGTGCTATTTAGAGTTTAACAGCTCTCTCCTGGACAGCGTTGGTTCTGATGAAGACTCTGGAAATGAGGATGTTCTTGACATGGAGTATTCAGAAGCTGAAGCAGAAGAGCTGAAAAGAAATGCTGAGGTGTGATCTATGATTCCAAAAGTTTAACTGAGTTTAGCTTTACCCTCTTCTTCACCATCAGCTTAGTGTTAGAGGTAGTTTTAAAGAGCAGACGTACTTGTTTAGTCTTAGAAAGCTCCTTTATGATGATAAATGGAAAGACAGAAAAAAAACTAATTGTTTTTTATATTTTTTTTACAATTCTTTACCAATTTTCTTACTCTTAAACCAAGAGTTACATTTTAAGAGTATGGTCAATTAATCATATCAGTCAAGTTTCCTGGTCTAAGAAGATAAAGAAATAATTTTCAAAAGCCAATTACCATCATTTAGTTTTATTGTCAGTGAATAGACAGAGCACGTCTCCTGCATATGAAGAGAGCACTGTCTGCTGACATTACAGGTGCAGGATGAGAGAATCTGGGCCATATATTTGGTATTAGCTGTCAAATCTATATGCCGTTATCAAGGGTATATCTTTAATATTTCAGAAGTAAGTGTGCTGTTCCCATTTTGCTTTTCTGTGTTTATTTGGTGGACTGATTCTGACATCAGTGGAAGTTGCTCAGGAAGTGGTTGTTTAGGAAACTTTGCAGAGTAGAGCTCATGTCAGCATCTGTTCTGAGGTCAGCCTGGCTTCTTTGCATTTTTATTGGCTTACTGAAAGATAAAATATGATGAGGAACTTTTTCCCACTTTTCAGAATATCCCAAGTTGGAAGGGACCCACGAGGATCATTGAGTCCAACTCCTGGGTCTGCACAGGACCACACAAAAATCAGACCATGTGTCTGAGAGCATTGCCCAAACGCTTTTTGAACTCCGGCAGCTCGGTGCTGTGACCGCTGCCCTGGGGAGCCTGTCCCAGTGCCTGACCACCCTCTGGGTGCAGAACCTTTCCCTAACCCCCAGCCTGACCCTCCCCTGTCCCAGCTCCGTGCCGTTCCCTCGGGTCCTGTCACTGTCCCCAGAGAGCAGAGCTCAGCGCCTGCCCCTCCGCTCCCCTCGTGAGGGAGCTGCAGGCCGCCATGAGGCCTCCCCTCGGCCTGCTCTGCTCTGGGCTGAGCAAAGCAGGGACCTCAGCTGCTCCTCACACGTCTTCCCCTCCAGACCCTTCACTATCATTGTTTCCCTCCTTTGGATGCTCTCTAATAGTTTTATGTCCTCCTTACACTCTGGCGCCCAGACCCGCACGCAGTACTGGAGGTGAGACCGCACCAGCGCAGAGCAGAGCAGCACAGTCCCTTCCCCTGGCCGCTAGCAGTGCTGGGCCTGGAGCCCTTTTGGCTGCCAGGGCACGCCGCTGACTCACACGCAACTTGCTGTCGACCACAACCCCCAGATCCCTTTCCGTGGGGCTGCTCTCCAGCCTCCCGTCCCTTGGTCTATGCATACAGCTGAGGTTGTCCTGTCCCAGGTGCAAAATCTGGCACCTGAAGAACTCTTCCACTGGTCTGAACCAGGGTGTCTGTTCCTCTAATCCTTGCTGGGGTTTCAGCTTTAAAGGCAGTAGCCAGAGCCCTTATCTTGGATATAAATTATCTTGTCCACATGGGACAAAAGGGAATGCCTAAAAGCTGTAATCGGACTTTATTTTTAGACAGGAGAGCTGCCTCACTCCTATCGTCTCATCAGCATTGTCAGTCATATCGGAAGCACATCATCTTCAGGTAAAAGATACTATATTTTATTCTTCATCACCTACCGAGATTAAAAATTTGTGATACAGAATTACCGTAGCGTGGTTACTTGCAGAGAATTTGGGCAGCAAAAGCAGATCTTTCCTCATGGCTTGCTGGCAGGGGAGCGGAGTGGGGATGTTGTGGTACCTAACTGTGACATGTGAGTGGAGTGCTGCCTATGGGATCTGTGGCGCTGCTTGAGCCTGTTACCAGCCCGTTGACCAGGAAAGGCACAGGGCCCAGGATCCTAAGGGTGTTTTCGCATTTAAATCCGATGAAGGTTGTCGGACCAGGGTACCTAGCTAACCAGCTTACTGCTTGAACTGCAGCATGAAAAGTGCGTTCTCTGTTTTCAAGGTCATTATATCAGTGATGTGTATGATATCAAGAAGCAGTCCTGGTTCACCTACAACGACCTGGAAGTGTCTAGAACTCTAGAGACCACAGTTCAGTGTGACAGAGACCGAAGTGGCTACATCTTCTTCTACATGCACAAGTAGGTGTCCTGGGGAATTACGGTACTGGTAATTATCTGCCACTTGTGAGATAGTGTGCTTCTCTTACCTCCAGTCCTCTTTGGTGGGATGCAGAGTGTCTCCGTGTATTTGTCAGAAGACATTCTAGTTAGAATTACATGCAAGAATGACAAAATTAAAGTGCTGTGAGTTCAGAGGCGTAGAATATCACGTCACTACTGCATAAGGTTTTAAAAGGATGCATGAAATCATCTTTTTAAAAAGGGATTCAGCGTCTCAGTTACGCATTATTTGCACCAAGAATCACAACGGAGATTTTTTTTTTTCCTTTTGTGCTGTGACATTTGTAAATGGCCTTATCCCCGCTCCTAGTGGTTGTGTTGTTGCAGCTCCGGTCATCTCAGGACACGAGCAAGATGAGGCTTGTAGATAGAAGTAATGCTTTTTCAGGCACACAACTGAAGAAGGGTTTTGTGCCTCAAAGTTTGTCCCCTTTTACTGTCGTTGCTGATTGTTCCAGTAAAAGATGCTACTTGATCTACAGACTGTGTCTTGTGTTCCTTCAGATCCTATTACTACCCTGGACTTACTTTCACTGTTGTTACTGTTCTCCAGGGCTTACCAGTGATCTTTTTCATTGTAATAAATGAAAAGGAGAAGTGTTTGGGGATTCAAGGAGCCTTACTTAGAAATGCCAGATAAGACACCTTTCTCTGCCAGAGTCCGTGACGCTGAGTTAGTGGATTTAGTCCAGTTGCTGATTCCCTCAGGGCTGTCTTGTGTAGCAGTTCCTTACTGTGCGTGACTTCACTATTGCTTTTTCCCTGTGTTCTAGGGATATCTTCGATGAGTTACTAGAAACAGAAAAAAACGCACAGCCACTTACCATGGAAGTAGGAAGATCAATTCGTCAGCCTCTGTGAAGAGTAAAACACCTTGTTCCTCCCGAGGAGCAAGAAAGATTCTGAACTTATGCCAGACACGCAGGAGTAACAAACAGCTCAGGGCCAAAACAAGAGACAAAAGTTAGAAATATGGGACACTCAGTTTGCTGAACCATCTGTGCAAGTCCTGGGCCCGAACCACACTTTTAAACCTTGACATCCCAGAGCAATCCTCCTGCGGTGAAGTTTTTATTGTTCCTCAAACAATTTTGTCAGCATGGAGCCTTAAAGAGTTGCACCAAGCCACAAGACTACAGCTGCTCATAAACTGATCTAAAAACAAAAAAGTGCAAAAAGAGACTCAACTTTAAAAGCCCATTCACCCGCGAGATGTGAGTGGGGAAGATTTACATATCACTTGGCATTTATTTTTTTTTTCCTCCAAGAGCAATTTAAGCAATAGATTCTGTAACCTGGCGTGTATTGTGTTAGTAATTTTCACTGGAAACCCAGATCACTGAGTACGCTCTTGCCAGTCGTCTCGTTAACCGGCGTTTTGGAATCACTCGAGCTGATGCGTTCTGACATTCATGGGTTTGTGAGTGCTCTGCTATTTACATGCGGTTCCAGGAAACAAACTATTGGTGCTGTGGAATGTATTGCATACCTGGTGGCAGCTCTGTCTTTTTTACACCATTCACTGTCATCGTTCTTTAGCAGTGAGATTATATATGTGATTTCTTTTATTTCACAAGCTCCATTATTTGATTGCATTTCCTTCGTTGCATTGTTCCTAAGGACCCTTTGGAGAGGAGAGGTCTCTCTCGAGGTGCGCGGTATTTCGCACTGGAGTTATCTTGCTTAGGGCTGCTTCCATCCAACTCCAACCGAAGCTGCTGGGGCGGACGGAGAGCAGTAGCAGGAGGTGAACCACAGCCACTTTTTCATCTTGCCTCCTTGGAGGGAAGGAGTGCTTTAGCGTTACCCTTTCTGTGCAGGCCTGGGTCATCATGAAATGGAAACGGTGAGAAAAGGCAAGGTCTGCAGGCTGGTGCCTGACACTTGAATTTCTCTGTAATTGAACCAGGGTCTTGCTGTGGCCTTCTCTTATCCCGGGAGCGAAAGAGGGATTTCACTGCAGCTATGTGGTGGCTGTTCTAAGGAGTACAGAGTGCTCAAACTGTGAAACCAAACCAGGCGGAAAGCTTTCAGAAAGCTCGTCTTCAGCATTAACAGAGCACGGTTAGGAAGAAGTGTTTTATTGGATTTAGAGACGTGATGCTCAGTTTATAGCTTGTTTCAGCAGGGGGGAAAAAAAAGCCTAGTGACTTTATTTTTTTAGCACCTTCGCACTTATTTAGCAGGGGCAGATGTTTCCTTTCGTTGGCATTTACTCATTTCGGAGAAATTGTCGCTATTAAGCAGAGTAGTTACTCTTGTTTTGGCCTCTAGTTCTGATTTTTGCAGCTTGAGTTTTAGAGGTGAAAGACTTCTTAAAAAAAAAAAATGCTGTCGAGATAGTTTCTGTTGTGTTTTTTTTTTTAAAAAAAAACTATCGTTACGAGTTTCTCAGGAATAAATCAGCTGAAGCAAAGCAGACAGAACCATCGATGTTAAAAAAAAAAAAAAAAAAAAAAAAAAAAGACAGCGGGCGCCTCTTTCGTGGGCACTTCTCCCCCAGGGCTTCTCCTAGCGGGCTGGCACGGGGTTGTTACCTCAGTGGCCTCTCCTCACCTCCGTGCGCAGCACAGAGCAGCAGCCACCGCCGCTGATAGTCCTCCGCAGGACCTTTGGGGACCCCGGGGTGGTGAAAAGACTGACTGACCTTCCAGCCCAGGCGAGCCTGGTGGACCTGGTCAGGGTGACATCTTTCTGGGTTCCAAGCTAGGAGTGGCCGTTTGGCTGTGAACACGACGGAGCGTTTATCTTGCGAGGTGCAGCCGGGATGGTATATACGTTAATTTATTGCAAAGCATTATACTTTTCTATTGTCGATACTAATTTTGGTAGAGCTGGGGGCAATCGGAAGAGGAGGTGATGCGCGAGCTGTCCTTTGAACCGATCGCCCCTGCCCCTGGAAATGTGACAAAGGGACTGCTCCATCCGGAGGGCAAGCCTGTTTTCCCCGAGCACGCCCTATGCTAGTGCTGTACATAACCGGTATTTCTGTAGTCTCAGAAGTCAGCTCTGCTTTTTTGGGTGGTAAGGATGTTTTCGAGGCGCTGCACTCCAGCTAATTTATAATAAAAGCAAACATTGCCCGACTTCCCAGTGCACTAACTTGTGTTTAAAAGCAGTTTTTCTTTGGAACGAGGTGAGAAAGCTGATGCTCGAAACCGGCATTCCTTGTTTCGTGCAAACAAAGTTCTCGTTTAATATTCTAGCCACTAAGAATTTGCAAACATCTGTGAATTACTTTAAGCTTGTTGTTTTTTTGTATTTTTTTGGCACGTGGCAGCTCAGTTGCACCATCACCCTGGCGGGAGTGTCCGTGGAGCCCCTTCCTTGCTGGAGCCAGCTTTCTGTCCGCAGGGAGGAGGGTGAGTGCGTGACCACCGAGGGCCCTGCGCTGGCACCTCCCCACCGCTCGCGCTGTCCTGGCAGAGAGTTCAGAAAGGTCGGCCCCTGCAGGTGGCAGACCCACCCCGGGTTATGGGGAGGTAGAGAAGCTCAGTGACAGTCCCTTCACGCGTTGCGGGCTTTTAGCGCTGGCTGTTCCAGAGAGGAAATGACACGGAAGCTGTACAAACACTCCTGGCCTTTACCACGGCGGCAGCTGCTAGGTGCGCACCAGGCCAGCTGAGGAGCGCAGGGTTCCTCGGGCGGTAGCGGAGTGGGGATGGGTCAGGACTGTCTCTGCGAAACCCTGACAGGTCTGACACGTTACAAACCGTTCTTGGGCTTTTCCGCAGTTGTACGGAGCCGTGGTTAAACATTCACCCGCTCCTGAATCAGCTTGCTTTAGTCCAGGTGTGATTCAGCATATAAACACAAGGAACCCCCCCATCTTGCCTTTCCTCTCTCCCCTTCATCGTGTGACTGCTTAAGATACGCTCCCGATTTGCTCCTCTGCCCTGATAGATGCAAAAACATTTGTGTCTGAACCGGAGCCTGCGCGTGCGGGTCCCCGCGGGGCTGCACAAAGCCTTTGCAAAGCCAGGACTGGTTTCCTGCCGGAGCTGCCGCCTGCCACACGAGGAGCAGGAGCAGCGGGGCTCCGAGCGGCGTCGCCTTCCACCTCCTGCTGAGCGTAATGACAAATGCCTGCTCATCTTCCTTCCCAGCACGGCTACCCCAGGAGCTGGGGGGGGCTCCCGGCGTGGTGCCCGCAGCGTTTTGCACCAGGCAGGGCTGATCGTCCCGCCCCACGCTCTGCTGCGCTTCACCCCGGCGCCGGGCGCGTGGGGATTGTTGCGGTGTCTGGCAGTGGAGGAGCCGGGGGGACTGGGAATAACTCGTCTGTTTCGTTTTCTGTTCGCGGAGCTCTTACCCTTGTAATCGCCTGCCAAAGAGAGAAAAAGGGGTGCGGGACCCCTGGCAGCTACCGTCCGTGCAGCCACGCTGCTGGACCCCTGGCCCGCGCGGTGACCCCGGGGGCTCCCAGGGGCGTGTGGCCGAGGACCTGCCACGGGGCCGCCGCATGCCTGGCTCGGAGCCTGCCTCCCGCCTGACTTCTGGTTCTTTACACTGTTGATGTGGAGCAGCACTTTTCTCTGTGTTTTAGCAGACCTGTTCCTCTCTTATTCTTTACAGTTTTTGCTCTTGTTCCCTCCCCCCCCCCCCCCCCCCCCACTTTTAAATGATGTGTAGATAGATTTTTGTGAAATTAAAACCTCTTTATTAACCCTCTCTTGGTGTGGGATCTTCTCGCCGCGCGTTGAAGGCTGGGGGCGATGGGCACCACGCCTCTGCCCCACGTGCGCATCGCCTCCCGCTTCGCCCTTATCTGGGACTTTGCTCCGGTGCCTGGTGCCATCCTGCCTGCATGCGCAGCAAGTCCCGGGGCGTGCCAACAGCGGCCCGTCCCTGGAGAGCACCCCAAAACCCACAGCTGCACCCCGTGACACCTCCTCCGCGCTCCCGCAGCCCTGCTCATCGGCCCCAGGGAGCTGCCCTGCGCCTGGTGTCCCCGGCAGGTGCTGTCCCCATGCTTCCCCTACCCCGGCTTGCTGCTTTTACCTTTGGTACCGCAAGTATTTACCGAGGTTTATGCATGGGCTCGCTGATAACGCAGGGAGCGGCTCGGGCTGTATACGAGACCTTTAGCCTGGAGCAGGCGCCGAGGTGGGACGGGAGAAGAGCCCCAGCTCCCCAGCAGGGCTGGCCCCGGGGACTTGGGGCTGTGGCAGAGCGGGGGGCACCGGGGCAAGTCCAGCCCCACCTCTGTGCATCCCCTCGAGCAAACCGGGGCTGGGAGGGGGGGGAGTGAAGAGTGGCCATCCCCATGCTGTCTCGGTGCCGAATCAAGAACGGTGCTGCAGCCTTTACGTGCCCCCAGTGTCTTTTATTTGCCAAATCAGCCCCATAACTGATCTGCGCTCAGGGGCTGGGGGGGGAGATACAGCCCTGCTCCAAACCCATTTATTTATCAATAATAAGCTCCAGGGCTCCCGCCCTAGAAGAGTCCTTTCTCCTTCTTGAGGTTCTGTTGTTTCCACAAGGGCAGGTTGCCGAAGGCAGCGCGGTTCATGCCGAAAACAGCCTGGAAGTCCTGGTCGGAGAGGTGTTGCTGGGGGAAGAGACGAGGCTGAGCTTAAGCTGCGGGGCTTCACCCGCCCGTGCCCCCCCCCCCCCCCGAGCCCCCCCACCCGGCTCACCTCCTTCCTGCTGGGATCCACGCCCCGCGGCAGGTCCTCGGCCGCCGTGTTCATCAGCACGTCCAGGGGGAAGGTCTCCAGCTTGGTGGGCGTCAGGGTGGTGGTGGCCGTGAAGACCTCCTTGGAAGTGAGGCCCTGGAGAGAGGGGGGGGGGAACGGAGTCACGTCGGGGACAGGGTCACCAGGTGATGGGCGCCGCCATCCCCTCACCTCGCAGCTCCTCGTGCGCCCCCCCCCCCCGCCGAGGCCACCAGCGGTCCCCCCCCCCTCCCCGTGACACTCACAGACACGAGCTGCCCGATGTTGCTGGTGTCCCCCAGCTCGGCTTTGAGCTCCTCGTAGGATTTCTTGTCCTGGCAGGGGGACAGAAGCGCTCAGTGCCCCCACCCCGGGATGCTGGCCAGGGCCAGATCCCAGCCGGGTCCCCCCCCCCCCCCCCCGCCGTGACTCACGCTCCAGCAGAGAGGGTCCCAGGCCAGGAACCAGCCGGTGAAGGTGGGGGGCTCGCAGCCCTGCTTCACCACGATGATGGGGGTGTCCAGGTCGCGCCCGCTGGGGTCGCTCCGCAGGTACTCCTGCGCCATCACCGCCGCCGCCTCCTTCTCTGCCTCGCTGGCCCCTTTCCCGATCCAGAAGAAAACCTGCGGCAGGGTCACCGTGTCCAGCACTGGGGTGGGACGAGGCCCTTGGGGACCCGTGCCCGGGGACACGCAGGATCTGTCCCCGGGGATGGGCACTGGGCACCCATCCTCAGCCATCCCTGGAACGAGGGGGCTGGATAAAAAAACAGTGGGGAGGGGGTTTCCAGGCTCCCATCCCACCACCTCTGGTGCTACAGGTCCTCCACTCCCCCCCTTGGGGACATCGGCTTGCGGGATCAAAGCCTCCCCTGCCCCTGTGTTGCCCCCAGCGCACCTGGTCCCAGGTGTCCAGCAGGTAAACGTCATTTTCATCCATGTCGTCCTGAGTGAAGTCTACGATCTCGGTGGCCAGGAACCTGCCCGTCTTGTTGGAGCACTCAAAGAGCCGGGGGGGCACGGAGGAGTTCTCTTCCTGCAGCCTGGAGGGCGGGGGGGGGGGACACGGCGGTGGTGGGAAGGGGCCAAGGGATTTGGGGACACTGCGGGGTGCCGGGGGCACGGAGCTGGTACCTCTTGTTGTTGGCGTACTGGGACTTGCCCCCCAGGGCCACCCAGAACTCGGGGGGCTCCTGCCCCTCCGCGATCACTGGCTTCTCCGTCTTGGAGATGATGTCGGCCACCGTCTTGCCCATCTCGCGCTCGTCCCCGCTGCAGCCCTGCAGAGCGAGCACGGCCGCTCCGGCACCCGTCCCCACCACGTCCCCTCGAGGAGGAGGAGGAGGAGGAGGAGGAGATGAAGATGTTCCTCCGGGGCCGCAGCCCCCCGGTGCCCGGCGGCAGCGCTGGGCAGGGCGGTACCCACCTTCCCATACCAGAGGTAGCAGCAGCTGGGGGTCTTGAGCACGAAGACGTCGTTGGAGTTGAGGGACGAGGCACGGACGGGCACCTCGAAGGCCTTGGTGTTGTACTCGTTGGTGCCGTGCACTTGGAAGAGGCGGGTGGAGGGCATGGGCTCCGTGCTGCTCGCCCGCGAGGTGCCGCCCTGGGGACAACGGGGAGGGCGCGGGGACGGGAGGTCACCCCCGGTGCCCCCGGCCGGCCCTCCCGCTGCTCCCCCGGCCCCCCACTCACCGCGTACACCACCATCCTGCCCTTGAAGATGGCCATCAAGTGCGCCGGCTCCTTGCCCATGGTGACGCGGACCTGCACGGGCTCGTTGTTGTACTTCTGGTCCAGGATGACGGCCTGGTAGGCTGAGGCGGCCAGCTCGTCCGTGCTGGCTTGGCGGCCCTGGGCAGGGAAATTCCCCTCGTTGGGATACCCACCGTGGAGGGGGACGACCCACGGAGGAATCGTGCACGGGAGCAGAGCCCCCCCCCGGATCGGTGGCCCTGCCCTGCACCGTCCCGCTGGATGGTGGGACAGGGGCCTGGGGTCTCACCTGCCAGATGTAGACGATGCGGTTCACCTTGGGCCCCACGTAGTAGGTGTAGAGCACCAGGTAGCAGTCCCCGCCGTAGAAGTGGCCCAACCACCGCTTGTCCACGGGCACCAGCTCCTGGTTCTCCACGCGCCAGACCTGGCGGGACGAGGACGGTGCCGCTGAGGCTGGTGCGTCCTCCGCCCCACCGCGTCTCCCCGCACAGCCTGGGGGGAGCCCCAAAGGGGTCCCGCGTGCTTCCCGCAGCCCACCTCCACCTCCCCGGATCCGTCATCCACCATCTTCTGCTGGGCGGCCATCTGCGGCTTGGCGTGCAGCGTGGTGGCGTCGAACTTCACCTGCTCCACCTTGGCTGCAGGGAAGTGCGAGGGCTGAGCCTGGGGCGGGGGGAACCCCCCCGCCACCCTCGAGCACCCCCAGCCCGACCCGGGGCGTCCTGTGGCACCGGCCCCCGGGGGCACTCACCCACTTTGCCCACGGTGTGGGTCTTGCCCAGCCCGCTGCTCTGCGAGGGGACGGTCCACTTCTGGAAGAGCTGCCTGAAGACGGCCGACTCGGACCCGTCGTTCTCCGTCTCCACGCTGGTGCTGGACGGGTAGTTCTTGGCTTTGATGAAGCCCTGGGGGGGGGGGGGAGCCAGAGCCAGGGCACGGGTTTGGGGTGCCTGGCCCCTCCCAGGGAGCGGCAATCCCCAAACCAAGCCAGCCCCAAAAACTCACCAGGGCCCTGCTCATTGCCTGCTGCTTCTCCTCCTTGTTGGAGTTCTTGCCCTTCCACACGAAGATCTTGTGACCGCCTTGATCGAGGATGTAGCAGTCCTGGGAGAGGGGGCGACGGCAGAAATTAAGACCTGCCAAGGTCCTAATTAAGCTGCCAGGAGAAAGGGGCATCCCTCCTGAGCATCCCACGGGTGACACACCTCATGCTGGAGCATGTCTTGAGTCAGGGGGCGAATGGCTATCTCCTGTATGACCAGGTTCCCTCTGGCATCCGAGACGCTGGAGGGGCGAGAGAGAGGAGGGAAGGGTAGGAACAGGGCTGGAAAACGCCCTCCCCAGCCCCACGTTGGGGTGGCAGGGCTGGGGGCCCCTTCCCCATCCCCTTCCCCGCTGCCACCCCCAGTCCCAGCTGGTACCCAAGGACCCCCTTGTCCCACCACGGTTGCAGACAGGTTTGCAGCTTGCTGTGCCACGCAGCGGGGGCGCATCCAGCCCTGCCCACAGTGCAAGTGGCCGTGGCGAGGGATGGGGGTGTCAGATGGGACGGGGACACTCGGCTTAACCAGGGACGTGCCACTGTGTCTGAAGGCGTCGGTGGCGCTTGTGGGCATCTCTGTACCAGCCATCGGGTACCAACCCCATGGGCACCGGGGGGGCTCCCCCTGCTCCAACGGCACCCAGAGGACCTGTCCCTTGTGGTGGCTTTGTCCCTTCCCCCCTGGCTGTCCTTGGGGATGGGACTTGTGGGACCCCATTGCGGGGACGCAGGGTGCTGCGCCACCCCGGCACCTCGCAGCCCCGTGCGGGCAGCCCGTCCCCAGCAACTCACTGGTAGAGCTTGAGGGAGCTGTTGTGGATCTGGTCCACTTTGTTGTCGGGGATGGCTGCCTTGATGTCCCGCTTCTCGCCCAGCACTTGCAGCAGGACCTGCACCAGCTCCGGCGTGGCGCCCTCGTCCTCTCCTTCCACCACGCCCACCTTGGCGCGCCCCCCGCGCTCGCGGTCCCGGATGTCCTTGGCCAGGGTCATCGCCTGCCCCCGGGGATAGGGTCAGCACGGCCTGGGGGGGGCCCAAAGCCGGGGATAGGGGCACGGGGCAGCTGTCCCCCCCCCCCGCCGTACCTTCAGCCTCTCGGCACGGTTGCTCTCGGGGCCGTTCCACTGGATGATGAGCTGGCCCAGGTCCAGCAGGAAGACGTCGCCCCGGTTGAAGCTTTTCCAGCTCATCTCCACCTGCAGCGGGATGGGGGGGGGTCAGGATGTGAGCCCCCCCACCCCCCTTCTGCCTGTCCCGCTCGCAGGTGTCTGCACGCCCTCCTCCCTGCCCCGACAGGGCGGTTTCGGGGCTGAGGCTGGGGCAGGAGGGCGGTGACCTCGGTCCCCTAACTCACCTCTGCTGCCACCACGTTCTTCTTGCCCTTCACGTGCAGCAGGCGCTGGACGTTGTAGGTGTTGGTCTCCACGTGCTTCATGCCCGAGGCCACCCCGCCTTTCTTATATCTGGGGGGGGGGGGTGAACGTGCCGTGAGCCCTGGGCCCCCCCTTCCCACCCCCGCGGGGTCCCCCTCGCGCCTCTGTGCGCAGGGACCCCCCCCCCTCAGCAGCGCGAGCGGTGGCTGGAGCGAGACCGGCTCCAAGCCCGCCGCCCGAGAGCAGAGGCATCCCCAGGGGGGACCCGTCCCCGCCGCCCCCCCCCCACTTTGAGGACCCCCCCTTGAGGCTGAGCCGGGTGCCCGACGTACATGAGCCCCTGCTTGAAGTACGCGCGGAACGTCTCGCTCTCGTGGCCCTGCACCTCGCGGTGCTGCACGGCCACCGAGCCCAGGTGCTCGTCCATCTGCGTGGTGTAGATGGCGGCCGCCCCCTGCTCGTCCTGGCTCGACTCCTTGCCCAGCCAGTAGTGGATGTTGTAGCTGAAGTTGTTCCCGGTCTTGCGCGTCTGCAGGACAGGGGTCCCCGCTAGAAGGGCCGGGCGCCACGTGTCCCCGGGCCATCACGGCCAGGGGCACCCCGCAGCACCCCCGGTCCCCCCCCCCCCCCCCCCAGCACCCTACCGCAAGCAGGACGTAGCAATCCCCCTCGTAGAAGTTGCCGTAGCTCTTGGTGGGCACCGGCACCATCTCCATGTTCTGCGGGAGGAAGGGACCCTGCGTCAGAACCGGGGGGCAGCCCGCAGGCACCCCAGCCCTGTGCGCCCCACTGTGCCCAGCCCCAAAACCCAACCTGGGTGCCGCGCTGACACCCCCAAACCAGGCACTGGTGATATACAAAGGGGATGGGGGGGGTGGTCTTCCCTCTGCAGCCCCCCCAACCCAAACTGCTCACCCTTAGGGGGCTCCGACCCCTTTGGAGGCACCCAGGGGATGCGCAGGCGATGGGTGCCCACGCTGTGCCCCCGTCCCGGCACCGTGCCTCCCCTCTGGGGCCTCACGCAGGGGACAGCCCCCCCCAAAAGCCACGGGACCCACCTCGATTCTCCATATCTGGATGCCCGGGGTGGTCGTGTTCAGCTTCCTGGTGACCTGGGCGCTGAGCTCCGCCATGGTGCTGGCTGCTGCAGGCAAGGGGACCTGCCGGGGCGTCGCCAACACCCTCGTTAGCGGTAGTGGCAGGCGGCCTCATTAAGGGCTGGGCTGCAGCCAGCCGGCCGGGCCATCTGCTGCCCTACAGCCCGCCGGGCCCTAAACCCCCCGCGGGGCTGCGGGAGGCGAGGGGGGCCCGGGGCTGCGGGCACCGAGCGGGGTGCAGCCCCCCCCCCCCCCCAGCAGTGCCACGGCTGCTGACGGGGGACGGTGGGGGTCCCGGACTGTGCCAGGGTCTGTGGTGGGCAGGGGCATGGGAGTGGTGTCGCCTTGGTGTCCCCACGTCCCGGTGTCCCCACATCCTGGTATCCCCAAGTACTGGTGTCCCCATGTCCCGGTGTCCCCAAGTCCTGGTGTCCCTGTGTCCCGGTGTCCCCGTGTCCTGCCCCGCTGCCTGGGCACGGGACATCCCCGGCGCAGCGGCCACACCTGGGTGACAGTGCTGCACGATGGCCCCGTTCCCCCTTGTCCCCACGCCTGGCACGCTCACGGCCCTGCGTGCACACTCACGTACTTGCGCCTGTGTGCACGCACACCCACGGACACCCCCTCGCCCTCCCACCGCACACCCCCTGCCCATCGTGCTGCTGGGCTCTGCCTCCTCCCAAGCCCCCCGCCGTCCCCTGCAAGCCCCCCCCTCACCCCTGTGCCCCACAGCATCCCGGCGGCCCCCGACACCCCCACCTGGGCCGTGCCCCCCAGGGGATGCAGGACAAGCAGGCGGGGGGCTCGGGCACCCACCATCCGGCACCCCCCTCCCCGTGCGCCCTGGCAGGGGAGAGCGAGCGGTGCCCAGAAGCGGGGTCTCCTCTCCCCCACCCCCCCACCCAACACCCCGTTCCCACTCCGCTGCCCCAAACCCACCACATCCCCTTCCCACGGAGCACGGGGGGGGACATCTCCCCAGCGCAGCCCCCCGAGAGCCGTCAGGGTGCGTTGCCCAGCCCCGTCCCCGCGCCACCCCGGTGCCGCCAGCAGCGGTGGCACCGGGACGTGCCGCGTCCCCCATCCCGTCCCCATCCCCTCACCTTCCCCGCGGAGCTGGGCACAAGGTGCGCGTACCTGGGCGAAGTGCCGGGGTGCCAGCAGCGAGGAGACCTTTGTCCCCAAGTGTCCCTGCCCGTGTTCACACCATATAAGGGCAGGAACACCCCGGAGTCAAGGTCCCCGCATCCCTCCAGGGCTTCGGGGCGCCCCAGGAGCCCCGTTACTCACGGGGTAACGACACCCCCCCGGGGGCCTTGCTGGGCTCAGGGTGGCACCCGCTGCCCGCGGCACCGAGCCGCCGGCTGCGGGCCCGCGCTGGGTGGCACCGGGAGGGGACGAGGCAGGTGCCAGCGGCCGCGTCCCCGTGGGAGCCGGGGAGCAAGCGGGACGCGGAGATGCTCCCAGAGCCCACCACGGGGGATCCGGAGCAGCCAAGCCCTAGGGTGCCATGCTCGAAGCACCCCCTTTTAATCCCCCCCCCCCAGGCTGGGTGAAACCCCCCCGCAGAGGGCTGGGAATTGCCCCAAGCGCCCCGTGGGCCTCACCCAGGCTTGGGGCTGCCGGAACGGGGCGGCTCCTGCCCGTCGCCGCTCGCTTTCTCTTTCGCTCCGTGGCCTCGCACGCACCGAGCTGGGTGCCCTGGGGCTGGGGCAGCGGGGACACCCCCGGGACACCGGCGGCAGGCGGCTGGGGACCCTCCAGCAGTGCCAGGATGGGGCTCACCTGCCCCCCACCCCCCAATTCCAACCCACGTCCCGTGGCCGAGCTGTCCCCCCCCGTCCCTCCTGCCCCCGTCCCGTGCCACCCAAAGTCCTGCCCGGTGGCCCGAGGGTGGCTCTGGGGGTGCAAGGGGGGGGGGGGCACATAAAGCCGGCACCGAGGACACGCAGGCCCCTGGCGTCGCCCATCCCCTGCTTATCACAGGATTGTCCCAGCCTTATCGCCCCCGCCCTGCTGAGCCAGCACCGTGCCGCAGCCGCATCCTGCGCCCGCGTGGGGAGCCCCAAGGGGACGGCGAGGGCTCAGCCGGCCTGGGGGGGGGTCAGCCCCCAAAAACGGGGTGCCCTGAGGCCAGGGGATGGGCTCTCCAATGCCCTCTGCTCCTCTGGCCCCCTCAGCCCCCCCAGCTCCCACCCCCACACAGGACCCCACGCCGTGTCCCCCTTACCTGGGCGCAGAGCCCCCCGTGGGGGGCGTGGGGCTGATTTATTTTTTTTGGGGGGGGAGGACCCTGGTGGCCGCTCTCCGCTCGGTGGCCGCGTCCCAGGGCTGAGCCCGCTGGTGGCACAGGGGTGGGGGGACAGCAGCGGGGAGCCCCCTCCTGGGGCCCCCCCAGCCAGCCCCAGCGGGGCCGCTAATGAGCTCAGTAATTAGCGCAGCCGAGGACAGAGACTTCATTAAGGAGGAGAGGCGTGGGGCCAAGGCACGCGACCCCCCCCCCCCCGCTGCCCCCCAGCCGGACGGGGGCTCCTGCACCTCGCTGGGGGGACACTGGGGAAGTTTCCCAGGGGAGCTCTGGGCCCTGGTGGGGAATTCAGCCCCCCCCCCCCCCCGCCCAGGGGCACCGAGGGGTTGTAGATAGGGGCTGGGGGCCCTGGGGCGCGCCCCGTGCACACGCGTGTGCGCACACAGCGGGACACCTGTGCACGGGCACATGCCACGTGCTTGCACACCCAGGCGCTTGCACACCCACCTGCACACCCAGGTGCTTGCACGCCCACCTGCACACCCACGTGCTTGCACACCCACGTGCTTGCACACCCAGGCGCACACCCAGGCGCTTGCACACCCACGTGCTTGCACACCCAGGC
This sequence comes from Anser anser, assembly GCF_964211835.1. NCBI lineage: Eukaryota > Metazoa > Chordata > Aves > Anseriformes > Anatidae > Anser > Anser anser. Next base: position 10,512,999 of record NC_139726.1, read on the forward strand.
GCACACCCAGGTGCTTGCACACCCAGGCGCTTGCACACCCAGTACTTGCACACCCAGCGCCGCAAACACCGGCGCGTGCACACGCACACCGCAGCTCGGGCCCCTTCCCAGGAGGCTTCGACAGCTTTAATCACACCAAGGCACTTGGATCTGGTCCCCAGCCCCCCCCCGACCCCTCAACCCCCCCCCCGACCCCGACCCCTCCTCCGCACGCCGCCCCCGCCCCGCCCCACCCCCCCTGGGACACCCAAGGGTGCAGCCCGCGGGTGCCGGTGCCGTTTGACTTGTCGAATAAAGTGCTGAGCTGGACCTCGCCGGAGGGGCAGGATCAGGCCCGGGCAGGGTGCGGAGGTGGGGGCAGACCCAGGGGGACCCCCCCCCCCCGCCTCCTCCTCCCCACCTTGGCCCCCAGCATTCGGGGAGGGGCAGCACCCGCGGGGGACGGACGGACGGACAGACAGCAACGGAGAGTTAAAAACCCTTCTCTCCCCCCCCCCCCCCCCCCAAAAAAAAAGACCTCCTTTTGCCCTGGCACAGCGGTTAAAAAGGCACCCTTGAATTTTTGGGAAACCGTTGCTTTTTCCCCCTAAAAATATACGAGACATTGTCCATATAGCGACTCTAAAAAACCGCACCCCCCCCCCCCCCCCAAAAAAAAGACGCCCCCTCCCTGAGAGCCCCCGTCCCCTCGAGGCTGGGGTGAGGGGGGGCCCGGGGCTGGTGTAAGGCCGGGGGGGGGCCGGGGGGCACGCTAAGGCTTGGATGGGGTCCCCCCCCCCGGGAGGCACAGCCTTTGGTGGCGCTGCGCCGGGAGGGGGACGGGGGGGGCACGCGGCCCCCCCCCCGAGGCAGGGGACACCCCCGCTGGTGGCTGGAGGGGCTCCCACTGACGCAGCGTAACTGGGAGTGGGGGGAGGCCGCCAGACCCCCCCCCCGTGGGAAGAAAATGAGGTTGGAGGGGGGTGATTTAGGGCCCCCCCCCAAGGCAGGCACCCCTATATTGCAGGGGGGGGGGACACACATGGAGACTCGGCGTCCCAAGGCACGTGGGGGGCGCTTACAGCCAGGGGCTCAGCCCAGAGGCCGGGCTGCCCCCCCCCAAAAAACTCCCCGCGCAGAGGTGGGGGGGGGCACCAGAAGGCACGAGGGGGGTGGAGACGTGTGCCCCCCCCCCCCCCGAGGTGATCAGCTGCACGAAGGGCAGAGCTGGGGGCACGGCGGCGGCCCCACGCCCCGAGACCAACAGGACCCACGTTTGGGGGTGTTGGGGCCCCCCAGCGGGGGCCGAGGGCTGCCAGCCCCCCCCAGCAGGCAGACCCCGGGGGGGGGGGCCCAGTGCCCCCCCCCCTCCGAAAAAAAAGGCAGTGGAAAGCAGCAGCTGCTGACCCCCCCCTCCCCACTCCGGGGGACGCGGAGGGGAAAAGGACCTGAGAACCGTTTCGGGGAGGGGGCACGGGATGGAGAGGGGAGGCGGGGGTGGGCGGACGGCCCTCCCCCCCCGCAGCACGTCCCCAGCACAGCGTGGCAGAGGGGCCCCCCTGAGACCCCCCCCCCCTTCTGCGCGGGAAGGGGGGCACCGACCGTGAGCGTCGCGGCGAGCGAAAGGGGAGACGGGGAGGGCGAGCGGGGCGAGGTGGGGGTGGGGAAGGGGGGGGCAAAAAACCCGCGCCCCCCCCCGCCCCCCCACCCCGAGCTGCCACCGCCGCCGCGTCCCGCGGGCCGCTAGCTGTTAGTCCGGTGTTTCTTGAGCACCGTGTAAACGTCGTCCACCTTGCTGAGCCGCTCGAAGAAGGGCAGCAGGTCCAGCAGCTCCGTGTCCGCCATGTTGTCGAACCACGAGGCCACCGGCACCTGCGGGAGGGCACCGGGCTCAGGACCCTCGGCACCTTGTCCCCAAGACCCTCAGACTGACCCCCCCCCCAAAAAACAAAAAAACCCAACGCGGGGTACGTACGGCGTTGTCCGGGTGGAAGATGTAGGAGGCGGGCGAGTTGTCCACGATGATGATGCGGCGCAGGTCGCGGCCCAGGCGGCTCAGGTCCTTGACGTAGTTGCCGCGGTGGAAGACGCACGACTCGCGGAAGAGCCGGGCGCGGAAAGCCCCCCATTTGTCCAGCAGGTCGGCCACGGGGTCCGCGTACTGCGGGGGGGAGGTGGGGGGGGGTCACCGGGGGTCCCCACGGGGCGGGGGGATGAAGGGGGACCCGTGGTGCCCATGGGT